>NC_090231.1:9031975-9631975 GCF_024489055.1 Chanodichthys erythropterus | reverse complement strand
CTCGAATCATCCTTTACATTTGCAAACCAATAAGTTAATTTCTCGAAACAATTCGTACAAACAGCACCACACAATGGACTACCTGCAAAAGCCTGTAACTTGCTCAAAATCCTTAGTTCATCTCTCAAAAGTAAGTATTTATGTCAATGAACATATCAGTGCCATCAGAATGACAAGTGCTTATGTCATTGTTCACAAACAAGACCACATTGGCCACATTGTTGTTAATAAGGTTACTCTGTCAGTATTTTCAGATTTAAACTATAGCTACAATTTTAATGACAATAACTGAAAATGCACAAGACTGCACTTTTTCTGTATGGCATATATCAATATACATTACTGTATATAGGATATTGATTGCAAGATACCGGATTCAGTTACGCTTTTACTGTTGGTCTCTCAACAAATTACAGTACAGTGTCATTGCGGCATATAGACAAGACTACATGTGTACACACTGTGTATGTGTTATATAGTGTGATATAGTATGTATCTGTATAAAGTTTATGTTTTATAAACTGCAAAATGCAAGTCTAATATCCTACTCTAATATGAAGCATTACAGTAAGTATACAGTATTAGCGTACATTGCACATTGTTGAAATGCTTACCATGTTCTGTCTACAAAACGCTTGAATGATTGAGGAAACTGCTGTTCTCCAAACATTCAGCTGCACCTTTAGACCCGCATAAGCCATTGCAAGGTCATGATTGAGAACATGGTCCACAATAGTGGTGCTTATTTCATCAGAAACCTGCCTACGTCCTTTGCCTTATCTACATCTTCCTCTGTTTTGCCTCCCTACCCTCCACCACACATCCTTACTCCTCCTCTTCTTCTGTTGAATGCATGTTATACTGTGCTTTCCAATTGAAGATTCATAACATGCATATCTGAGCCATTTTAAAGGACTGGTTGATCATTGGTTGATTTAATGCTTTACAGTACATTCCCGTTCATTAGTGAAATTCAAGATTCAGCTGCACAATTCATCAATTCAGGACACATTTACAAAAAAAGTTTAATAGAAATGTATAGAAAATATATACTTGACGCATTATGACAACTAATTCAACCATTTTGCATTTAATGATGCAATGAACTATAACCATATAATACATTTTGAGCAACTTGACATTAGCTATTAATAATGTAGGAAATAGCAGACAACTCTACATAATCAATTGCATGAATGTACCAAAGAATTTGAATGCTCAAAAGAACTGAAATTCAATTCAATTCACATTTATTCGCTTTTCACAATACATATCGTTTCAAAGCAGCTTTACAGAGAATGCATGTCAACTTTACAATTTAGAGAATGCAGTTAGCTAATAATGTAATAATTTAGGCAATTTAATTTACAATCGCTGTTCGCAGTTTAATTGAAGGTAGATACAATGAGTTCCAGGAAATAATGAATTACATTTTAACAATAATTAGGATATAGAAATTCGGGAATGTGCATGTTGATCCTCGCAGGAGCTGAAATTGCTTTATGATGTACACAAGTGACTAGATGATGTGGAGGTTCAACAAGTAGATTTGAGAATTTCAGTTCTGATCTGAGAAATTGTTCCTTGAGCACCAAGAAAGGCTTCTAAAGGATTTTATTAAAAATATAATAAACATTGGTTCTTTTAAATTAAAAATAATTTCACAAAGTTTTTCTAATAATATTTCACAATGTTTTTATTGTATTTTAGATCAAATAAATGCAGTCTTGGTGAGCATATGATTCTTCTTTCAAAAGCATTATAAATTCTTACAGACCCTGTAAATTGAATTACTCTTTTATGTTCTCAGGCAAGATGACGTACCTGGGTCAGAAGTTTTGCGTAGTGGTCTACCCAATGGAAGACGAGAAGAAAAACGAAGAGTCTGGAGATGAGATCGAAATGAAGGAACAGTCGGTTCCACTGTCAGCGGAAGATGAGGAGACGCCGAAATCAGCTGACTGCTGAACAGACACACTCATTCACTCACATACGGGCTGCCGGACTTCTTCAGATAGACACTGGAAATCAAACTCAGATTTTTTTTTCACATACCACTATATTTTGCCTTTTCATAAAGGGGGAGGGGTTGCACTGGAGTGCAGTGGCTAAGCTCAGGAGAGAGAAATGAACAGAGACTAGCTGCTCCACAGGTCATGTGGTTCTGCTATAGTGGTCTTAGAAAATGTTCGACGTTCTCTCTAGTTGCTAGTCTCTTAGCAACTGCTTTCTACTCCATCGATTGTGCGAAAGAATTACAACACTAAAATGTGAGATTACAAAAAGCCCTAAAGCTCTAGAATGTTTAGCCTGGGGTCTGCATTTTGTTTTGTTTTTTTTTTTAAAAAAGAACTTTATGAATTCTCAGTCTTTTCTATGAGAATTACAATTCCATTTTGATAAAAATGCCAAACTACATCATGGCTTCACCTGATATGGCAGGGTTCGTTTTATTTATTTATTTATTAGTACATTCTAATGTTCTAATTCTTTACCCCCTCTTTATTTCTCCTTTTCAGTTCAGGTCTCTGTTGTAACACTCCCATCAGAAAATGTTTTTTTTTAATAAGCCAAAGCTGTATTTTAATTTGACGTGTTCTCATTTCAAATGTATTTCATCACACCAAAACACTCAGAAGCATTTCTTTTTTATATATATTTTGATATTTTTGATTGTCTTATTCTAATCATATTCCTTTGTTATTCTAAAATTATTATTGTTCTCTTTCCTGAAAGAAAGCTCTGGGATCTTTTTTTAATCATCGTATTTTTAAGGTATATATTAAAGAACCAATTGTGGTGGTTCAGAGTAGTTTTTTACCAGGTTACTCTGGTACTGATACAATTCAAGCTCTTTTATTTGCCTTAAAACGTACACGTAAACTGTATTATAGCTGTTAAAGAGTATTTTGCTTTCTGATATTTTTGAAGATAAAAATATAAAAAGTGTTCAATGAAGACCATTGTGAAGTTGAGTTGAGTGTTGTAACAGTATCTTACTGACTTTAGACACTGAATATGGCTCATGATGCCATAGTCATAACCCTCAATTTCACAGTTTACTTATTTCAGAAATGTACACACAGATGCAGAGTGGTTTGGTTATATGTGGAAAAAAATCAAATAAAAACAATATAGCTAGTGTTTGTGATTTAGCTGAAAGCCTGTGAGAATGTAATAGTTATATAGTTTTGGTCCTATCATTTATTATGTAAATATTCAAAAACTTGAAAAGCTTGTTAGATTAGTCACATAATGCACAATATATCATAATTGTGTTGATGGACTTTAATGTAGGTGCAATACAAGAGACTAGAATCAATCGATCAAGCTAACAAACCTATGATTTATTCATAGTCTGGATGATTACATATACTAAAACTACACACCAAAATGAAAAGAGCCTTAAAGATAATCTATATTAATTTGTGTAATTAAATGATATATGCTCAGTTCAAGAATACATGACTAAAGTGTTGGGTATGTATGTGTCACTCGTCCATACAAACGCATAAGGTTTTTTAGTGGTCACAGGGTCTGTTCGTTGTGCCTCTGTGTTGATGCTTTTACTTCTACCCACTTGTGAAGACTATAGAAAGTGCCAATTGTTCTTCGTTTTATTACTTTTTGCATATCTGTAATGTGTAGGTGCTATATATAAAGCAATATAATATATAAATCACAGTGTAAATCATAGCACATCCATTTTGCATGAGCTTAATCCCCCTCATTCCAATCTATAACCTTCACACTTACACAGTAAACACTGCCTTTTGGTTTCTCTGTCCTAATCACGTGGCGACGATACCTGTCGTTATCATCAATTCATCAAAGACTGTAAACTTTGAACATTGTATGTATCTTAAAATGTGAAGAGCGTCTTTGGTTCTAGTAATGCTGCTCCTGAGCTGTGTCTCAGTATCCAGCACTGCCGACTGTGTGATAAACACAAACACGATGTAGATTTTCTATGAAACATGCGACTCTGATTGTGCAGCAATATTGATCTTTCGTATCCACACACACTATCATACATGCAAAACTAAAAAAAGCCATGCAGGATGAATTCTGTTCATTTTCACATTGTCACTATTAGTAACAAATTATTGATGTCGATATTTTGAATGTCCTTGTCACAACTATATAAATCAAAAAGAGAGTAACTTTTATAGATTATATTAAGATATGTACAGTCTAAAATGATAAAAGTCAGTAAGGCTCAAATTGCTACTTACACATAACTGGGGTTGAACGGTTTGTAACAGAGTCTTCTTGTTTACTATAGGTTTTGTATTTGTTGAACAGTGTGTATTAAATGATAAATAAATCTATATGCTGAACCAAGGAAGACTTGTGCTTTTCTGTGCAGCACTGCCACCTACTGTAGGCAGCAAGGGAGATTATGGTCGGTTTGTACAATAATCTCACGAGTCACATCTGTTAAATGGAATTTCAACTCAATTTGGAGGTGAGGTATTGATTCACCAAATGGCTTCATATTACAGTTTTTCCTCAATTGCTTTCGCTCCATTTTTGAAACCTAAATCTTAGTTATTGTGTGAGTAAATTAGCTAATGCCACTAAAATGAAAACCTTTTTTTTTTGTTTTGTTTTTGCCATCATATGAGCCATGCTGGGCAAAATGTTTAGATGTTTTTTTGGCAGTCAACCCTGGAAATGTTCGTTGAATACAAATTTGTCTAGCTGAATGTTATTGTGTCACGCTGCACTTTTTCAGCAACAGGTAAAAATCACCTAGGAAACTTCAATACTGTAGTACACAGAAAAAGAATATTCACATTTTTATGTATACATTTTTTTTTTTTTTTGTAGCAAAGTGGTTAATGTAAACAAAAAATTCAGGTGGATCCAAAATGGTCAATATTCATATTCATGCATTTTATTGATATTTCATGTTAATCATTTATGGCTTATGATTTATTAATATTACTTTTGATTTCCTATATTCATGTACTCCTACTCCATATATTAATCTTCATCATATTTTCAAGTCTTATTGTACTCCTTTATGGATATTCTTCTTTTATCTTTAAGAGATGTATGCTTGTTATATTCAGTTGTTCTTCAAGTGTTCCAGTGTGACCGGTCATGTTGACATGTTTGTGGTTAGATATTGGACGCCTGCCAAGTTCTGAAACGATGAAGTTTTCAGAATTAGTTGCTCAGTTGAACTCGATGTACCTATGTATGAAAATGTCTGTTTACATTTCTGCAGACATGAGATAATGCAAAATCTGCAAAAGGTGTCAAAACAACACCTCATATTTTTATCTATCATTGACATTTGACCTAGCCGTCACACCAACTATGACATAATGGATAATTCTGTTTGACCTTTTTTTATTAGATTAAAACATAAGTTTACGGAAGAGGATTAGGGCCAAGCAAAAATAAAAAAATAAAACCATCTCGAGATTAAAGTTGTTAAATTTCGAGAAAAATGTCATTACATTTCGAGAAAAAAGTCTAGATAAAATGTTGAGAATAAAGTCATTAAATTATGAGAAAAAAGTTGTTAAATTACAAGAACAAATTCATTAAATTATGAGAAAAATGTCATAAAATTTCGAGAAAAAAGTCGAAATAAAATGTTGAGAATAAACTCGTTAAATTACGAGAAAAAACTCGTTAAATTTCGAGAAAAAAGTCGAGATAAAATGTTGAGAATAAACTTGTTAAATTACGAGAAAAAACTCTTTAAATTTTGAGAAAAAAGTCGAGATAAAATGTTGAGAATAAAGTCATTAAATTATGAGAAAAAGTCATTAAATTACGAGAACAAATTCGTTAAATTATGAGAAAAATCTCATTAAATTTCGAGAAAAAAGTCGAAAATGTTGAGAATAAACTCCTTAAATTACGAGAAAAAACTCATTAAATTTCGAGAAAAAAGTCGAGATAAAATGTTGAGAATAAACTTGTTAAATTACAAGAACAAATTCGTTAAATTATGAGAAAAATGTTGTTAAATTTCGAGAAAAAGTCGAGATAAAATGTTGAGAATAAAGTCAATAAATTATGAGAAAAAAAATTATTAAATTACTAGAAAAAAGTCATAATTTAACTAATTTGTTCTCGTAATTTAATGACTTTTTTCTCATAATTTAATGATTTTATTCTCAACATTTTATCTCAACTTTTTTTCTTGAAATTTAACAAGTTTAATCTCAAGATGGTTTTATTTTTTTATTATTGCTTGGCCCTAATCCTCTTCCGTATAAGTTTGAGTGGGATGTAAGTTTTCCTATGCTCATGGTATAAAATGGACTGGGTCTTTGATAGCTTTTTCTTTGCTCTTTTTGCTTCTCGCATCTCTTCTGCATCTTCTCTTCTACCTCTCATTTTATTCTGCAAATATCTTAATTTTGTTCCTTCTGATTCTGATCTTCATCTATTAGATACAATACTCTTATTTTTTATTTTATTAATAAACAATTAATTAGTTTGTCAATATAATTTTTACTTAATAAATTTGTTATTTATTATTCAAATTTGATCTCTGACATAATCATTACTGGACTGCCTGGATCGCATTGCCTCACGTTTTTGCATCAAATCCCATGTCACATTTATGGAAAAAAACATGTACTTCTAAAAGATTTTGAAAACTGAATGGATCATTTTGCATGTAGTGGCTCATATTAAGATTTTTTAGAAGTTGCTTAAATTAATAAGAAGTTCAAATCTGAACTTATTGTTTTAAGGGAACAAATATCTGATAACTGAGCTAAAACCTTTTGAGTGATGAAAGAATAAACATTCTTACAACATGCTTAAATGGTTGCATCAATTTTTAATGACAAACTGATACATCAGTTTTACCTTGATTTCTTACACTTCTTGTAAACTTTACAAGAGCACAATCATGCTCTTAACAAATTAAAGGGGAGTGGCATTAACAGGAAGAAGCTGAATGTTCCAACAAACTTAAGATTATAGTGGCTACCACTCATCAGTCCAGATGGTTCAAATGGTTTCTAGTGACATGTGTGAGTACATTGGATATCTAAGGTGGTCAAGGCAGGACTGGCGGTTACATAGTTAGAAGGAGGCTGCGGAGATGCTGGTGGAGCCGTCCACCTCTTAGCGCAAGAACCAGATGCAGCACCGAGCCACCCTGGATCTTGTAATCAGCTGCCGTTTTCTCATCATTCCTGAGATGGAAGAAAATGGAGGGTTTAGAATAAAAATACACAAATGTACCAGAGCAGGATAATAGTGTAAGTAAAATGCCTTACATCTGTTTTCCACTGTAGATGAGTCTCTGTTGCTGGGGTGGGATTCCCTCTTTCTCCTCCACTCTCTCTTTTATTCTTTCCACCTGAATAGGATTAAATGAATACACATCAAATCAAATGGTCTTTATTGTCAACAATGTAATCTATGAATGACTGACACAGAGCTTCATCTTTTAACATTTGCTGTAAATCAATGTGAATGTTAGACTCTACCTTGTCTGTGGGCTCGATGTCAATCTCGATTTCTTTGCCAGTGAGCGTCTTTAAAAACAATGCATACGATTAACGTTAGTTATTTAGAGATTTCCCTTTGATGGGACTAATGTACATTTTTTTAAATTACCGTTTGTCTGGTTCGCAATGCCTTGGTATATTTAAAAAAATAATTAAACTAGCTAACGTTAGTGGCGAACTGGACAAGAAGTGTACTGAATGAAATTCATTATTCTTCGTTCATTCCTTACCTTGACTTTAATTAGCATTGTGGCTTCTCCTGTTCTAGAAATACATGCAGAAAAATTGGAAATATAATTAAATGCAAATATAATTAACTGACGGTGGAATAATTTGAGATTTCTCTAATCAGTTTATTTCCACAATTTGTCCACCGTACTCGAAGTTCCTGTGCCACTGAAAAATAATTCCTACCATTCTAGTCTAAGTAGGAAAAGTTCCGAGGCGCTATGAGGAGAATAACAGCATTCGACGATTTAGAATTTATAAAATTAACTAATTGTTTTAGAATTTATTATTTAAATATACATATCTTACTGAACTAACACTAAATAAAACAGTATTTCAGTTGAATCCAAACTGCGTACCCGGAAAAAAAACATACAATTTACGCCATATTTGCGACAGTAAGCAAACGTTTTTTGTAGTTTTTCGCGGAATGTTTGAACTTGAATTCACGCGGGAGCCGTCAGCACGGAGACTACATGCGTAAAACATCCGCCCTCCTAAAATGACCGCCTTCAACCGGAAACCGTTTCATTCTCTCTCATACATCTCTTCAAGGAGGTGCACATCTCCATTTATAGGTAGGATAATGTTTTATTTGGTAAATAAAGTATATGGATAAGGACGGATTTATATTTGTTACTAATGGACGGCAAAAACATTAGTGTCACGATGACAGAAAATTATGCTTTTATGCTAGGGTTGTCTGACAGCTAAGACATGTGCAGAACACATAACCAGATGTGATGTAATTAAGGGTCATTTTGTTAGATCATTTTATGACGCACTGGTTAACTCTCATATCTGAAATGGAATAACTATTTGGTATTACAAAGAGTTTAAACATAGATTTATATTTTAAAAAAAAAAGAATAGTAAAGTAGTAAAAACTCACACTGTATCACCCTCCCCTTCCTTCCTCAACCCCTGCAGCTCCCATAACTAAAGTGGGAATGTTTTTCTTTCTCTTGTCTTGTGTTTTTACAGACAGTGAGATACAGTCTCAAGGCTATCCTCTTTAGCAGCCATGCCACGTATTGAAAATGATATCAAGCTGGACTTCAAGGACGTGTTGCTTCGACCCAAAAGAAGCACTCTCAAATCTCGCAGTGAGGTTAGTCATTCTTGATACATTTTCAGTTGCATTGTAGGTGACATACAGAGTATTATGTTTGATCTGGCCTTGGTTTATTTAAAGTTTCATTGCAATCACACATGCAATGCAATGTCAACTACATTTTGGGTTCTCTTCTGGCTCTCTTCTGTTTCAGGTGGATCTCATGCGCAGTTTCACTTTCAGAAACTCGAAGGGCAGTTACCATGGGATTCCCATCATTGCCGCCAACATGGACACGGTGGGGACTTTTGAAATGGCTTTAGCCTTACATCAGGTATGAATGAACTCTTATTTTTTCACTTGAGAAGTGTTGATAGCTAGAATTTAGTTACTTTGGTACTTTGACCTATGACTTCTCAGGATCTCCCAAGTGCTGATATGTGTGAGAATCTGATAAATGCAGAGCATACACTGAATTTTTTATACCCTTTTGTTTGTTTAAAGGGTTAGTTCACCCAAAAATGAAAATAATGTAATTTATTACTCACCCTCATGCCGTTCCACACCCATAAGATCTTTGTTCATCTTCAGAACACAAATTAAGATATTTTTGTTGAAATCCGATGGCTCAGTGAGGCCTGCATAGGGAGCAATGACATTTCCTCTCTCAAGAACCATAAAGGTACTAAAAACATATTTAAATCAGTTCATGTGAGTACAGTGGTTCAATATTAATATTATAAAGTGACGAGAATATTTTTGGAGAGCCAAAAAAACTCCAAAATAACGACTTATATAGTGATGGCCGATTTCAAAACACTGCTTCAGGAAGCTTCGGAGCATAAATGAATCAGTGTGTTGAATCAGCAGTTCGGAGCGCCAAAGTCACATGATTTCAGCAGTTTGGCTGTTTGACACACGATCTGAATCATGATTCGACACAAAAGATTCATAATTGATTCTTCCTGAAGCAGCGTTTTGAAATCGGCCATCACTAAATAAGTCGTTATTTTGTTTTTTTGGTGCACCAAAAATATTCTCGTCACTTTATAATATTAATATTGAACCACTGTACTCACATGAACTGATTTAAATATGTTTTAGTACATTAATGGATCTTGAGAGAGGAAATGTCATTGCTCCCTATGCAGGCCTCACTGAGCCATCGGATTTCAACAAAAATATCTTAATTTGTGTTCTGAAGATAAACAAAGATCTTATGGGTGTGGAACGGCATGAGGGTGAATAATAAATTACATTATTTTCATTTTTGGGTGAACTAACCCTTTAACAGACTGCAGGTGCTTATACATACATTGTATATTATTTGTTGTAGTCATTCATTTGTGTGCTTTATTTTGTAGTTTAGTCTGTTTACAGCCATCCATAAGCATTACTGTGTGGATGACTGGAAGGAGTTTGCAGCCAAGCACCCAGAATGCATACAGGTGAGCTGCATCTTTGCTAGATTTTATAATCTAGTCTCTGGTTCTCTAGATTGTTGATATTAAGATGATCTGGCTTAGACTCTTTCTTTCTTTCTTTCTTTCTTTCTTTCTTTCTTTCTTTCTTTCTTTCTTTCTTTCTTTCTTTCTTTCTTTCTTTCTTTCTTTCTTTCTTTCTTTCCTTCTCCAGAGTGTAGCCGTCAGCACGGGGACGAGTGATGGGGATTTTGAGAGACTGGGGGCCATTATGGCTGCTGTACCTCAAATTCAGTACATTTGTGTGGATGTAGCCAATGGCTACTCCGAACACTTTGTCAACTTTGTGAAAGACGTGAGGAAGATGTTCCCTACTCACACTATCATGGTCAGTTACCTGTCAACATCAGCAGATAAACATTTTTTTTACATTGTCTTTTTAGCTATCATCTTAATATTTTGATATCCGTTTGTGTTCTGTAGGCTGGCAATGTGGTCACAGGAGAGATGGTTGAAGAGCTGATTCTCGCTGGTGCTGACATCATCAAAGTGGGCATTGGACCAGGTGACATCATCAGTCATCTCTCGCCAAAGTTTCAGATGGTGTTCAATTTCAATACACTGTTTTCACACATATTTTCATATGTGTAGGTTCTGTGTGCACCACTCGCAAGAAGACCGGCGTGGGTTATCCTCAGCTGAGTGCTGTCATTGAGTGCGCTGATGCTGCACATGGCCTGGGTGGACACATCATATCTGTGAGACTCTTGTGTTTGAGAGCAAAGTTCTTTCAATAGAAAGAATAGTAACAGTCCCACTATGCTACTTGCATGCTTTGTGTGAAAAGAATCTTTGATCATGTATTCGTGGGGCTCCTGTGTTTTTTGTCTCTGTAGGATGGGGGATGTACCTGCCCAGGTGACGTCTCCAAGGCATTTGGTGAGTCTTGGGCTGCGTTGTGATCTCATGTTTTTACTCACATTTAACACCAATC
This sequence comes from Chanodichthys erythropterus, assembly GCF_024489055.1. NCBI lineage: Eukaryota > Metazoa > Chordata > Actinopteri > Cypriniformes > Xenocyprididae > Chanodichthys > Chanodichthys erythropterus. Next base: position 9,620,785 of record NC_090231.1, on the reverse strand, counting down.
GGATATTGAGACATAAATCTGCACAATATCAAATTTTTTTCTGAGCCACTTCCAAATGTGGTATTAAATCAGATCCGATATCTGGTCTTCTGACCTATGTCTAAACACGTATATCTGATTCCCATTGGAATTGCAAGCCACCACAAGGCAAGAGAAACACATTTCCCCACAAAGATAACTTTTCTTAATTTCATATTATGAAGCAGACGTGCCTGTACTCGCACAAGAACTGACAGCTTCTTTTAATTGAGGCAGATTTTTTATATTTAGGCAAGAGATTGTGATTGAGCTGCTGCCCGTAAATCTTATAAATAAATTAATTTTGCTACAGAAAGCTACATTATATTTTATATAAAAGAATATATATAAAAAGGTACATTATATATTATTTTATATTTACATTTTTTTCCAGTAATTAAACACTGTAGAGATGCAAGTAATTCACACACACAATCTCTTTCTCGACTTCATTCAAATAAATGTACTCTTCTTCATTTCAGTTTAGAATTCTAAATCTACTGATCTGTACATACAATAACTTAACAAATGCTGTTATTTTTAATCCATTCTTTTAAATTATGCGCTGCAAACATCAGTGACAGCTTTAACTTATCCATGCTGGCTAGTAATCATGGTATAAGTAGGATAATCACATCAGGTTCAAGTCAAGTCACCTTTATTTATATAGTACTTTATACAAAACGGATTGTTTCAAAGCAGCTTCACCGTATTAAACAAGAAAATAACAGTATAAAAAAATGTTGCAATGTTCTTCTATTGTGAAACGAATACAACATAAGCCTCGAAGCAGATCTAAAAAGACAATAGTATCATTACTCAGCTCAATTTTGTTCAATGTTGATTTAGTTTAGTTCAATAAGACAAGTTTCTGGCGTGCATTAAAATTATTTCTATATATGATTATAAAAAACCTGAAGGTCAACTGTGACCTTAAGTATCCGACTTAAGTAAGCACAATCAGGCGGGATGAAAAATCAGGTATGGTCAAAAAATTTGAATTGTGCATTAAGCACAATTAACGCAGCTTTGGTAACACTGCATTATAATAATAGCATAAAACAAGAATTCAAGAAATTTTAGTAGCCACAAACATTGGATTCGGACATTCCTTGATGCCTTACTACCTGTGAAGGCCACATTTTCAGCTGTTTGTGAAGTGGTAGAAATTCACCTGTAAAATAAAGTCAGGTCACTCAGTGGTAAAATAAAAAAAGATTTTCCAAAGTGTGTTTCGGAGAGCTACAAAAGTGAGCTCTAAAATACAGAGTATTTATTATATTGCAAAATCATTCATTTCATTTATCATTGAACACAGATTAAAAATTGATTGTACAGACAAATTAACATAAGGCCTCCTGCTTTTCTTTTCTTTTTTACCACATCTATTTCATCTTCATCCACCTTGGTCTTCCTCAACATCCCATTATATGCCTATCTTATTCATGTAAATATTTTTTTAATTGGAAACATCTTATCTGACTCTAGACTCTCCCCAGGCCTACTGACCTTGACTACAGAAAGAAGTATTTTTCGCTGCTTCTTTTTTCACAATATTTGGCTACAGAAAGCAGATTAGACTTGAAACATGAGAGAGAGAGAGACAGAACACAACAAACAATAAGAAGTACAATTTACACAGCCATTATACGAGTATAAAATATAAAAACAGTATATAAAACCATAAAGCTAGAACCAGTAACACTTTACAATAAGGTTCATTAGTTAAACATTAGTTCATGTATTAACTAACATGAACTAACCATGAGCAATACATTTGTTACTGTATTTACTAATCTTCGTTAACATTGTTCATTGTTTAGTGCATTAACTAATGTTAACAAGATTTTAATAATGTATTAGTAAATGTGGAAATTAACATTAACAAAGATTAATAAATGCTGTAGAAGTGCAGTTCATTATTAGTTCATGTTAAATAATGTAGTTAACTAAGGAACCGTATTGTAAAGTGTTACCCTAGAACCTAAATATATAAAAAAAAAACTTATTGTGAATGATTAAAAAAAAATCCTTCATCTTTTCTACACATCCTCCTTTCAGGGACAAAACTGTTAGAATTTAAGTAGTAATTTAAGAGTAAGAACTGAGTACTTATTATAAAAGCAAATACACAATGTATATTTAATTTTAAAGTTATGTAAGGTAATCTCTGTACCTCATGCAAAGCCATGGTATTGTATAAGCAATGGTATTGATTGAATACACATAGGAAATAATAACATTTCTCTTCCAGTCACAATCAGTGGCACATCAGGCTTGTGTTTGATTGGCTAAACTGTGTGACAGGGGCGGGGGCTGACTTTGTGATGCTGGGAGGAATGCTTGCCGGTCATTCTGAGAGTGGGGGCGAAACCATAGAGAAAAACGGCAAAACGTACAAACTGTTCTATGGCATGAGTTCAGACACGGCCATGAAGAGGCATGCAGGAGGTGTAGCAGAGTATAGGTAAGCGCATGAGAGAAGCTCTGAATCATGCTGGATGGCCAATTTGATTTAAAACCATGTATTCTGGTTTAAAACGATATTCAGATCATTAATATTAGCTGTCATTATTGTGTTTTCAGGGCATCAGAGGGTAAAACCGTTGAAGTGCCTTTTAAAGGGCCTGTGGAGGTGACGGTGAGAGATGTGCTGGGTGGAGTTCGTTCCACGTGCACATATGTGGGTGCTGCTAAGCTGAAAGAGCTGAGTCGTCGTACCACTTTCATTAGGGTGACCCAACAACTCAACACAGTGTTTGGTAATGATAATTGAGCCAGTTCTAAGGTCTAACCAGGTCCATATTGGGCCAGAGTATGCCAAATCCATGCAAAGGTCATTTATTTTTCCCCACAGTCATGCACACATATGCATGTTCACACACACAAACACACACACACACACACATACATTACATTGTCATTTAGTGTTATAAATTAATGTGTATTTGAATTCACCAGATGCTATATTGGCCACTGCATGGCCTTTGGTTTTTTTTTTTTTTTATTAATCAGTCTTTGGAAACTTCTAATTTAGGAAGTTTTGATTTTTTTTAATTATTCAAGGACACTGTAATAATATTGTATGTTTTATGCAGTTTCTGTTTTAGGGGTAACCCAAAATAAACCAAAAATGAAAATTCTGTCATCATTTACTCACCCTCAAGTTGTTCCAAACCTGTAACAACTTCTTTGTTCTGTTAAACACAAAGAAAGATATTTTAAAGAACGTTTGTAACCAGGCCACTTTGGGACACCATTGACTTCCATAGTAGGAAAAAAAAATATATGGAAGTCAATGGTGCCCCAGAACTGTTCAGTTTCCCACATTCTTTAAAACATCTTCCTTTCAACAGAACAAAGAAATGTATACAAGTTTGGAACAACCTGAGGGTGAGTAAATGATGATAGAATTTTCAGTTTTGGGTGAACTATCCCTTTAAAATCTTGAGTTCATTTTCAGTTAAAATCTTCTGTTCATTTGTCTAAACAACCTTAGACTAGACACTCTATTAGAGCCTTATATTTCATCCAAATAATTCAAGTACTGTTTTAGACTTTGTTGTACATTTTATCAAACTGTCTATGCCTAATGTCTTACATTCCTGGGATTTTCTGATACTTTCTGATTTGATCCCTGGACCAACTCAAATCCTTTAATAAATTATTCCAGTATTAGCAGTCTGTTATACAGTATGCTAAAGACATCCGTTATGTGCTACCATTCTATTGTATAGCATAAATTTGAAGACCAAAGCAAGGGTATTTTTTACCCTTTTAACAGTTTCTCCTGTGTTTGTTGCAAATGAAGCAGTATTACACAATCTTTGCAAGTCTTATCAGTTCTTGTCATAGTATTGGCAGGATTTTATGCATCTGAGCCTAGTTTGATCAATAGACATACTGCATACTCAAATATTTTCTACTTAACACTTAATTAAACTTAATAATTTAATTTTTGACTTTTAGTTATTATACTGTTGATATTCCATTACAGTTAGTGTTCTCATTGAATGTGATGCTGATGCAGATATGAATAAACGTTGAAGAAATTAAACCCATTTCCCCACTTAAATAGCACCAGATGATCCCAGATGGCTGATGAGTGGTCGATTTAATTTAATTTAATCTAATCCATATTGATATTGATATTTTACATCCTGTTAAGTCAGTTTTTTCCCATGCATTTCACATAATAATTCCAGATCAAATTAATTCAGATGTTCAGGAGTTACCATTCCTCTATTGTAAAAATAAATCATTTAGATAATCATGACTTGTGACTTGTGTTCTTTGCTAGTTTGTAGGTAATGTTTAATATCTTAAGCATAAGAAAATATTTGTTTACTATTTGAATACAGATAATTGTGTTTGCCTATGTAAAGCCGTTGATCTGTTTGTCAAGCTGAATGTAAACATGTTGGCGCCCTTCTTTTATTACATTTAAAATCTATAGAGTATTTCATGCAGAACATATTAGATAGTTTATTTCAAAGATTTCCCTGTGATTTCCTCTCACGGTGTGTATCTTACTGAGAACATCAGTCAGTCTTAAAATGATATGCTATGGCACAATACACCACAATAAAGTCAGTTACAACATAATTGCATGGGAGGGGTTATGAGGTTGTAAAAGAGTATGATGTACGGAACAGGCGGCATTATTCAGTCCTTCAATTGCTGCACTGAGGACACACAGACCTAGAGGTGAGGAAAACTTCTGATTTGTTAGTGAAATGTATTGTTTTCTTGGTGCTTGTTAATTGATGCATCACCCTTGCATTTTTATTATGATTATTTTAAAGTATGAATAATTGTGCAAATGTTTTTATTTTGAAAGCATTTAAAAAAAAAACTTTTGTTTGCAATGCAAATCTTTATTGTAATGTTAATTAAACATATGTAATGTATTTTTATTTTTATTTGACTTTATTGGTATTGCAATGCATTTCACATCCTGTTTCAAAACTGGTTTGACAAGGTTATATTTGTTTAAAAGGGAGGGACAAGCAGAGTGTCTATTTATTTGCTTTGTACAATCATTATTTCTTTTCCCACCAGCGATGGCTTCTTCCAGCAGCTCCCAGGGTGCAGAACAGTGGCTGTGTTCAATATGTCAGGATTTCTTCACTGACCCAGCAACCATTCCGTGCGGACACAACTTCTGCATGGACTGTATCAGTCAACACTGGGACAGTAGTATGGAGACTCGATGCCCTCTTTGCAAGAAGGACTTTCACTTGAGACCAGATCTTGGCATCAATAGAGAGTTCAGAGATCTCATTGAACGACTGAAAAAGGTAGAAAGTCCTGTCCAACCTGGAGTAATACCATGTGATGCCTGTACAAAAATAAAGAGAGGTGCTTTGAAGACTTGCCTGCATTGCGAAGGATCGTTCTGTAAAACACACCTAGAGCCTCATAACACTGTTGCAAAACTAAAGATACACAAACTTATCAACCCTGTGGAGAACCTGGAGAATTATATATGCCCAAAGCATGAGAGACCCCTGGAGCTGTTCTGCAGAGATGATCAGATGTGTGTGTGCCTGTCGTGTATAGATATACACAAAAACCACAAAACTGTTCCTGTACAGGAGGAGAGTGAAGAACGGAGGGTGAGATGCTTAATCTCGATCTATTTGTACTTAAATTACTTTATAACTTTTCCTTTAAAGGAAGCTTAATTTCTGTCCATAGTCTCAGTTTGGGAGAAAGCAGGCTGAGGTTCATTTGATGATTCAGAACAGAATAAAGAAAATTGAAGAAATCAAATGCTCGGTACAGCTCAGCAAGGTAAGTCTTGTTGCACGTTCATACAAATTTTTGATGTTATCACAACACAGCAATGATTGATAATTATTTACTTAAATTAAATTGCATTGAAGGTATACATTTTATCAGTTCATGCATTCTCTGGGAATCAAACCCATGACCTTGGTGTTGCTTACTGTTTGAGGTAAGAGAAGTTCTGCAATTAATGCACACTGGTTATTAGACTCTATGTTTTTATTGATTGGTTGCGCCATCCAGTGGTCAGATATTTCCCCCGTCATCCATAGCAGTTCTTTATATCATTCAGCTCATCCAGTAACTGAAATATGTTCTGTTGAAGACTGTTCCCCTATATTTCCTCTTATATTAGTGTCCCCAGTTGCACTGATGTTACCACAGTTGGCAATAGAGGGCTACAGAGATTGTTATTTTTGTAGGCCAAAACCTGGAAACTTGCTCAAGATATTTTCATGTGTTATCCTACAACATAAAATACATCAGTCATACCCCTTGTGATTTTGTTAAAGCTTTAACATGTCTTAAAAAGTCAGTTGCTAACGAGTGGCTAAATGGGACTATGGAGGTTTTTGTGAACATTAAAGGCACCAGCCAAACAGGTAAATTCATCTACTCACTAGTGTGCTTTGTGTTTGTAAACGTTATGTTTATAATCGTGCTCTTGTAAACTATTATACCTTGACCTTTCAGGGAAAATGTTTTTTTAAATAAAGACTGCAAGATTTGTCAGTAGCATAGTGGTGGTGATGTTGAAATTATGTGACCGTGGTGTATTTGTTTATAGCCTACGTTTAATTTTTTACTTGTGCAGACTGTATGCTTCAAAATTCCTGAAAGTTGTGTTAATTTGTGAAGATTATCATGATGAAAAAAAACCATGTAAGAATCATAAACGTGTTGGTTACAGAACTTATTTTCTGCAATAATCAAAAAGCACGTGGAAAAATCCTATTAGGTTTTTGTCGAGGGAACCAGGGTAATGCTAACTTCTGGTTTAGCCTGCAAAAATATCGGTGCATTCCAAACGGGGTGTGTCTCCCTCCAAAGGGCACTTCGGAGTGTCCAATCAAAACAATCATGGCTGCCATATTGAAGGGTCGTTCCAAACCAAAGTGCTCAAAACTGGCCACTTCAAAGGGCCCTTCGGAATGAAGGATTTCAAAGGGTACAACTGATGGACACTTCGGGCCCCCATGATCCTTTGCACAGGGAGGTTGTTTGGCGTCAAAGAATGGGTACAGGAACAAGGCTCGGAGTTCGATTTTACCTATAAATCTACAGTGCACAGCATAAATGAGTACACTCCCTCTGAAACTTCTGAAAGTCAGCAATTACTCAATTACTTAGAAGACATGTTAGGGTTCTTTAGAGATATAATGTTCCAGCGAGTCTGCCTAATCAATTACCAAAGAGGCATGTCAAAATTATTCAGGAAAATAAGATTTTCTTATGAAGGTGATAAAATGTTGTGTAGCAAAAATGAGTACACCCTCCTAAAAGTTACTAAATAAAACAAAATAAAAAATTTCTGGTGTAAGTTTAAGGCAATGTTTGATCAACAGGTATGTTGAACCAAAACATTTAAAGAGAAGTAATTTCTTGACAATTAAAAGTGTTATATAGCCCTTAATGCTTATATAGACTTAATGCTGACAACAATGGAACCACTTTGGAGAGAACTGTCAGGAAACTTATTTCTTAACACAAAAGAGGACATTGGTACAAGAGGATTACCAAATCATTGTTTTAAGTGTGAAAATTTAGCAAAAGTAGAACAGAAATTCAAAAACAATGGACTTGTGACAAGGCCCCGTAAATAATCAGGCCTTCATTTTAAGCTTTCATTTAGTGATGAGGGATTTTTTTGCTAGACAAAGAGCAGGAGAAATACCAAGCGAGCCAGAAATATCTCAGAGCCAGCAAAAGCTATGAAAAGAATGACTGTTTATCTCACAGAGTAAGATGCAGCCTGCAGAAATTAAATGCATGGTTGTTGTTCTCACTGGAACTACCTACTGTAGCCAAAGCACAATAAAGTCAGTTAGCCATTTCCAAAACCCATATTTACAAAATATAGATTCTGGGAATCAATACTCTGGTCTCATGAGACCAAATCAATCATTTTGGATCTAACAGAATCCAAAATGTTATGGTGTTGCTAGAGGAGGAGTACAGTGAGAAGTGCCTGGTTCCCACAGTAAAGTTCAGTGGTAGTAAAGCTGTTATATAGGGATGTGTGAGTGCTGAAGGTGTGAGGGAGTAGTGCTTTATCAATCCTTTCATGAATTCCCACACCACTGTGTAATTTAATACACAAACTTGAAACAGACAATGTTACCCTTTCCTCGTTCCCTGTATTGTTGAGCATTTTTTCAACATGACAATGAGGATATACATTCTCCCAAGGTGAAAAACCTCTTGAAAAACCATCTCAATTTCCTGGTAATTTCCCTTCCTGCCAAACCTTGTTATATAAATGTTAAATGACCTCTAACGCTACATCTGACATATGGTCCATCATGGTATAGCAGATTATATCTTTTCCCAGAGCAGTTAGTCCTGATTTACAGATGGACCTTTTCAATTCCTCTAATGTGAAGGGAGAGTTAATAACATCATCCCTTTCTTCCTCTCTTTCCAGCAATTCTTTATTTCCCACACTTGTTTTTTGTCTTCCCCTTTCCCCTCTTCTATTTCCAGAACTGTGAACTTCAACCAACACTTTAGCTAACATGTCTGCTTTCTCTACATCTTTATTAAGGCCCTAGTATACTTCAAACGAAATCGAAGAACTAACTGATGTGACGTCATATCGAACAAAATCAGGCCAAAACAAAGTTTGTTTTGTGTTCTTTTTGGAAGTTTGAAACGGCTTGCCAAAGCGAACTTTCAGGAAAAAGCTGTAAAGCTGTTTGATTTTAAGCAATCCATTGAATAAAGTGCTATATGAAGACATGACGTGACTGGAGTGCTAATTTGCAGAGCTCATGCTAACATTCCCATGCTGTTATGATCAGACACTTTTCTTATGCTTTCTATAATAAATGCTTGCTGTTTTCTCATTTTTGTTGTGTTTACTTTGTTATTGAGAAGAAAGTGAGTGGCACATATTTACATATTCATATAACCGTTGCTCTCAGCAGTGTGGGCGGCATCAGCTGTTCGTTTACAGCAGGGGTCACCATTCCTGCTCCTGAAGGGCCGGTGTCTCTGCAGAGTTTAGCTCCAACCCTAATCATACACACCTGAAGCAGCTAATTAAGGTCTTACTAAGCATACTAGAAACTTCCAGGAAGGCGTGCTGATGCAAGTTGGAGCTAAACTCTGCAGGACACCGGCCCTCCAGGAACAAGTTTGGGGACCCCTGGTTTACAGTATATCGCTGGTCACGAATTTTGAACTTCGTTTTACTCCTAAACGAAGAGCGAAAAAGAATTTCGTTTGAAGTATACTGGAGCCTTTAGCCACCCCCCACTCCCCACTACTGTCTTACTCCACTCATTTTCCTTATTCCCCAAACTTGATTAATAGTTGTGCTTCTCCCTATTGAGTCACAAAATGTTTTCCAACACTTCCTCTTAGTTTCTTTAATAGTCTTTCGTACCACTGCCTGCATTCTTTTATATTCTATGAAATGTTGGAAATTGTGAGTGTTTTTTAAAACCTTAAAAGCTTTATTGCGCTTCCTTATTACTTCACTACATTCATCCTTCCACCACGGAACTAACTTCCTCCTTTTCATTCCCTCTTTCCTTATAATTGTTTGCCTGGCAGCCCCAAATATTCCCTCTCTCACATTTTCATTAAATATATTCTATATCCTGCTACAAATTTTTATATTTTTAAAATTTGTTTCACTTATCTCTCTGATTTTATCCCACTGTGCCTTTCCAAATATCTATCTTTCTGATATATCTTTTAATACTACCCTACTTCCACTACCTACTTTACATATAATGGGGTAATTATCACTTTCAACAGTTGACTGATTCATAACTTCCCACCTAAAGAGGAGGGAAATCTAGGATCAATCAGGGAATAGCACATATGGGATACCATAGGGTCACATATGGAACCCAGCCTAAACCCAGTGCTCAAGGATACAACGGAATATAGGCCAGTGCCCGGTTGCATAAAGCACCTTAAGTTTTTCCCTTAAGTATGACACTTAAGGCGTTATTTCCCCTTAACTAAGGGAATGACTTAAGGGTGTTGCATATAATCTCTTAAACTGTTCTCTTAGGTAAGGGAAACCGTTAAGTGTTTAACGACAGCATCCCAGGTTTTGCCGTTAAAAAATTCTACTGTTGCCATGGACACGTTATTTGTTAATACGTATCGTGGTAAGTTTTCACAGAAAACAACATAATATGGATAAGGAAAACAAAAAAGAAAACCAAATATGAAAGAGACGAGAAACTCAAATTGATTGTTTACTCAAAATTGAGATTTCTGCCGTCATTCACTCACCCTGACGCCCTCATGTCGTTCCAAACCCATAAGACTTTCATTCATCTTTGGACAACAAATAAAGATATTTTTAATATTCTCTCATCATTTATGTCCATTTATTGAAAGACATCCATATGATTACGGCTGTGTCGGAAGCTCAAATGTGCGCGCAAGAACCAATGAGGGTTGTTTTTGCGTGTGATGCACGCACGTTTGCGCTTCCGTTTACCATATAAGATATGTTATAAGATGTTATATTTCATCAATGTTTATGTGAATAAACCGCTAAAGTACAATTTGTCTATCATATAAAGCGGCCGATCGTGGCACGTTATACGACTTGGATTGAACCTGCTCACTCTGTGTAACACTTAAGGTGAAGTTTTACGAACCTTACGATATACTTAGGGAAATGAAGGTTAAGGGGCTTTATGCAACACTTACGCATTACTTAAGTGAAAAATATATACTTAAGGGAAATTCTTAAGGGTTTATGACGTTTCGCCTAAAGAAACCCTTAAGTAACACTTAACGGTTATTTTCTGCAACACCCTTAAGTTTAAGGGAAACATAAGGGCGATCTTAAGGGAAAATTACACTTAAGGTGCTTTATGCAACCGGGCACTGGTGACAGAAGCTCTGCCACATCTGGCTGCTGTTACGTCCCATTGCATAAAGTTTGTCTAGGGAAAAGGGGAGTAACAGTGAAAAAATAAAATAACATAGAATGTTGGGGTGAGTGAGTGCCCGTCCCCTGCCCTGCACGACAGACACAAGTTGAAGCTCAACAAAAGGGTTTATTAACAAAAGATATTTTTAGACAAAGTAAAAAGTAAATCAAAAAGGAAGCAAAAGAGACTTCAGGAGGGGGTATTGCCAAAATAACAAACAAAAGTACCCTCTGACTAGTTAAGGAGTAAAACTACTTAGACTACCAAAAGAAAACAAATAAACAACAGAAAAGTACACTAACTCCCTAACTAGCCAAAAACAGGAGAAAACTTATTACAAAAATCAAATAGGCACCCACCTCCCTACAGCTTCCAACACGTTTGAGCCTGTAGATGACAGCAACAATGACTAGATGACCAAAACTCAGGCTACAATAAGCCTATTAGCTTTGTGGAAAAGCTTCACCGTCTCACACAATTAATCACACAACACAGAGCAACAAGCAGAGCAGGAGAGAAATACAACACTCTGGAAGGCAGGCTTCAGTTTGAGTAACTCTGGGAGCTTCTTTTCAGCATGCAGCCCGGACGAGCCCCAGGTGTGATCAATCAACTAGATCTCTCTCTCCCCAGCACCTAGTAGAGCAGCAGAGAGAGACACACAGAGAAAAGGGAAAAAACCCAGCACACAGGACAAAATATATACACCAATGACACAGTCATGGAACGTAACACTGCCAAAGGGAGATTGGAGGACTCAACAGGGTCTGCCTTGTAGGGACTCTCTGGAGTAATAAGAGCATGTAGGCACAGCAAGCCGACATTAAGCTGAGGCCTCTCCGTGCCTCTGACTTGAGGTGAGAACACAGGAGGAGACCGGCTCTACACAAAGGCTATAGAATCTAGTGAACGTGTTAGGTGTCGCCCAATCCGCAGCTCTACAAATGTCTGTCAGCGAGGCACCACAAGCCTCTCGTAGAGTGAGCATGCAACCTGAGCAGGCAGGGCACGCCTTGTGCTTGTTAAGCCAAGGCGATGGCATCCACTATGGGCCATTCACTGCTTGGATACAGCCTTTCCCTTCTGCTGGCCTTCGTAACAGACAAAGAGCTGGTCTGAGGTCCTGAGGCTTTGAGTTCTGTCTATGTATAGTTGCAAAGCGTGAACTGGACCGAGCAAAGCCAGGGCTATGTCTGCCTCCTCTGGGGGCAGCGCTTGCAGGCTCACTACCTGGTCCCTGACAGGAATGGCAGGAACCTTGGGCACATAGCCAGGCCGGGATCTCAGTACCACATGGCCGTCGCCCGGCCCGACCAGGTCGTGCTTACCAACAGACTTGCCATCGTCAAAATAGAATATAAATACAGGGGCTTTTATAGCTCTCTGAGGAGTAGTAGTAGTAGTTGTGTAGTTTTGCTGAAGAAAGAGCATACAAGCAAGCAGCAAGCGGAAGCCATCGCCAGACCACATCTCTCAGAAAATCAAAGAAGACAACTGATTATCTTAGAGAAGAACATATACTGAATAGAGAAGAAGGTAAGCTTTAAAATGTAATTATTTATCTGGCCCATAGAGTGGTGTATTCTCTGATAGTATTGTCTCAGTCTGTTTATTGTTGTAGAGTGAGAATCCATTTGGGGTATCAGAAGTAACTGTCTGAAAAAAGATAGATTTTCATAAAGATATCCCGACTGACTTTACAAAGTCAGTCAAGGTTGCCAACCAGTTGCAACAGAGTGGGCCGTGGGAGTGCATTAGCAGGCATAGCTGTCCTCTGAGGGTGAAGAGCCAGCTGTGGTGCACTGAACAGAAGGCTAACCCACCCCACCCAGGTAGGCTTGGTTGATCTCTGAACCGTAGGCCTAGGAGGTATGGTAGTGATCAGAAGTAGACCCTGAGATAATATAATCTAAGAAGAAAATATTATACGCCTACCTTACTCCTCCTAAATCTATAAAGGTAAACCTTTTGCAGGAGTTGAGTAATATGAATAGAGGAAGTGGCTCGTTACCAAGATAGTGTTACGTGGTCGCGGCAGAAACCACCCAGGGGGTGACGTGGCACAGCTCCAACCCTTGCTCAGGTCTACCTGAGCCTATCCGAACACTCTGCAAATCAGCTGGACCACCTGGGGGTGAAGTCACCACTCTCCCGGCAGTGCAGCTCATGAGATCTTGTCGGCCATATGGTAGAGTGCACAGGGGACATAAATGGTGCGAAGCGACCTCATATGCTTCTGACTCCAACGGAGAAGATGGTGGGCGTGTTGAGACATGCGATGGGAAAGCAGCAGTTGCAGTGTTGTCCGTACAGACCAGCACATGCTTGCCCTGTAATGGTCCTTTCAGGCAGCTCAGAGCAGGGTGTACTGCTAGCAACTCGAGGCAGTTGACATGCCAATGCAGTTGGGGGCCCATCTACACCCCTGAGACTGCATGCCCATTGTACGTGGCACTCCAGCCGTTGGCAGAGGCATCTGTGAACACCACAGCATGCCGGGACAACCTGCTCTAGGGGCACTCCTGCCCGAAAAAACAAGGGTTCCGACCATGGGCTGAAGGCATGGCGGCATTCCAGAGTGATTGCCACTCGGTATGTGCTGCGTTGCCACGCCCATCTCAGGACTCGGCCGTGAAGCCAGTGCTGAAGTCGGTACCATGTTCCATTGTGAGGCATGCTGTCTGTTCCACTGAATCCAACTTCATACCAAGAAAAGAGATCCTCTGTAAAGGGGAAAGTTTGCTCTTTTCCCAGTTGACATGAAGGCCTAACTGGCTGAGGTGAGTGAGCACCAGCTCCCTGTGTTCGCACAACTGACGACTGGCGGCACTGCTGGTGGCGGATGGGTGGACACAGTAACTGACCGCCACAGCAGGATGTGGCTGATGGCCTCAGACTACTTCTGTACAGCCGAGAACTGCTGGGCAAAATTCTCGACCGCGTCACCAAAGAGGCCGGTCTGGGACACGGGGGAATTAAGAAACCTGACTTTGTCGGTATCCTTCATGTCGGCCAGACACAGCCAGAGATGACGTTCCTTGACCACCATAGTGGATATCGCACGATCCATAACCATCGTTGCACAAAGCGTGAGGTCCATTGCGGCACGAAGTTCCTGGAGAACATGTGGATCGTGACCACCCTCGTGCAGGTCCTTCAATGCCTTGGGCTGATGGACCTACAACAACGGCATAGTGTGTAGGACGGAAGCGGCTACCCTGCAGGCCTGGTAAGCCCTGCCGGTAAGATCCATCGAGTGCTTACATGTCACAAAGTGTTCAGTTGAATGTTCCTCTTCTATTTCTTTCCCTTTCTTCTCCACTCTACTCTCCATCTGAACCAACTGTACTGCTTCTGCATAGGATATGTCCTTGTTAATTCCTCACTTTCACATTTAGCACATTAAATCTCTGCCGCGTCCTCACATTTCCCATACTCGTGTCCTTTTAGGGGAACTAAATTAGTAAATGGCACGCTTTAAGACGCCGCTGTCGGCATCACAGATCAAATCAGGTTATCTGTATATGTATCTGCTTGTTTTACACTTTGGCCACCAGGTGGTATTGTGAGCAAATAAAGCCTCAAGAAATGAACCCTTTTGTGAACCACTTGGCTGAAAAGCTTCAATGCTTCATGAGGCTTCATCTCTTTATCACTACTATAAAGGCAAAATGATACCATTTCAATTCAAATCTTTATTTCATGTCACGGCCACATAATTATATTATAATTATCATAATCAACAGGGAAAACTACAAAACTACAAACATGGCCACAGAAACAAGAGTAACGTAAAAACTTCAACATAAAGATCATACAAAACAGGATTGTGACAATAAGACTGACTGTACATTATCCTTTATTTAGCAAAGCTCAGAAAAAGAGAAAGCAGACTGTGTTGAGCTGTTCACGGATCTGATCCGCTCTATTGAGAGATGTCAGACTGAGCTGCTGGAGGTGATGGAGCAGAAGCAGAAAGCAGCAGAGAAACAGGCTGAAGAGCTCATTAAAGAGTTAGAGCAGGAGATCTCTGAGCTGAAGAGGAGAAACACTGAGCTGGAGCAGCTTTCGCACACTGAGGATCACCTGCACCTCCTACAGGTCAGTGTCCGTCTCTCTGCTCTCCTCACAGCACAACACTCAACATGCTGAGGGATTTCCCTTCTCTTCTGCTGTAGATTTATCCATCCCTGTGCAGCCCGTTAGACACCAAGATCTGGACTGGGATCAGTACTGACACTAATCTGAGGGAGGACGCTCTGAGGAGAGCTCTAACAAAGCATCAAGAATTTCTCAATGGTGCAATGGTGAAGATTACAGGAACTGGTGAGCTTCTCGCTTTATGATTAGTATGAAAAGCTTGGTTTTTCTGACATTTTTATTCTGAATAAATGTAAATATAATTATGCTTAAAAGATGAGACTGTTACTGTTCTACAAATTATTCTACAAATCGTTCGTTCTTTGGAGACAATAATAATCAAATGTATGAATTGTTTCTACAGAGCTAAGGAGGATTGAGAAGTTTACAGGTACCAGTGATCTGTGCCATTTCCCTACATTTAAGAGCCCGATCACACGAAAATGCGTATCAATAGTACGAGTTTGTAATCTCGTAGAATATATACGCCAAAATGAGTTTTGGCGTGCTTATGGTACGCAGTTTTTCGCGTGCATATGATACGCACTTTATGCCGTATTATACGTATGAACCCCCACCCCCATCCTACCCAAGAGCGTATCATATACACGCCATAAAGTGCGTATCATATGCGTATCATACCATAAGCACGCCAAAACTCATTTTGGCGTATGTATTCTACGAGATTACAAACTCGTACTATTGATACGCATTCTCGTGTGATCGTGTTGACATTTAAACATGCATACATACACAAACATTTTCACATTTGTATATAAATATTATATGGGTGTTTTTTCAACTATGGGTACTTTTGACCTTGTGAACTTTTAGAAAAATGTGTACTTGTTTAATTTGTGTACAAAAAATGTCATGCATTGGATCACAGAATTCTTTTTAAAAAAAAGTCAAAGTCATAAAAAAAAATCTCTATCCACAGTTGATTTCCATCACATCTGTTTTACATTGCTCATTTTTTACACAGAAGTATCACAAGTGATATTTGTTTTTCACATCACATGCCTCATATTTCATTACAAGATCTTCTCTAATACTCTAAAAATTGTGGAAAAATTGTAAAGAAAAAATATGGGTCAATGACATATAAAGATTTTCGACAGGCCATTTTTGAAATACAAAAAAAAAAATATCTATTGCAGTTGTTCAAGCATTAACATCGTCGTGTACTCATAAATTCATATTAAAATGTTAAATTAAGTGATTTTGGTGTTTTTTTTTTTTTTATCTAGATTAATTGGCAGTAAAAAATGCAACCGTGATTTATCTTAAAATTAATTTCCTTAACATGCTTAACATTTTTTAAACAAGTTCTCAGTAATTAAAGTGTTTAGAAACAAAGTATTTGCAGTTCGTTTGAGATTCTGTAAAGAATTACCTTATATTTTTGTTCTATAACTTCAGAGTTGCTTTCTTTAATGTAGTTTAACACTTATTTTTCCTGTAAATCGCATAAAACTGATAAAAATGTTTTAAACCTACCATTCACTTAAGCATACTGTATCAGTGATTCATATTTCAAACACAGAAATTAGATATTTTATTTTTAATTTAATATAGTTATTGCTATTATTGGTTGCACCACATGATCTGTGGTCGCTCCAAATGACAAATGATTAAAAATCTATTTAAATAGATCAATAAACAATCAGTTTTATACAATAGATTTTACAATAAAATAGATTATACAATAAAATAGATTTAAAGCAGATTTTATTTAAATTTCACAGAATTTTCATGAACACAAATTTTATACGCATCTATGAAGCGTGTACAAAACAACACAACACAAAACCAAGAGGAACTTGTAAATACACAGTGATGAACAAGCTGTGATGACTGTCCATGGAAACAATGACTGGCCCGAAACTAGGAACAAAGGAAACAGAAAAACCGACGATAAACAAACTAAAAGTAAACAAACTAAACTGAATTTATACATAAAGGGCATTTGAAAAGTAGAAAATATAAATGATTAACACATGTAAACCATTTCTAGTAAGTTTTAATGGGATAAATATAGCAAAAATAAAAAGTTGATGCAAGACCCGTGTACTGGTTGTATTTTTTTATACCATACTTCAAAGGAATGTTAACACAAGTTTGCTAATTATGTTTTCTGATCTGTCTTTCAGTGAATGTGACTGTGGATCCTGAAACAGCACACCCAAAACTCCTCTTGTCTGAGGATGACAAACAAGTTGGATATGGAGAAACACGACAGATTGTCCTAGACAATCCATGGAGGTTTGATAAATGTCCCAGTGTCCTGGGGAAGGAGGGATTCTCCTCTGGGAAATTTTATTTTGAGGTGCAGGTAGAAGGGAAAACTGAGTGGGATTTAGGTGTTGCGAGGGAGTCTGTTAACAGGAAGGGAATAATCACTCTGAGTCCAAGGAATGGACTCTGGACTCTGTGGTTGAGGAATGGAAGTGAGTACAAGGCCTGTGATTGTCTGTCTGTCTCTCTCTCTCTGAAAGTGAAGCCACAGAAGGTGGGTGTGTTTGTGGATTATGAGGAGGGTCTGGTCTCCTTTTATGATGTGGAGTCCAGGTCTCATATCTACTCTTTCACCGGTCAATCTTTCACTGAGAAACTCTATCCTTACTTCAGCCCAGGCTTTAATAATGGAGATAAAAATTTAGCCCCACTGATCATATCACCTGTCAGCAAGAATAAATGGGTTTTAGTCAATCATAACCATTGGTAGGAAAAAAAATAACATTTGTAATAAAATAATGAAAGTATTTTTTTCTGGTAAAACATTTCTTTTCACAATCACATTGCTAACATTACAATAACACCTCAAATAAAGATGAATTTAATTGTTTTGTTGTTGATGATTCGCCTCATGACTATAATTTACAAAAAAAAATCACACCACTATCTCTATTCTGATGTTTTAGATAAGTCACGCAAACCATCGTTTCAGCACCCTATTGTTTGTCATGATAGCGGCTGTCCAATCACGTTAGTGATAATAAAACAACCAGGGAACATCCTTTTTAAGCAGCATTAACCCTCTGTTCCTTTTTTGACCAAATAATTTTATGTTTTGGTTTTTTAGAATTTTTTACTTCATCAGAATGGTACGAAACTTGTTAAAAGTTTTGCCACTTGCTATTAGGAAAAAAAAAAAAAAAAAGATTAAATGGTCCTGAAAAAAATAGTCACAAAAATGACCCAATTGGAAACGAATGGGAAGCTAATTTCATCTAGTGGAAGCGTTTGGTACTGCGCCCAAACAAAATCTTACTGAAAAATTTTGAGATATCAACTTTAAATTTGAAACACAACTTGTTTATATTTATGGCTTTGATTTTCTCTCAGTTTTAGAGTAAAACTGATTTATGACAGTTTAAGTTGGAAATGTAATTTTCAGGTATATGCCCAAAAAGTGATTAATAGGTAATAAATGGATGATAACTTTTTCATAAATATAATTTAGTTCCATAAAATCATCTTTGATAATATTTTTTATTTAATATTTTATTTAACTAAAATATAGTATATCCATTTCATTGGTCTATTTCATTGGTATATTCATTGGTCATTTTTAACCTTTGCTACTGATACTTTTTAAACTCTGAAGACATTTTTCTGACAGTTTTGATCACAGTCAGTGCTGGGTTGAAGGACAGCCAATGTAAGTAGCCTATCTTATGGTTCTTAAAGCTCAGGTTTATATAAAACAGATTGTGCAGCAGCAAACTGCTTTTCCTCAGAAATGTGTTAAAAATTACCAAATATAAAAATTTAAAGGGTTAGTTCACCCAAAAATGAAAATTCTGTCATTAATTACCCACACTCACCATCATCATTCCAAATCTGTAAGACTTTCGTTCATCTTTGGAACACAAATGAAGATCTTTTTGATGAAATCTGAGAGCTTTCTGTCCCTCCATAGACAGCTACGCAGTTGAAATGTTGATGCTTCAAAAAGTTCATATAGAGAAACTAATCCATATGAATTGAGCGATTTAGTCCACATTTTCTGAAGAGACTCGATCGCTTTAAATGATGAGTGATGTTTTACTTTAGGCTTTAACTCGCATATAAACATTCATCAGTGAACATAAACAGAAGCTCAACTGAACCTAAATGACACACAAGAACGAATCTCTTATGGAAGCTCAAACGTGCTGCTTAACACATGAGAATGAACCTTATTGGTTATCTCACGTCAAGCAAACATGATTGAGCTTCCGTTTACCACAACTGATGTGTGAGTTGATGAATGTTTACATGTGAATATAAGCCTAAATTAAATCTGTTAATCATATAAAGTGATTGAGTCTCCAAAAAAAAAAAAATGCACTAAATCACTTAATTCATATTCATAATTCTTAATTCAAGTTTTAGTTCCATAGCTGTCAATGGAGGTACAGAAAGCTCTCTGCTTTTATCAAAAAGACCTTTATTTGCATTCTGAAGATGAATGAAAGTCTTACAGGTTTGGAACGACATGAGGGTGAGTAATTAATCACAGAATTTTCAGATTTGGGTGAACTAACCCTTTAACGTTTAAAGCAAAGCACTTTACTGCTCAAATGTATACATTGTTGCTCTCTGGGAATGGAAGTAAAATATTAGATTGATAGGACAATATAGAAATATTAATTTATTCCATTTTGTTAAGAATGGCTTGTGTATCACTTCATAGTTGGTATGGCTTTTATAATTAAATTACCATTACAATGTCAGCTTGATATTTATCTGGAATGCCGCTTCCGGACACATAATTTAAACACATCTTACTGGTTGCTTTTTGTTTGAGTGTTTTTAATCAGAGACCAATTTATGAAAAATCACAGATTATTGCATTGATTTCTATATGAATACATGAACAGACAAGTAGAAAAGCTATCTTAGTCCAGAAAACATTATACATTTGAATTAAATAAAGAACCTTTCTCTGTGTTAAGAAAAGTTTATGACTACTGTAAAAAACGCATCACAACTTCATCTTCGCCATAAGACTATAAAGCATGAGTGTTAACTATATATAAATGTTTCAGTTCATTTTTTTGTTTTCAGCTGCCATTAAAACATGGTTTAGCTTTCGTTAACTTCCTGAATCTTACTGTCCATGGTGATTCTACCATCAGTTCCTACTGATGCACTGGGTGGGTGACAACGGCGACCTGTATGGAGGCTCATTGGCAGCATGTACTCTGACCCTGGCTGATGAACACTTCCTGTAGATGAGCACTGCAGAAGACAGTAGAGAGAAAGCAGCCATGATGCTCAGCACTGCTGCCACACTGATCTCTTCCTTAGAAACTATGACTGAGGAGAAAGGCATGAGGCTGGGCTGAGGAGAGGCATCTTTCTCCTTCACATCATGATCACTAAGATACAGAAAAGATGTATTACTTATAGACAGACTCAGCTGAAAAAGAAATACACTGTATTTTGAATTCTGTAACTGCTGACATATTGTGATGCAGGTAAAACACATAGAAAATGAAAATAAAAAAAACCCCTCAAAGGATTAGACAAACCTTTCAATGGACGCACCAACGTTAAGAAGGTTATCTGCCTTTTGCCTTGATGTAGGAGGAGCTAAATCAGAATATTTACATAATCTGTTGTCTGGGCAGAAAACTAAACCTTGATAACCAGACACCTATATAATTTAGAGAAAGAGAGTTAAAACAAATCAAAAGGCAGTCCAGTGATGTTAAAGTGTTAAATGATTCAGTCATTATAGTTAACCTGCAGATTTTACTTAAAAGAAGGGTAGGCAATTTGTTTTATAAACACTTTTTGTTATACCGGTTGAAAATCTCTTCACACCCCAATAATAGAAGTGGTCTAAATATTAAAGGGTTAGTTCAGCTAAAAATGAAATAATGTCATTTATTACTCACCCTCATGTCGTTCCACACCCGTAAGACCTTTGTTAATCTTCAAATTAAGATATTTTTGTTGAAATCCGATGGCTCAGTGAGGCCTGCATTCACAGCAATGACATTTCCTCTCTCAAGATCCATTAATGTACTAAAAACATTTAAATCAGTTCATGTGAGTACAGTGGTTCAATATTAATATTATAAAGCGATTAAAATAGGTTTTTAGTACATTAATGGATCTTGAGAGAGGAAATGTCATTGCTGGCTATGAAGTTTTTGCAAAGTAATTTGCGTTCCAAAGATTAACAAAGGTCTTACGGGTGTGAAACGGCATGACGGTGAGTAATAAATGACAGAATTTTCATTTTTGGGTGAACTAACCCTTTAAAACATACATATATCTTCCGTGGAAATCACAGGACCACAAAAAAGTGTTTTTCCAATCATTGCATTTGGTCCGAGGCGTGGCTTTGGAGAGAGCACTGAAAGGAGGGTGTGATCTTATGCTTTCAAAGCTAGTTTGCTATGGCTAGCCTGTCCGAAATTGCCTACTCTACTTTTAACGTTTCCAGAGATAACTGATGAGTTATCACTAACCTCAACACTCTTTCCTGCTGGGCAATCCAACCAATCAGAATCCCTTACTTGAATTTGATATTTGTTTCTTCCAGTGCATCTGTGTCTGTAACAATGACCTGCCACTGATGTACGGGAGGATGAATGATTCTAAAAAACCAAGGATAATTTTTTTTACATTAAAACAGCCTTTACTAGTGGTTCTAAGTATCTGAAAACTGTTGCTTTGTCATATTTAAATATTTATAATTTGTACATAAATGTGAGAACATGTGGTACCGGTCTGGTAAGGTTGGATATGAAACAGCGGCTGTCTGAGCCATATATCTCTCCACTTCCTTCATTCATTCCACTCCTCTCATTCTCCTTGTTCCAGCACTCACTCTGATGAAGAAATGTGGCATTACACAGTGATAATCATGGGAAGTTTTGTTAAGGTGACAACAATGTGAGGGACTGGGGAAAGAGAAAAAGAACTCTAAACAAAGAACGGGAGACTCGCAGCATTTGCCAGGGGTTTGAAAATGTGGCAGCCATCCAGGTATGGATCAGTGAGACACTTCCCCTTGTGTAAGTGAAGGTAGTGACAACCCAATGCACTGGAGGAAGACAGTGGACAGTTTATGTATCACATTTTCTACTCTTAAAAAATAAATAAATAAATAAATAAAAACTTTTTTAACCAATTTTAGAAAAGCCATTTCAACCTTTTTAACAAGCCCACCATTAAAACATGCAAAATATAGTTTGCTATAAATCAGTGTCTAAATACCTGTGTTTATTCAAAGATGCATTATTTGTTGTATTACCTGTCTGTGCAAAAGAAAGTTGAAGAATTGTGACAGGTAGAGAGGGACCCAAACTGACTGCCTTCACCTAAAACACACACAGAAACAAACAGAAAGACTGGTAAAACAGTAAACAGGCAAGTCTGAGGTTTGACTCCAGCTTCAAAAAGTGTATAATATGTATCTTTATGTATGTAAACCAGCAAACTGGACTGATTTGCTGGCTCATTAGTGGATGTTTTACCCTCTCCCCACACCAGGCTTTGAGCTCGGCTAAAGTTCACTGAATACCAGCCTATATCCTGGAGGGCAGCGAGTGTGATGTGATCGATGCGAATTAAAGACGGCTCCACCAGTAAAGCTGCCATAATGGAGCCCTGAAGCACACGGGCCTCCCAGTGTGATGAGAGACCGTCTGAACCAACATCCTGAGAGGAAGAAAGAGCCAGAGGGAGGAACTGTTTGAGTGTATCATCTGTGTTTTACATTAGGCAGCAGATATTTACACTGTGCAAAATAGATGCTATTCAAGGTGTAATTAGGAGTAATATGTTTTTTTGTACTAAAGGTAAAATATCAGTGTCAATATCAATGTAGTTGCATATTTTTTAATACTTTGGAGTACCATATAAATGCCATGATTTTTTACTACTATTCAAAAGTTTGGGGTCTGTTTAATTTGCTAATGTTTTTGAAAGAAGTCTCTAATGCTAACCAAGGCTACATTTATTTGATGAAAATACATTAAAAACAGTTATATTGTTAAATATTATAATAATTTAAAATAACTGTTTTCTATTTCAATATATTTTAAACTGAATTTTAAACAGAAGCCCACCATGGAATAAAAAATACAAAAGGTAAATTGTGATTTATCTCACAATTGTGAGTTTGCATTTTCTTTTTACCTCAGAATTCCGAGATATAAACTCGCAATTCTGAGAAACAGTCACAATGCGAGAAAAGTCAGAACTGCGAGGTATAACTGCAAATGCAAGAAAAAAAACATCTCACAATCATTTTTTCTCAGAATTGTGAGATTGCAAGTTATAAAGTTCAATTTTGAGAAAAAGAGCTCACAATTCTGACTTTTTTTCCCCTCAGAATTGCAAGATATTAAGTCGCAGTTGCGAGAAAATGTCAGAATTGTGAGTTTATATATTTTTTCCTCAGAAATGTGAGATAAAATGTCGCAATTACCTTTTTGATTTTTTTTATTCAGTGGCGGAAGCAAGCTTCCATACCATTACTCCAGTCTTCAGTGTCACTCGATCCTTCAGAAATCATTATAATATGCCGATTTCATGCTCAAGAAACATTTCATATTTTTATCAATGTTGATAAAAATCAATGTTTTTATCATTTTTTTTATTAACAGTTGTGATGCTTTGATTAATAGAAAGCTCAAAGGAACATTATTTGAAATATTTTTTTGTAACAATGTAAAAGTCTTCACTGCCACTTTTGATCAATTTAATGCATCGACTCAAATACACTGTTTGGAAGTTAGTCGGCTGATACCAACAACAAACATCTAACCAATCAGCATTAGGGGGCGTATAACTGTTGAGGAGAGAGAACGAGCAAGAGGGAGATTTGAAAATAATAAGAAAAAAAACCCTGCAGACCGAGAGATGGGACACAATACAAAATAGCTCAAAAGAGTATCACTGGAATGAAGGTTTATGACTGGGCAAGGACCCACGTTTATATTAGAAAAGCTTTCCAGCACTGGAGAGAGCTGAGTGGGAAGGCCTGAAAACAGACGTGGAGGCTGCTTTGATTCCTTATCATGTGAGTAACACTGGGTTTTGATTGTCTGGAGCTGCTGTTCTGTTGGCGATTATCAACAAACTCTTGTTTGTATTTACTCTTGTGTACTGTATGTTCATTTTTTGTGCTTCTTTGTCGTTCGTTCATCATCTGCGCTTTATTTTTCGTGAAGCGTTTTGCTGTGCTAAACAGACATCCACTCGCATTGTGTGAGTAACAGAGGCCAGATAGTAAGAGTTTTGCAGTTAAACTACCGCACACTGACACCTGCTAGAGAATGAGGTGTTTAGCGTCATTGGTTGTGCATTTGCTTCGCAAGCCAGCAGTGATCAGGCTGAGGTTTGGAGCAGGATCGGAGCAGGGAGGTTAGGATTGGAGTGTGAGTTTTGGAGGCGGAGCAATGAAGAGCAGGGTGGGTTTGTTTAGGTTGCTTTCAAATATCAAGTGTTCAACAACGAATTTGAGAAATCGCATACAGCACCTTTAATTAATTTATCTTAAAAGAAAAAATCTTACTGACCTCAAACTTTTGAATGTACTGTATGTGGTAAACGTTCAGTGCTATGGTATATATCAAATATAACATCACGGTATCATGTCACAGTAGTGTTTGTACATGGTGGGTACCTTGTTCTCTAATGGAGCTCCAAGGTCAGTGTGGGTAGAGTTGAGATGTTTCTGCATTGCTCTGATCACAGTAGGAGAATAGAGTCTAGCCTGCCCCATCTCGTCTGTGCTAATCACCTGACCATGAGACCAGCAGTCTACACCAGCTTCATAATACACACAATGATGACAAGAAATACTGGCAAATGCACAACAGGACTACAACAACCACCATAACTCTAATAGACATTTATTCATTTACATAAAGAAAATTTAAGCTCCGTTACTTACCCTGAGAGGAGAGAGAACAATCCTTCCTTTGGCTGAGGAGATCTTTGCTGAAGCCCAACACATGGAAAAGCTCATGGATCACTGTCTGTACCAAAACAAAGATGACAAACAGTGTGCTGTAGATCAGTTTTTCTCATTGTACTATAAGTGCAGTTCACTTTCCCTTCTCAAACACACTCACTGTCACCTGCACATAGTGTTCATGTGTGTATCTTTCCATATTGAGCGGCTCTCTACAGATGACCATAGTCCCAGCCAGAGGACGCCCCTCTGGATCTGCCTGACAGTGAGCAGCATAAGCCAGTAAACTAGACTGAGAGACAGACTGGTAAAAATGTGGCACTATATGACAACCTACATTAACCTCAGTAGATTCATAGTCTCTGATACCTCTGCTCGACATTTATCTGTGCTGTGAGCCAACACATAGAGCAGGAAGTCAGTGTCAGGAACTCCCATCCCCTCTGGCTTCAGCACTGTCGGGACTGGATGCTCAGGATGTGGATAAACAGCACAGCCATCTAGGTGCTCATCTGGGATCTGTAAGCAGGACTGAACAATAAGTGCAATGTTTTTGAGTAGTAGTATTAAAGGGTTAGTTCACCCAAAAATAAAAATTATGTCATTTATTACTCACGCTCATGCTGTTCCAGAACTGTAAGAGCTTTGTTTATCTTCAGAATGCAAATTGAGATATATTTGTTGAAGTCCGATGGCTCTGTGAGGCCTTCATAGGGAGCAATGACATTTCCTCTCTCAAGATCCATTAATGTGCTAAAAAAACATATTTAAATCAGTTCACGTGAGTTTATAAAGCGACGAGATTATTTTTGGTGCGCCCAAAAAAAAAAAAAAAAAGGAATTATTTAGTGATGTCTGATTTCAAAACACTGCTTCAGGAAGCTTCGAAGCGTTATGAATCAGGGTGTCGAATCAGCGGTTCAGAGCGCCAAAGTCACATGATTTCAGCAGTTTGGCGGTTTCGAATCATGATTCGATACGCTGATTCATAACGTTCCGAAGCTTCCTGAAGCAGTGTTTTAAAATCGCCTATCACTAAATAAGTCGTTATTTTCTTTTTATTTCTTTTGGCGCACCAAAAATATTCTTGTCGCTATATAATATTAATATTGAACCACTGTACTCACATGAACTGATTTAGATGTGTTTTTAGTAGATCTTGAGAAAGAAATGTCATTGCTGGCTAAGTATGCAGGCCTCACTGAGCCATTGGATATCAACAAAAATATCTTAATTTGTGTTCCGAAGATGAACGAAGGTCTTAAGGGTGTGGAACGGCATGAGGGTGAGTAATAACAAAGACTATAGAATAACACAAGATGTGTCACTCGTATTGTTTTGAATGGTAGAAAGTGTAACGCGCAATATGGCGGAATAAATCCCGCCTTCTAAATAAGAGCCAATCGAGACTGGTAAAGTCATCGCGTCACTGCAGCGGCCGTTAGAAGCACCGGTTTCTATAGAAACAGTCAGACGCGCGCCTCCGAAATGAGGCACAAGAGACGCGCATTTAGGTCTGCGCATGCGCATTAGCTTGATCCAGCATAAAAATACAGTTTTTTTGTCATGATTCCAGCGTTTGGAAAAAAAATGATGAGACAGTTGTTGTCAGATTTCATTGGTGACTTCAAATATTAAATTTAATCGAAAGCTTGGCAAACAGCTTTGGAGCTGCTATGGGAGCTGCATGATGCCCAGGATGCCCGAGAGGCGTTTCAAAGATGGCCGCCGAGTGAAATGACTTGTCTTAAAGGGACTTTGGTAATAAATGACATTATTTTCATTTTTGGGTGAACTAACCCTTTAATGTAATGAGACTCACATTCACGCCGAAGCAGCTCTCGAATCTGTAGTTCTCTTTGGCTCTGCCACATCTGAGGAGAATGAAACTGGTTGACTAATTAAAATACATTTTGAAAATCAGTGAAAAGTCAATGAGCAAGTACTACTAACACTACTAGCACAGAACAAACCAATGACAGAGCTAGTGCAGTTCAGTAAGAGTCAGAAAAGAAGTGTAAAACGTGTGAAACGTACTTCATGTGGTTAACAGTGCTACTGTTTCTCCAGATGAATTTGCAGTATTTGTTTATGTCTCTGTTCAGCAACAGATTATCTGGAACTCGTCTCACTATGAACAAACATCCACAATAATGTTGCTAAAGAAGAAAGGATTGGGAAGAAATCCAAATTTATGTCTCTCAATATTTGTTTTGTCTGTACTGCACATAAAACAACCACACACCAGACAGTAAACTGGAAACTTTATTCACAGCCTCATCAACTGCGGTCATTAGTCTCTCTCTCTCCCAGTCAGAGAGGGCGGGGCTTTCTGAGGGGATCCAGATCTTGATCCTGATTGGTTGTGGAACCGCCATGGATTCTACATGCCTCTCTGCTCTTTTAGATCTTTGAGGTTTAGGTGCTGGATTGTCCTCTGATGCAGTGACAGGTACGTTGATTGCAGCTTCACTCAAGGGCCAATGAGCAGAGGCGTATTGACCAGTGGGCGGGGACACAACTTTGATTGATTTCTGAACTTGGTCAAAGATGCACTTCCCCCAAGTACATGGAAACCATGGCAACAGTAATACGCCAATACAAACACAAGGCATTATCTAGTTTAGCATAAAACACACAAAAAAAGCACTAATTTTTTGAAAAAGGAAGTATTACAAATGTTTTAGGTTCCATGCGACTAAATTAAATATATTAAAAATATAAGTAAAAGTGTGCTTTTATAAACTCTAATGTAAAAAAAGTTTGTGTTGGAAAGACTTAGTTTCTTAGTTTCCTGTGGCAATTTTTTTTTACACAATACAGCAATAATTCTTAACTCAAATTATCAATTATTCAAACAACAAATTATCTTCGAAAAAGATAGAAGTCCTCAGTTTAGTAAGTCATATACTACCGTTCAAAAGTGTGGGGTAGGAATGAATTTTTATTGTTTCTGAAAGAAGTCTCCTATGGTCACCAAAGCATTTATTTTATATTTTATAAACCAGTAAGTGTTAAATTTTAAAATGTATTATTTAATTGTAATATTTAACAGTTAATTTATTCCTGTGATGACAAATCATAATTTTCAGCATCATTACTTCAGTGTCACATGATCCTTCAGATATCATTCTAATATACTGATTTGGTGCTCAAGAAACATTTATTATCAATGTTAAAAACAGTTGTCCTTTTTAATATTTTTTTGTGAAAACATGACTCTTTGATGAATAGAAAAGCATTAATTAAAAATACAGAACTTTTCTAACGCTATAAATATCAAATGTCCTTGTTGATTAAAAGTATCTTTCTCTCACACACACACAATTACTGACCCCAAATTTTTAACATTAGAACAAATAATAAAAAAAAAAATCCTTCACACAGAAAAATCAATAGATTTCTTACCAGCATAGTATCAGTCCTTTAGCTTGTATTTGGAGACAGGAAACTGGTTTGTTCCTCTTGTGAGCAGAATGATCCTCCTCCTCAGGATGTAAAGAAACTGAGGCAATGCAGTCTTTGAAGTGCAAATAACACAATCACCTCTCATAGTTTCAGTAGAACCGACGACATAATGCTTCATATTCCATTCAAAGGGAAAGTCACATTCTTCACCTGTAACACTTGCATTTCAGATTTAAATTGTGCAAATAAAGTCTTTTCCATTCTCCATAAACACAAGAAATTAAACCACAATTGAGTTGGCACATGAAATCACACAAGCAAGAATAAAAGTGCAAATCATTTTATTCTTTGTGGATTTTCCAGGTATAGCAAATATATACAGTGAAATTCATCCTACTATCATCAGTTCATCTAAGAAAGATAATTCCCACCCACGTCTTTCTAATCACCATTCAGCAGATGACAGTTCAACATCTCTGCATTAAAAATACATAGAATAAAAACAACATCGACAGGGTAAAAGAAGGAGTGAACTGACAGATCTTAACAGCAGCTGAAATCAAGTGACTATAGATATGGCACTACGACTGGTCGCCCATTTATTATCCACTGAGCCAGGAAAGTATGAAATCTAAACTTTTCATTTTGAAAAACATATTCAAGTTATTGTGATATGGTGATGTCATTCAGGTTGGTGGTGCATATGGAGGTACGAGTGAAACCTCCAAGAAGGATTGTCTCCACTGAGTGGCTTACCACTTTCAGCTAGTTCACTCTCTCTCGTACACACACAATCACTCACTCACAACACACAAGTCTTTATTATTAAGTTATTGCCACAGTTGCCATGCACTACCATATACATAGCGAGGGTGAGTTCTACATCTATGTGTAAACTTTTGTGCAAGTGTGTTTGGCCCTACGTGCAAGCACATACGCAGTCTCATACTGTCTAGTGATGTACAGGAAGCTCAATCAAAGGCACTTCTGAGGAACACACAATAAAATGTGGCCTGTAGCATTATGAGGTAAACTCACATGTATGTACATCACGCAACCATGTCTGCAGATAAAAAATAAAAGCAATTCTAACTAAAATCAATCTTTTTCACCAACATTGCGGATCACAGAGGAACGTTTCGTAAGCCAGCTGGGGGAGATTCTTTGTGCAAATGCTCTTCTATCATACTCAACAATTAAGATAAGTGCACAACCGACACACATCTGTACACACGCAGTCGCTTGTCAAATATTTTTGACACACATTAATTCAATACTTTGTCTTTTACGTCAGGAAAACAGATGCTCTAATACAAGTTAAGGCACCAAGCCAGCACAAGAAGCAGACATGGTGACGCTCACGTGCTGTAAAAAAGGGAAAAAAAAGGCAGGGAGAGCGAGAACATGGTGAACAGAGAGGCAGAACTGGAAGGGAAAAGAAAGAATAAGTCACTCATGTCAGCATGGGCACATCATCTTCAGAGGTTGTGTCATCAGAGAGAGGGATCAGCAGCACTTCATCTTCTGAGGATGAAGAGGAAAAAGAGGGGGATGCAGAAAGAGGAAGAGAAGTAGGGGACGGGGAGGGTCTGAAACGAGAAATGCTCCGCCCTAGTGTGTGGAAGAGAGATGCTAGGGAAGGGCTGCTCGGGGGGATAGTGATGATGGGTGGGGTCTGTTGTGTTTCAGGGTCTTCAATTGGCCGGACAGAAAATGGAGGTGGGGGAGAAGGAGGACGAGGAGCCTCCGCTTGCTGCTGTGTTTCTGTCTGTTGGGATAAACACAGTTTTTGAGGCAAGGACTGACTGGCAGCCTCTGTAGACACTGAGGAGACTCCAGGACTTGACTGACTGGGTTCAGTGCTAGTATTAGAGGCTTCTGTCTGTTGGGAGGAAGAAGCTGTGGTCTGTGTTGCCCTGGGTGCGGGCCGGGGAAGTAAGCCCCATCTTCGTAGGCGTCGCACAGCTCTGCGGACAAACCGAGGCCTGCGTCTTCGCCGTAGAGAGGAAGCATTGTCTTGTCTGAGGAGCTGTAGTATTCCTCTCAGAGAGAGTGAGACAGTCTGAAAAAAGACAAAAAGCATTGTGGAATCAAAAACATGCAAACGTGACAAACACAAAAATCCTCAAACAATAGAACAGAAATTACAAAATATCATACAGCCGGTTAGGGATGGAAGATTTAATGTATTCATTTTTCTACACTAGAGTATATACTACCATTGAATCGATTTGGAATCGGTAAGATATTTAAATATTCTCTTATGCTCATTCATGCTGCATTTATTTGATCAGAAATAAAGTAAAATAGTAATATTCGGTTGTTAAGTCTGACGTCACGCGGCCACAAGAAAACAACAAATAGTGCAAACATACACACACAATGTGGTGTAATACTACTAAAAAATTATCACAACCTTTATCTCCATACCAAAATCCCAGATGGCCAGACAGTGATTCGTCTTTTATTAATCGTTAAAATATTAATGTCTGTGAAGCTGTGAGCACAGGGATTGTTGTGTAGACTCTAAGTATTTTAAATGATTAACTTTAAAATGTTAAATGTTTAATATGAATAAATAGTGCTCATAATGCCATTCTCAAGGGAAACGACTTGGACCCAGAAACGGCATTCCTTACGTCACGACTTAACAAGCGGATTGTGAAATAATATTAAAAATAACTGTTCTCTATTTTAATGTATTTTTAAATATAATTTATTCCTGATAAGGCAAAGCTGAATTTTAGCAGCCATTACACCAGTCTTCAGTGTCACATGATCCATCAGAAATCATTCTAATATTCTGATGTGCTGCTCAAGTAACACTTTTATTATTAACAATGTTGAAAACGTTTGTGCTGCTTAATATTTTTGTGGAAGCCATGATATATTTTTTCAGGACTCTAATAAATAGAAAATTCAAAATAACAGCATGTAAATCTTTTCTAACATTATAAATATCTTTATTATCAGTATTGATTATTATGTCTAATAATAATAAATATTATAACTAATATATTTAAATGTGATGCATTGCATATTTCTCCTAAACTTTATGTATTAAAACTGTAACAGGAGCTCTTACTTCATTGGGGTTCTCAGTAGGGAAGTCTTCCACTGGTGGAATGATTCCCTGAGCAATCAGCTGACCATAAGAGGGCGGAGCCTGCTGTTGGATCAATTCAGCCTCCTGCCGAGTGATTGGTGCGAACATGCTGAGAAGGCAAAAGAAGTGTACACAGAAATATTGTCACTAAAACATAATGTGTCACATAATGATATCCTGATTTTTCACAGGAAAAAAAAAAATCACTGACAATGTTGTAAAATTATTTAAATTTTTCTAGTTAAGATGGTTTTACCTGTATTCTCGAGTGCGTAGTGAGTACAGCTTGCAGGTGCAGCCCATTGCAATGACTAGCAGAAGACCGCAAACTAGGCTTCCAACAGTAGCTGCGGTTATGACCTTTCGAGGCAGGGTCACAGTGCAGTTAAGCTCATCTGTGCCATCCTTGCAGTCCACCTGTCCGTCACAACGCCAGCTCTCAAACACACACCTGCTCAATGAATTAAACATTGGTAGATTTTAAACACAGAAACCAATCATATGGTGGGCAAAATATATACACTACCATTAAAATGTTTCATGTCAGTAAGAAATTATTACTTCCATTCAGAAAGGACGAATCAAAATCGCTGTTCAAAAGTGAGAGTAAAGAGTTTTACTTTGATACAAAAAACTATTTAAAATAAATGCTGTTCTTTTGAGCTTTCTACTCATCAATGTATCCTAAAAAAATGTGTCACAGTTCTCAATAAAATATTAAACAGCACAACTGTTTTCAACAATGACAATAACAAGAAATATTTCTTGAGCACCAAATCAACATATTAGAATGATTTCTGAAGGGTCATGTGACACTAAAGGAAGGCTGCTTAAAAATCAGTTTTGCATCACAGGAATAAATTACATCTTTAAATATATTCAAATAGATAACAGTTTGCATTTTTGATCAAATAAATGCAGCTTTGATCGTAAGAGTCCTCACTAAAAACATTTTTTTAAAAACCTACCAACCTCAAACATTTGAACAGTAGTGTATATTCATTTATGAACTTATACAAACCTGTCACTGTCGCAGTGAAAGGTCCCAGGTTGGCAGATGGTACATTCTCTTTCATCAGTTCCATCTGCACAGTTAAGCTGGTAGTTGCAGCGCTCGTGAATCGAGAAGCAGACTGGTCGTTCAAGCTGGTGGCCTGCTTTCTTAATTCCTCCCATCCCACAGAGGAAGTGCCCAGCTTCGCAGCCCCAGCATCCTTCCTCATCTACGCCCGTTTCAGGACAGTCCCAGTGCCCATCACAACGCTGCTTCGGGGTATAACAGCCTCCCAGTGATCCCCCACAAAGTTCCTCCCAAGGTAGGCAGTAATCCGTGATGCGATAGGTCGCATTAAATCCCCGCCCTTCAAATGAAGGCTCCATATGGTAGATCAGGGAAAGCAAGCCAGTGTGGGATTCAACATCTACTGCTTTGTTATTGGACACAGAGTTGATCTGTAATATAAGAGATGTAAGACTTATTATTCATAACATCAAAGGCTGGAGTGGTATGACAGTTTAAAGAAACAACAAGATTGAAATGTATTAATGTGCATCGATCAAGCACAAGCTACATCATCTCGCAGACAGAGTAAAACTCACTGTTTTAATGATGTTGCCTGTGCCGTGGGGCTGGTCTGTGATTGTGATCATGTCCTGGGGACCCAGTTCCAGTTGTTGAAGCTCTAATTTGAGTGGTCGTGAATCCTGGGGGTCAACTGTCCACACACAGTCCACCGGTTGTCCCGTTTGTAAAGGGGGAGTAAATGACCCATAAAATGCACGCAAATACCCCCCACATGGCCCTCCTTGGGGCAATAAGTGAAAGTCAGGGATTTTGGGTGGTGGTAAATCTGTGCTGGATAATGGGATCGCCAAAGTAGTGGTTTCAGCTGGAGGGAGGTGATTTACATCGTCTATTATTGGTGGATCAGGGCTAACATAATCGCATCCATCCTCATCAGAGCCAAGTTCATCACCCACACCAAGGCATTCAACTCGTCCGTTACAGCGCCACGATGCCGGGAGACAACGGTCACTGTAACATTCAAACTCGCCTGGAAAACAGGGAGCCGAGTCTGGAGAGGTATGAGAAAGACAAATGAACCCTGTTCTTAAACTGACACATTGTTAACAACTGACCAAATTATTAAATACTCCAGAAAAGAGTTTTTACAGTCTTCTGGATAAAGTCAGTGAGAGGGCAAGAACTGTGAACATTTCTCTTCAATGTGTTCCACTCTACCTTTAATATATGAAAGACGGAACCCTGTTACTGGGTAGAAACGGCTGAGGAAGTGGTGCGTCACTGTAATGTTTCCCCCTGTCATCTCAAATGGTGCTGGAAGCTGGAAACCGCAGAGTTTTAAAGGGCTGCCAGTGAGAGGAACCACGGTCACCCATTCCCGTCCACATCTCATATTAAACTGGGAAAAACTTCAAAAGAGATGGACACAAATTAAATGGCAGATGGAAATGGACTATTTACTGTGTAAGGCTCAAAGAAATCTCTCATCTAGTTAACAACAAAAGCCATTTGTTAGGCTGACTTACACTTTTAACATTCATATTGTTCATATATGCATAGAAGCTTTAATTTATATATTTTCAACGCTCCAAAAACAAATTTCAATGAAATATTATGGGTACCTGATGATGACACGCTCCCCAATTTTCGAGGTTATCAGCCAACTGCAGTTGAGAGGATGGGAAGACCAGGAATGGTGGGCAGAGTTATGAATCTCTCCTTGTCTTTGTTGTAGTATTTTGGGTGAATGATCACAATGAGCTGAAACAGACAGTTAAAGCAAGAATATCTTTTAAATTGATCATGCACTGGCGCTAAATTTATATGCGAAATTATCACAACAAACAGTCAGTGATTTACTAAAATTAATTGTGAACATCATTTTGGACATGAAAGCAAGTGGAATGGCCTTTAAAGCATATAACTAAATAATAATGAGCATTTAAAGCTGCAGTCTGCAATTTTTGGCCCTCTAGCATTTAATAAACAGAACTGCACGCGTCTTGCGGAAGATTATTGTAGCCGGAGCTACTTTTCTCCGTGTATAACTATGGCAAGTCACGCAGTTACTGTGATACTCTGCGGCGGGTCCTATCAGTCTGACTACAAACATTTATTATAAGTGTACCATAATGATTCAGGGTAAGACAAAAACATGGTTTGGAAAATGATTTCATGTTGTACATTCTCATTATGTAATTTTTAACACAAAAAAAGTTACGGACAGCAGCTTATAGTATATCAAAGACAATACCAAAGAGAAATCCTATGCAGTCAAGCAGGAAGTAAAGGCGCAGTGACATTGGAACAAAAAGTCCATTGTCCTCTTTTAATAGTGTAGTAATGCACCACTCATAAAAGTAACTTTTAAACCAAGCAGCATTCTGTTGGTAAACGCAACAAATTCACATGAAAAACTTTTCAATGCTGCACTTGTTGTGTTCTTTCTTACGGTTTGTATTTCCACAGTATGATGGTAAGATCTTACAGAATTATGAATGAACTGCCCATTTTAAAATCTTCCCGGTCTACTGACATTTGTTATGACATCCGTTTCAAACATTACATTGCTCATGATAACTCTTTGTTAACTCTACAATAAGTAAATTCACCAGCTAATTACTCTTCGACAGCCATGCCATAGAATATATAATATAATATACGGAGCTACCACAAAAACTGAAGTTCAAACACAAAATTCTGAAGATGGCTGCGAGCTTGTTTCTCTGGCACAGACAAGGTCTATAATGTCCTAAGTGAAGTGCGTGTGTCTTTCAATATAAAAATGACAGGCACAAGATACATATTTTTGGACTTTGGATGCGGAGATACCAATAAATTACATTACACCTATGCCTTTGGTGTTTAAAGGCATTGTTCACCCAAAAATAAAAATTCTGTTATCATTTACTCCCCCTCAAGTTGTTCCAAACCTGTATGAATTTCTTTCTTCTTCTGAACACAAAAGAAGATATTTTGAAGTATGTCGGTAACCAAACAGTTGATGGGCCCCACTGACTTCCATATTATAGAAAAAAACACTATTGAAGTCAATAGGCCCCATCAACTGTTTGGTTACCGACATACTTCAAAATATCTTCTTTTGTGTTCAGCCGAAGAAAGAAATTCATACAGGTTTGGAACAACTTCAGCTATCCCTTTAATTTCTAATGCTTTAGTTTTTGGCTTCACCTTTCTCAATGACTATTTTAGTCAGGAATGTTGCATTTTCAATTGGTGCATTGGTTGTGAATTAAAGCAAGCATTCAGACTGAGAAACAAAGAGATGTGAAGCTCTTCCTTACCGGCGGCACTGAAGACCAGCTCCAGAGTGCAAGGAACTGTGTGAAGAAAAATACAAAAGTTGATCAAGCAATGCTAAATGTGGCTAATTGCCATTTATCATGATGTAAATACAATCATTTGTATGTTTATGTCACCATAGGTAACCTTTGGTTAAGGCAAGGTCAGTATTTAAATCTATATGAAAGTATAAGACAGTTTGTACCATATCTACGTGACACACAGTCAAGGACAAAATCATGATATCTTACCTGATAAAAACAAAAGTCCTAAGACGGAAAGGCTGTGGGAAATAGACATTCTAAAAAGTCGGTGTTTCGTAAAACCAATTAAATTAAAATACAATTTATGGAAAACATATGGTCTGTAGATCCATCAGCTCGCCATAATAAGAGCCGTCACCATCACCAATGCGTCTTGTTGGAAGTGTTTAGCTGTAAAGACAAAAATAAACAACCATTTCAGACAAAGACAACACTGACAACTAGTGCCTGGCCAGCATTTGATTTCAATAAACAACTACTTCAATCATAAACCTCACAAAAGTCAACATATGAATTCGAACACAAAATAGTAATTAACTAAAAAGGCGCATGAATGTTTTCGCAAGGATGACTTCCTGTCTCGCTCTCTTCCCAGCAGTGACGCAAATCGGTGTTAGGCAGAGTAGCACTTCAATATTTATACGAAACATTCAAACTATTCAGTGACACTTCATGCAGTCAGAACATATATTTCAGGGCATTTCCTTACGTTTCGACTGTAAGAAAGTACGACGACCAGCGTCTAAACTGACGGATTGTTACGAAAGTTTCGTTTCCGACTTCTAACCTGCCTTTCTCACTTGTCTGCTTTTTGCTAACGCTAGCTGGCTTCCTGCTTCTTACTTAACTTTATATTTGGACCCTATTAAGACTTGATACCACCCTATAAACTATTCCAAATGAGATTCTACGCGTTTTTTCGTATAGTACTGTTTTATGACTTAATCTTTACCATACCTTTTCTCCTTCTCTCTTGTTGACATTCGTTCACAGTCACTTCCGCAAGTTCTGTTTCGTAGGTGGGAGACAACAATGCGCCACCCATCTACGTTTCAGTGACGCTATGCACGCTGCTTTCTGCTTGTATTGTTCGCTTTGCAACACTAGATGTCATAATTTAGCGCTTTATTTTCAGCATTGCTATGGGTTGTTGTAAATACACCACTATTCTCCACAGTGATACTGTTTTTTAAAGGTGCAATATGTAAGAATTTTGCAGTAAAATATCCAAAAACCACTAGGCCAGTGTTATATGTTTTGTTCACTTGAGTACTTAGAATATCCCAAATGTTTACAACTATTTGTAAATCGTGAGAAAATTGCAATTTTAACCAAGGCTCCGGGACGTGTGAGGAGTCGGCTGTCCCTCGGTTTCCGGTTTATTTTGTAGAAACCATGGAAACACCAAAGATGCTTTAATACATTACACATTTTAATAGATAAAGGAACAACTGTTTTGATATATTTAAAGACAGAAAATTAATTATTGTTATATAGGATGTGCAACGATTAATCGTTAGCAAAATAAAAGTCTGTGTTTACGTAATGTATGTGTGTGGTCTGTGTATAATAATTATGTATATATAAATACACACACATACATGTATAAAATAAAAAAATATATGCATGCTTAAATACATATATATATTTATATATATTTTATAGTACATGTAAATATAAATATTTTCTATATAAATCTAACATTTTTCTTAAATATATACATGTATGTGTCTGTATTTATATATACATAACTATTATAAACAGAACACACACACATATTACGTAAACACAGACTTTTATTTTGCAAACGATTCATCACGATTAATGCACATTAATGCACATCCCTAATTTTCTTGATTTTTTGCGAGTACCATGCTTTACCATGCCTCAGAGAAAAACACTATTTTGTGAAGTAGCTAACATAGCATAATCGGATGCAGCTTTATTTTTAGTTACTGTAATACAGCATTTTCTCCATCATACAATGTGTTTTAAAATTAATTGCATGCCATTTATCAACACAAGCCATCCAGCATTTAATATGATATTCTAAAATCGATCTATCTTACTGCAGTGTGTAACAGTGTCTCACAGCAGCCGGTGAGCTAACGCACAGAGTAACGTTATAACGTCATTTTCAACACTCTCAAATGTATCTAATATGATAAACAGAGCTGTGTTACCTCATACTCATGACCGGAAAAGCAGAAGCGGTGCCGGCGACTGTGTCATAATAAAAAGTCCCGCTGCTTGTGAGGGGTGTGTTGCGCAATCGCTCCAGCGGCCTCGTTCAGCTCCCACAACACTTGGTCCTGCTCTGCTTCACACTACAGTAACGTTAATAATTGCATCCATGCACATGATTTCTTCCCGAGTCCAATCCCTATTCTTTTGCACTGTCCGTTGAGGTGAAGACCACATGTCCCAAGATTCCGCGCTGAAACTTGGCATCATCAAGCTACACCTTTGTTTTGAATAGGCCTCTAGCGGACAGAAAATATTACATATTGCACCTTTAACTAGTTTTTTAAAAATATATTTACTATGATAATAATTATAATAAACCATGTATTTCTGCATCAAATGGAATCTTGTCAATCTAATATATTATAATCATTATTATTAAACTACTATTCATTTTATTGATTACATTTACAAACCCAATTCCAAAAAAGTTGGGACACTGTACAAATTGTGAATAAAAAAGGAATGCAATAATTTACAAATCTCATGAACTTATATTTTATTCACAATAGAATATAGATAACATATCAGATGTTGAAAGTGAGACATTTTGAAATGTCATGCCAAATATTGTCTCATTTTGGATTTCATGAGAGCTACACATTCCAAAAAATTTGGGAAAGGTAGCAATAAGAGGCTGGAAAAGTTAAATGTACATATAAGGAACAGCCGGAGGACCAATTTGCAACTTATTAGGTCAATTGGCAACATGATTGGGTATAAAAAGAGCCTCTCAGAGTGGCAGTGTCTCTCAGAAGTCAAGATCGGAAGAGGATCACCAATTCCCCCAATGCTGCGGCAAAAAATAGAGGAGCAATATCGGAAAGGAGTTTCTCAGAGAAAAATTGCAAAGAGTTTGAAGTTATCATCAACTACAGTGCATAATATCATCCAAAGATTCAGAGAATCTGGAACAATCTCTGTGTGTAAGGGTCAAGGCCGGAAAACCATACTGGATGCCCGTGATTTTCGGGCCTTTAGATGGCACTGCATCACATACAGGAATGCTACTGTAATGAAATCACAACATGGACTCAGGAATACTTCCAGAAAACATTGTCGGTGAACACAATCCACCGTGCCATTTGCCATTGCCGGCTAAAACTCTATAAGTTAAAAAGAAGCCATATGTAAACATGATCCAGAAGCGCAGGCGTTTTCTCTGGTCCAAGGCTCATTTAAAATGGACTGTGGCAAAGTGGAAAACTGTTCTGTGGTCAGACGAATCAAAATTTGAAGTTCTTTTTGGAAAACTGGGACGCCATGTCATCCGGACTAAAGAGGACAACCCAAGTTGTTACCAGCGCTCAGTTCAGAAGCCTGCATCTCTGATGGTATGGGGTCGCATGAGTGCCTGTGGCATGGGCAGCTTACACATCTGGAAAGGCACCATCAATGCTGAAAGGTATATCCAAGTTCTAGAACAACATATGCTCCCATCCAGATGTCGTCTCTTTCAGGGAAGGCCTTGCATTTTCCAACATGACAATGCCAGACCACTTACTGCATCAATTACAATATCATGGCTGCGTAGAAGAAGGATCCGGGTACTGAATTGGCCAGCCTGCAGTCCAGATCTTTCACCCATGGAAAACATTTGGCGCATCATAAAGAGGAAGATGCAACAAAGAAGACCTGAGACAGTTGAGCAACTAGAAGCCTGTATTAGACAAGAATGGGACAATATTCCTATTCCTAAACTTGAGCAACTTGTCTCCTCAGTCCCCAGACGTTTGTAGACTGTTATAAAAAGAAGAGGGGATGCCACACAGTGGTAAACATGGCCTTGTCCCAACTTTTTTGAGATGTGTTGATGCCATGAAATTTAAAATCAACTTATTTTTCCCTTAAAATGATAAATTTTCTCAGTTTAAACATTTGATATGTCATCTATGTTGTATTCTGAATAAAATATTGAAATTTGAAAACTTCCACATCATTGCATTTTTATTCACAAATTGTACAGTGTCCCAACTTTATTGGAATCGGGTTTGGACAATTAAATGTTGTTTTTTAAAAAAAAACAAAAAAAAAACAAAGTAAGTAATGTCTAATGAAAAAGTGGATAAGTATTAGTGCGCCGCTAACTTCCGGGTTGGCCTACAAAAACACATCATCTCTGAGGTACTCTATTGTATGATGGAGAAAATTCTGTATTACTGTTACTAAAAATAAAGCTGCATCTGATTATGCTATGATAGCTAAATAGTGTTTTTCTCTGAGGCATGGTAAAGCATGGTACTCGCAAAAAAAATCAAGAAAATTAGATTTAAACAATAAGACAACTTGTTGAGCTATATAACAATATTTAGTTTTCTGTCTATAAATATATCAAAACAGTTCCCTTGTCTATTAAAACATGTAAATATTAAAGCGTCTTTGGTGTTTCCATGGTTTCTACAAAATAAAACTGGAAACCGAGGGTATGACGCAATTGACAGGCGACTCCTCACACGTCCCGGAGCCTTGGTTAAAATTGCAGTTTTCTCACGATTTACAAATAGTTGGAAACATTTTGGATATTGTAATTACTCAAGTGAACAAAATATATAACACTGTCTTAGTGGTTTTTGGATATTTTACTGCAAAATTCTTACATATTGCACCTTTAACTCCTCCCAGTTAGAGGTGCAGGCAGAGTACCACAGAGGGGACGTAAAAAACAACCACGTCTCCAATCTGACAGTGAAAGCCGCCTGTGGAGAGATCAGCGGAGGACAAAAGAAAACTCCAGTGCAAGATGAGAATGTAGCGCAGACCTAAGATAAATATATTTCAGATCTGAAGATATTCTTCGGCTGAAAAGCGTAGGGTCCAGCTTTACTTTTGGAAAAGTTTTTAATAATAATGATCATACATACTTTATAGGTTAGGCATAAGTCAGTTTTTATTCTTTGGGTACTTTGGGAAAACCACCAGGCAGATTTTTAAGGAACGTTTTCACTATTGGAATGGTCTGACTCAGGAAAATCTACTGGAGAAAACTTAGAGGAGGAAACTTTAAGAACGGAGTCTAGAGCATTTTTTGTGTCCCGAGCTCAGTAGTCTCGCGCATTGAGGAATGTTACCGAAACTCCAGACGTTACCGCGGCTACTGCCGCTCGCCCTCGCAAGCGTCTTTCTGGTGCAAAGCGGGACCAGTGACAAAGAAGTCAGACCAGAGGTAAACGCACAGCCAGTGATGTTCTAGTATTGTGTGTGTGTACATATTTAAACTACATTATGGGGACCAAATGTCCCCACAATAGTAAAATTGTGGGGACATTTAGTAGTAAAAATAGTAAAATGAGTAAAAAGCCAGCGGTTTGTGTGTTCCTGTCTTTCCACTGCCTGTCTGTCAAGCCTGTATTGTTGGACACAGATATACTCAGATGCTTCCACATGTCAGGATTTCCTTCATGAAGTGTATTCATGTACCTCATAACTCACAGTTGAATACAAATGAGAAGTCAGATGAAGTTTTAAGGAGCTGTGTTTTTTCAGACCCCTAAATATCAAGGTAAAACAAAACAGGAGTGAGTCAGAGATTCCAGGACTCCTATTTAGCTAGAGATGGTTAGTTATTAAAGTGTTGCAATTCTGTGGTTTGTCTGCATCTCTAGATTCACATTTTTTCTTTGTATTAGCTTTGACGGAAAAAAGAAGGCAGATATATCATTAGATATATATCAATTTGTTCATACACCCCGGAGCCATCCTGTTTGTTTCAGAAAGAGGCCTGTGTCTGGTAGACACATAACTGTGAGGGGGAAGAGAGCGAGTGACTGTTTTTCAGGACGTTTTGGCGTCTCTGTCACAAATGCAAGCCAGGAAATCTTAACGGCCTAAAATAAAGAAAACAAGATCAGAGAGAGGATTTAAGACATTTTAATAACTGTCTCTATTTGCATCTCTTCATTCCTTTCTCACACACTCCTTCACATTTCTGAGATGGTTGAGAGATGTACCCAAGGCTAGTGTGGAAAAAATTCAGCTCTGCAGATTCCACCAAAAGCTTTCGAAGGTTTTCAAAGACAATAACAGTCTCCTCATGTGAGAGTCGCGTGATCAGAGAGTAAGGTCACGCAAAAGGTTAAATCACAGATGCGCAGTGCTTGTGAAACTGCCATCCTTCTTTAGACTTTTGGTTGACGTTTATCACAATATTTCTTAATATGCTTTAACCACATATGCAAGTGTTTTGGTTTTCCTAAGTTGTACAATCCCTTTTTTCCCCAAACTATGCTGTTTTTGTTTTCTTGGAATTCTGAACTTTACTTCTAATGAAATAATTGCTTTACGTCAGGTTTATTATGACTTTGCGCTGCACCTTTTC
The DNA here is from genome assembly GCF_024489055.1 of Chanodichthys erythropterus. Lineage (NCBI taxonomy): Eukaryota > Metazoa > Chordata > Actinopteri > Cypriniformes > Xenocyprididae > Chanodichthys > Chanodichthys erythropterus. Next base: position 9,578,339 of record NC_090231.1, on the reverse strand, counting down.
TGTTGTTACAGGTGCTATTGTTTTGAATACTGTACTAAAAAGGCAAAAAAGAAAGACGTTTAGCCATATTCCTTATGGAAAACAGCTGGGTATTGCCCTCAACCCCCGTCCAGACCATAGACGAGAGATGATGTATTTGTTTAAGTAGTATTACAGATGCAAAGCATCTGTTAAAACTCAGCTGAATCTTTCAGACCTTCATCACTTGAAGAAGCTTGAAAAAGTTATTTGGAGTTTAGAAGAGCACAAACAAATAATATGTTCATTAAGATTAAGACTCAAACAACACAATTTCTCTTTTTGATGCTTGTTTTGCTTGCATAGAAAAACAATGTAGTTCTGCAGTATATAAATGAGTATGTAGATTATATATGGATGATAATGTCATGTATCTGTAACTTTTTTTTCTGTGTTCTCAAATGAATTGAAACAGAGATATTGAAGTTTGCTTTAGTTTTTGGATTGTTTTAAACTGGAGGTGAGAAATTCCCTGTGTCAGAATTAGTTCAGCTGCTCAGTAAATCGGTCAGTGATCTGATCCTCCACATGAAGATGCGGAGTAAGACACGGGCACTAATGCCTAAAATTTTCTGGTTTTTCCATTGGCACAGACAATGAGGAACAACTGACTCAGTCCTTCTGTTGTGCATTCAGACTCACCTCTGCCCTCCTTTTTTTCTTTTCCTTCTTTTTTCTTCTACCCTTTGTTTTTATATTTCTAACATTTTAAAAAAATCTTTAGGATCTCTCTTTTTTCCCCCCAACTTCTTTTTCTCCCTCTTTAGTAATAGTTTGCTTTTTTCCGTCTTTAATGCCTTAGGAGCAGCAGATCAGCTGTTAAAATCATAAATGCTGCTTTTTCCCCCTCTAAGCATGGAAAATCTGACATTAATATTTTCTGCAGAGAAACTATAAGAATCAGAGATTAGTGTTAAAACTGTGAAAACATACCAGCAAAACAACATGCTCTTCTTACCAATATGGAAACTGATTAATTAATTTATTTTTTTGAAAAAACGATCTTAGAAAGCATACTTGATCCATTTTTTTTTTAAAGAGGGCATATTATGCCATTTTACAAAGTCTTGATAGAATAGGTTGTCATGCTTGAATGTTTATTGTTTTACAGCACCATCTTCCCAGTTTGTCAGTAACACTCAGTTTAATTCCTGTCTATGAAGCACTCTCTTCCGGAAAGCGCAATGTGCTCTGATTGGTCAGCTGAACCAGTGTATTGTGATTGGTCAACCGCTTTGAGAGTGTTTCAGAAATGTTAAGCCCCTTACCATAACCACGAGTTTCAACACAGTACTAACACAACTCAACCAGGCCTTGCCTTTTTTTGCTTATGCCTTGGGCAAGGATTATTTAAATAAGAATATTGTAATGTGATATGTACGTTCCCAGAAGAAAACTCAAGACTACAATCGAGGCGTTTTAGGCAGTTCAGAAACAGTGCTTTACTGATATAAAGAACAACTCCCTTTGGAGTGACTTTGTGCTTTGTTACAGGCCTTTTTTCATGCTCAAATAGCACACTAAAGAACATTGAATTGTAAAAAAGCATAACAGGTCTTCTGTGAAGGAGGGCTGATTGTAATTTTTGCTGTAGCATGTCTTAACCTTGCTGGCAGTGACGTCATAGCGTGTTACACTTAACCTCACGTCTTCTGTACCTGCCATTTACCGTCATGTGTGAGTTAATGGTTACTGTTGAAATCTGTTCCCAGATCTGTGTATGATGGCAGCATCTGCCTTGATTACTACATAAGGCTTTCCCAGACAACCCAAGACTCAGTAAACTCAATAAAGTCTACCTGTCTGCATGGTAATAGCTGACGCATTGGCCACACAGTGACTCGCTCTTCCTCAGTCGGGGGAATGGCAGGGGGGTTCTAAATAGAACCTTTGACACCCACCGCTGGGAGTTCCAGGGCAGCGGAGCATGCTGGGATTGCTGGCTGCATTAAGAAGAGACTTGAGGCTTTTTGGGAGGGAGAAGAGTGGCCTTCAGAGGGAGTAAGAGAGAGAGAGAGGGGGAAACGTTTTCATCCTCATGAGTTAGTGTTTTTACAAAAATGGGGTGCGTCACCACAGCGGAGGCACCACACACAGAAAGCACTCATAAAGAAGGAGGAATTGAATGGCGGACTGAGAAAAAAAGAAAAATGGAGCAAGGTTTGAAAATAATCCTTTTAAGTCTTTTTTAAGTATTCAGTATTTGGTGCTGTGATGAACAACACTGAGATTACAAAAAAATGAATGGCTGTTTGAAGCATTTTAAAAACTTCACTAGTGCAGTTACTTTGTTTGCACAGTTTCCGTGGTAACCGCTGCACGCTGCTGTTCCATCAGCGCCCTCTACTGTCAGAGAGTGAACGCGCACTTTCATTCAGCTCGTCTCCTTCACTGGTTCCGCCATGTGCTTCTCGTGCACGTTGGGATTGTTTAACATCTGAGCGCGTGTCCTTTTGACGCAGAATACAGCGGTGTTGTGCATTTTATACGATTGATAAGTAAATTATTCTTAATTGCCTTATAAAAAATTAATAATTGGTAATAAATTATTATTTACGGTATTCTGAAGGGCCGACGATTACAATATCGTACATATTCATTATCGCGATTTATCGCATTACCGAATATCAGCACAAGTCTAACCTCAACACTTGACAGTTGACAACATTTGAGGGAGTTCTGTTGGTCTAACATGAGTTATATGTAGTTACAAGTAATTTACATTTCTTTGGGCCAGATTTACTAACAGCTTGTGCCAGCACCCTCTTTTGGCACTAAAAACAACTACTGTCATAATTTACTAAAGACACAGTGAAAAATTAGCACTGAAAAGGCATGGACACAGGCCTATTTTGCAGCTGAACTTATTTCAAAGATTCCCATTTAAGCACAATGGGATTGGGAGGAGAGTAGTTAAATGAATCATGCAACACGATTTACTAAGGTTTGCGCTAGTTAATTTACTGGTATTTGCGCCATTATTTAACGCCCCAAAAAAGCATGCCTTAACCCAGACCCTAATATGTGCTAGATTGCGTTGTTCATTATGGAAATGATCCGGCTGCTTCTGTGTTCTTTCATTTGAGTGTCTTTTGAAATTGCACAGTAATTTGCCATGTTTCGAAAATTTGGCCCTTAGTAGGCTATATGTGACTCATAGTCCCATAACCTGGAAATATGTAATTGCTATTTTTTTTTTTTTTTCCACAGTGTAGTTAACATAATTATGACTTAATTTCAACCATTGTAAGTCTGAACAGTCTCTATGCCATCATGCTCGTCCTTCTTTTTCTCATTTCTTTTTTTTTGTGTAGATATAGATACTGCTTATACTGAGAGAAAAGAAAAGAAAAGAAAAGAAAAAAGAAAAGAAAAGAAAAGAAAGGGAGGCAGTCTGAGGTCACAAGGATTACTGAAAAACTGCTTGTAATTTTTGCTGACACTCTTTGTGGTTGGAATGGAGACACTGGCTGTCTGATCCTTAAAATGAGACATTTACCCTATTTAGTCTAACAGACAGTCACTCCTAAATGTGTAACCTTTGTGTTAACAGCCCAGATCAGAGCATTAGTCTACAACCACCTGCACAGCTATAATCAGGACCATACCATAGACATGAGGCGGACACATCCCTTCAGTATTCAGAATACCGGTTTGTTGTGTAGGATTTTCAATAACTGATATTATTTTTTTTAATTTTGATCCATTTGCTTCTTTAAAGTGAAAATATATAAATCGAAAACATGTTTTCTTTGTGTGCAAGTCATAATGAAACACATGAAGATTAAGTTCTTTGAAGCTACATAATTACATAAACATTGCTTCTTGACTAGCTGTACACTATAAGATATATTTAGATTTTATTTGTTTTGTTATTTTTCCTTTTTCTCTCTTTTCATTTTCTCAGTGGTTATTTCTGTAAGTCGGAAAACAAAGGAACTGTTTTACTTCAAAGTTAGTCTGGTCTGTCTTTACCCAAGTGTGGCTAGCCCTAATCCGATCCCTCAAAGATCATTTAGCTTTTTTAGAAAAAAATAATTTTTTACATTTATGAAGGAGAGAGGGGGGCGGGGGTTTGGCAGCAAATGTATTCCCAAAGTATAACTAGATTGGAAACGCATGCATGTACATGTTACAGTTGTGGCCATAAAATCTCTGACACACTTTTACTTACAGTTACAACACACAAGACACAGTTAAAGCCTTTAAAATACTTGAGTGTCCACACACACTCTCTTACTCACAAAAGTTTAACCAGGACATAAGCACACAGACACACACATCCTCGTGTTTGCACTGTGGTTCATCACTGATGTTTGTGGACTTTGGCAGGTTTATGTACAATTAGGTTTTATAAATTCAGACAGCATGTCATGTGGATGTGGTGCAGCACTGAGACATTTGGAACAGTGAGTGCACTTCAAAAACATTCAGTCCAACCTTTAATTCACTGAGGTCACCTTAACAGCCATGACGGCAGTACACCTGTGCTATTTCATGCTCTGATATAATTTGTAATGTTTTCCAGAGTAACATTTTTTTTTGTGTGTGTGTGTTTTTCATTTATGATTAATGTGGTGTATTATAATGAAGAAGAGTAGTTATGGGACATCTGCATGTTAATGTGTGTCGTGTGTTAATGTGACATTCATTCTCTCTCAGGCATGGCTCCAGCAGTATGGTTATCTTCCTCCTGGCGATGTTCGGGCTCAGGCAATCCGCTCTCCTAAATCCATCACCGCCGCTATATCCGCCATGCAGAAATTCTATGGCCTCACTGTCACCGGCACTATGGATCCAGCTACACTAACGTAAGTCTTGCCCAGTCTCGTTCATCTCTAATTTGTTAATTACAGTGGTGGACAAAATACAGATATGCTAATAAAATATTACTCCTGTAAAAGTATAAGTACTCATTTTCAATATTACTTTAATAAAGTACTAAAGTAATTTGTATTTTGAATGTGCTTAAGTATTAAATGTAAAAAGCACTGATAAATAAACAATGTTTATTATTTATTCTAGCCAGTACCAGTCGTTTTCCAGCAATAATAAGCAAAATCAGTTCAGACATTTAACATATATGTTGATCTGAGAATAAGCAAACACTTTTTATTTTAAAACCAAAACTTATTATTAGGGCTGTCAAACGATTAATCGCGATTAATCGCATACAAAATAAAAGTTTGAGTTTGCCTAATATATGTGGGTGTACTGTGTGTAATTATGTTTATAGAAATACACACAAATTAATGTATATATTTAAGAGAAATATTTTTTGTACAAAATATTTTCATTTATATATAATATAAATTATATAAAATATAAATAAATAAATATTTCTCAAATATATACTTGAACGTGTTTGTATTTATATATACATGATAATTACACACAGTACACCCACAAATATTAGGCAAACTCAAACTTTTATTTTGTATGCGATTAATCGCGATTAATCGTTTGACAGCCCTACTTATTATACATTATACTATTATTATACTAATACACTTTTACAGCAGATTTAGTACACAAACAACTGACAGTCATGACCTAAAAATGTATATTACATTTATTACATATATTTATATTACATTTATTTATATTACATTAAATTTAACTATTAGTAACTTACTTTTTGTTGTTAAGTTGTTAACTCAAAAACAGCTGCAATTGGATCAGTCCAATTCAAGAATTAATCATTCAGTGCAAATTGTGAATAAATTCAGCAGGTTCACTGGAAAGAATCGGCACATTCATGAATCGCTATCGCATCTTGGTTTGGGTATTTGGTGGCGATTTCTTAAGCTCGAAAAAACAAGGAATGATATGTTTTTATGAAATGAAATAAAAAGTATGATATTATGCTTTGGAATGTAGTGAAGTAAAAATAAAACCAAAATAAAAGTACAGATACTTGAAAAATGTAACTTCAGTACTGTCCACCACTGGTTAATTATGACTATTTAAAGATAATGTGCAATATGTAACTCAATAGTTACATTATTTATGCTAATGTCTGACAATCTTTGTCAACAAATGGATAACCTGATTGAGAAATAATCAACTGATTTGCAACCAGTCACGTATAATCGAGTGACTTTATGTCTTGCATTAACATGATGTTGTCAGGGCAATGCAGCGGCCAAGGTGCGGTGTTCCGGATAAATTCGGCTCTGAACTGAAGAGCAACCTACGAAAGAAGCGCTATGTCATCCAGGGCCTAAAATGGGAAAAAAGAGAGGTCACTTTCAGGTATGGAACTGTAATTGACTACATAAAGAGAATTAATTATAGTATCAATTAATGCATATAAAACTGTGGAACTCTATCCAACTTAATTTTAAAGCAAAAGCCGTTTGTATCCTGACGGTATGAGACTTCTGGTGTCACCCACTTCCAGCTATTTTAGTTGTACAAAAAAAGTCCGCTATGCTGCTTGATATTGCAAACTGATATTTATTATCATATTTTAATTTCTAATCATAATCATAAACACAGCACAAATAGTTTTACTGTATACCTCACTTTGTTATTCTTCTAGTTATTTACCTATATAGTGGGCAATGAATTTGAAGTCTCGTGCATTTACAGAAAATAGCTTAGAAAATTGCAAAATAAGGTGGATACACCTGACATTAACATGCATTTTTTTGTATTCAAATAGTATTCTGTTTGGGCAAGCTGGTTCGCATTTTCATTTTGCATTCCAATTCAAGATTAAACATTCAGAACATGAAAATGATGACTAACTTCTTCAGAACATTATTAGCTTGTCTGGTTTTTCTTTTTCAGAAGTGAAAATCGACATATTACATATTTATTTAAAAATTACCAGTTTCTTCACTTCCTTCCTGAAAGGAACAGTCAGATATAGCAATTAAGCAGAAATGTTTTCTTTTTTCAGTATCCAGAACTACACTCCTAAAGTAGGCGAGCGCGCCACACATGAGGCCATCAGGAAGGCCTTCAAGGTCTGGGAGGCCGTGACGCCACTCAAGTTCCGTGAAATCCCATACAGTCAAATCAATGGCAAGGTGGACAAGTTTGCAGATATCATGCTTTTCTTCGCGGAAGGCTTTCACGGAGACAGCACCCCATTTGACGGCGAGGGAGGTTTCCTGGCCCATGCGTACTTCCCTGGCCACGGTATCGGAGGTGATACCCATTTCGACTCAGCAGAGCCTTGGACAACAGGCAACGTTGACCAGGGAGGTGAGCAAAGAATAAGAGAATGTGAAAATGTTTGCGTTATGTGTGCATGTAAAGTCTGTGACATTTTATATTTGGAGTAACATCGTTCTGCCTCTCTTTCAGGTAACGATGTGTTCCTGGTTGCAGTGCATGAATTAGGTCATGCTCTTGGTTTGGAACACTCAGGCGATCCCTCTGCCATCATGGCTCCGTTTTACCAGTGGATGGACACAGAGAACTTTGTGCTGCCCGATGATGACAGACGGGGGATCCAGCAAATATATGGTATTTTTCAGTTTTCATTATAAACATATTTATTTTCATTTATTTATTCATAATTTTTTTTTTAACAAGATTCTTATGTATAATGACAGTCTGACTAGATTTTAACACTAGGGGTCCAATTAGATAACATTAACTTACAAAATGAGCAATACATCTTTTACAGTATTCATTCATCTTTGTTAACATTGGTTAATAATATAATAATTATTAATAATATAAACAGATAAGTGCTGTCAAATTGATTAATCGCGATTAATTGCATCTAACAAAAAAGTCTGTAAATATATACATATATACGCATACAAATATATATATGTATATATATATATATATATATATATATATATATATATATATATATATATATATATATATATGTTAGATGTGATTAACTGATTTGATGTTGAAACTAATTTTAACTAAGAATAATAAATGCTTTTGAAGTATTTTTCATTGTTAGTTAATGTTAAATAATGTAACTTAGTTAACTAATGTTAACAAATGGAACCTTGTAAAGTGTTACCAAAATACAGCAGATTCAGTCAGAAGGTTAATATAGGTTAAGTGTTACCAAATTAATTCAAAAGGCTATCTAAGGTAAAATAACATACAAGATAAGAATAAAAAAGATAAGTATATAACAATTACTAAAAACAAAGACAAGTCACTCGTATTGTTTTGAATGGAAGAAAGTGTAACGCGCAATATGGCGGAATAAGTCCCGCCTTCTAAATAAGAGCCAATCGCCGACTGGTAAAGTCATCGCGTCACTTCAGCGGCCGTTAGAATCACCGGTTTCTATAGAAACAGACAGACGCGCGCCTCCGAAGAGACGCGCATTTAGGTCTGCGCATGCGCATTAGCTTGATCCAGCCTGAAAAATACAGTTTTTTTGTCATGATTCGAGCGTTTAGAAACTAAATTTATGAGCCGGTTGTTGTTAGATTTCATTGGTGATTTCAAATATGAAATTTAATCGTAAGGTTGGTGACCAGTTTTGGAGAATTTGATGTTTCCCCATTCAAAGAGATGATGAAGCATAATGACCGAGAGGCGTTTCAAAGATGGCCGCCGAGTGAAATGACTTGTCTTAAAGGGACTTTGCTAAAAATCACCAATAAACAACTTACCAAAATGTTGTTTTCAATTGTTGTTTCACATTCTATCTGAAGTATTCACAGTTAGAATTACAAATACAAAAAAAGCAAATATTTACACGTTTGTGTGTTTAAAACTATATTAATTTAAACATAAAAACTGCTAGTACAGTTTCAAAAAGCTGCAAATAATCTACTAAAATTGATGCTTACCTGTGCATTTTAATGCAATGTCCACTGAAGGTGAGCCAAACCAGATACAAAACAAACAGAACTATGACATGACATAAACATGAGCACTTGACTTGAAAAGACTAGAGCGTGGCATAAACAGGCTTCACCAAACTCACCAACAATGGGTTGCATAAAACAAAGCTAGACAAGACAATTTACAAAATGAAAGACATGTAAAACAGATGTGACATGCACCTTTCGGCAGGTGTTCGTTCTGGAGAAGAGCCTCATCCCCCAGCACCGCGGCCCCCCACTCGCAGGCCAGACCGCCCTTCCTTTGGTCCTGACATATGTGAGGGACACTTTGACACCATCACTTTCCTCAGGGGAGAGATGTTCGTCTTCAAGGTACAACAGAATGCAAAACGTTTTGTGTACATACCATGTATTTTGTGAGTACTTAATATTTACACCCCCTCTGCTTCACAGGAAAAGTGGTTCTGGAGAATGCGTGATGGTAAACCTCAGCAGGGGTATCCCATGCCCATTGGGCACTTCTGGAAGGGACTGCCTCCCTCTATCAACGCAGCCTACGAACGTTCTGATGGAAAATTCGTTTTCTTCAAAGGTGCGCCCGTCTTCTATATTTTTTTGCCTTTTGTGACATTGCATCTCTGGTTCTAATAGGTGTCACAAATTATGCAATGATGCTTGTTTGTCTGTCCTCTCACTAGGTGATAAGTACTGGGTTTTCAACGAGGCTAAAATGGAGGAAGGTTATCCAAAAACTTTCAAGGAACTTGGCACAGGCCTACCAAGAGACAAGCTGGATGCAGCTGTTTTCTACACACCCACCGGCAACACTTACTTCTTCAGAGGAACCAAGTAAGTTCCCAATTTCACTTACCAATTCTTACTCAGTGTCTGATTCTAAATCCATGTGATATTGTGTCATATGGAGAAAAAATGTTTCCTCTTCTTTTTTTGTGAACTTCCCCCTTTCTTTTATTGTTTTTCTTTCCCTTTCATGCCTTGTCTGTTTTCTCAGGTATTATCGTTTCAATGAGAACAGCAGATCTGTGGATTCAGACTACCCCAAACCCATCAGTGTATGGCAAGGAGTACCAGATAATATCAAAGGGGCCTTCATGAGCGAGGATGGAGGTACAGAAGCATTTGTCCTTTCATGTGGATTCTACACTGTCAAGTCTGACAAAGGGGAAAAAAGCAACACAAATTATCAAAGAAGATTATCTAATAAAACACACACATGCTATACATATATATATTCAGAAGTTCATTTAAAAGTTTGGGGTCAAGATTTTTTGGTGTTTTTGAAAAAAAGTCTCAGAAAGGATCCATTTACTTGATCAAAATTACAATAAAACTGGCATTGTCACGGGACCAATACTGGTATAATTTCATGGTTCTCAGTACCATAGCAAAAACGGTTGGAACTATTTTACTATTTTATTTAACTATTTTCAAATAAAAATATGAATTAAATTAAGGTGTTTGTTATCTGCAATGATAATGGTTATAAGTAAATAATACATTTAAAGAGCATGTAGCCTTCAAATGTAACATTGTTAATAAAAAGATCAAGTAAAAAAATTAGTAATAAAATGAAGGACACATCTTATACACAAGTGGCAGGTCTGTTTGCATTTACACTCTGAGACTTAAGGGGTTAGTTCACCCAAAAATGAAAATGGCTGTATATGATGAACAGATTAAGTTTAGGTTTTTATTCACATATAAGCATTGATCAGCGAAAATAAACAAAAGCTCAACCGAACCTGCTTGCAGCGCAAGAACAATCCTCTTCTGGAGGCTCAAACATGACGTAACACACGAGAATGAACCTCATTGGTTCTCTCACATCAAGCAAACACGCTTGAGCTTCTGTTTACCACAACTGATGTGAGTTGATGAATGTTTATATGTGAATAAAAGCCTAAATTCAATCTATTTATCATATAAAGCGATCAAGTCTCTTTAGAAAATCTGGACTAAACTCAATTCATATGGATTAGTTTTACTTTTTGAAGCGTGAAAGTGTCAGTTGTGTAGCTGTCTATGGAGGGACAGAAAGCTCTCAGATTTTATAAAAAGATCTTCATTTTTGTTCCGAACATGAACAAAATGAAGGTGATTCATTTATGACAGAATTTTCATTTTTGGGTGAACTAACCCTTTAATGCACATCTATTTTGGCATACAATATCAGATTTTTGTCCTATCAACAATTTTTGTCCTATGGTTATATCACTTTCAATCATTGCAGTTTCAGATTCAATCACTCATTTAAATACAGTTGTAAATCCAGAAACTTTAAAGTGTACTGAATAGCATGAAAAACAAAACTTTTATTCATGTTGTATATGGGTTATAATGAAACAGAAAGAAGAGCGCTCCCTTTATAATCACTGAAGATGTCAATCACTAAGGCTATGTTTAGTGCCTGCTCACTGAGATCTACACTCTTTTGATGCTACTTAATCTGACTTGATCTGAATTTAAATTTAAACTTAATCTGATTGACCATTGCTTTCACACACTCAACAGATATATCTATGATTGGCTACAATGATCAATGCTTCAAAAACACATTGTAAATAGAAACCTTTGACGCTCTTCGCAGAGTGCTTACACAGAAACACATGGGAGCGTTTGAAAGTAGCCGCCTATCAGCACGTACCGAATATATCTGCTATTCGGTACTACTGGTACTTCAGAAATGCTGGTTTCATCACATTGAAGACATTTAAATTTCACTACCGACAACCCTATTAAATACAGTAATATTGTGAAATTTTATTGCAATTAAAAATAACTGTTTTCTATTTTAATATTTTTTAAAATGTAATTTATTCCTATCATGGCAAATCTGAATTTTCAGCATCATTACTCCAGTCTTCAGTGTCACATGATCCTTCAGAAATCATTCTAAAATTCTGATTTGGCGCTCAAGAAACATTTATGTAATGTATTATTGCTACTTTTTTTCAGGATTCTTTGATGAATATAAAGTTCCAAAGAAAAGCATTTATTTAAAATTGAAATCTTTTGTAACATTGTATATATATATATATATATATATATATATATATATAAAAATCTGCCCCCAAACTTTTGAAATTTTGATTTATTTGAAATTGAAATCTTTTGTAACATTGTATGTATATATATATATATATATATATATATATATATATATATATATATATATATATATATATAAATCTGATCCCAAACTTTTGAACTGTAACGTGTGTGTGTGTATATATATATTTCTCCCTCTCTCTCTACATTATATATATATATATATATATATATATATATATATATATATATATATATATATATATATATATATATATATAATGTAGAGAGATAGGGAGATTTAGAGCCACTTTTACTGAATGAACTTTTTCCACAATTTTCCAGCCCACACCTACTTCTACAAAGCCAATAAGTACTGGAAGTTTAACAATCAGCAGCTGAAGGTGGAGCCAGGCTTCCCCAAATCTGTCCTGACTGACTGGATGGGCTGTGAAGGTGAGGAGCCCAAGAAGAGGGCCGGCACAGATGAGGAAGTGCTTATCATCGAGATGGACGAGTCAGAGGGCGGAGCCATGGGAAGAGCCGCAACCATCGTCATCCCACTCTTTCTTTTGGCCTGTGTGCTTGTCACTTTGGGGGCTCTGCTGTTCTTCCACCACTATGGTACCCCTCGACGCCTCCTCTACTGTCACCGCTCTCTGCTCGATAAGGTTTAGAGATGAACATGAAAGGCACGGGAAGAGAAAAGTAAGAGGGATTCAAGTAGATGGCATTTGGAAAAATTGTGTTAGGATGGAGGGAATATGAATGTCAGACAGTAAAGTTTGGTTTACAGGTCTGCAGGCAGGGAGAGATGAAAAGTGAAGGATGTGTATTGTATGTTTTTCTATTTACATGTACTTCTCTGCCATTAATAAGAAATCCGAAATGGAATGGGTGAAAAGAGAGACAGACACGAGCCCTCTTCCACCTCTTACATGGTTACTCAGTGAAATGCACTTTTGTTCCTTCAGTCTTCTTTTCAGTATATAATCCCTCCTTTATCCTCTTTGAAAATCTCCCTCTCCAGATCCGAACTTGACTCCAGCCGGCCGGCTGTTTGATTGACATGTTCTATATGCTAACTGATCTTATTTCATTAACTCAGATTTTGCTTTTTACATTGCCGATCCAATGAAAACCTCCTGTACCCCATAAAGTGCCTTTGCCATTGAATTAATAGAATGGAAGGACTATCATAAGTGACCTTCCTTGCACCTTTTATTCACCACAAAAGATATTTGCACAAAGTATGGCTCGACTGTAGAGACCTGCTGTACGTGAAAGGTCAAAGGTTAAAGGTCAAAGTTCAGGGAGAGAGAAGCCGAACAGCTTCTGGAGTAGGCCAGTTATTAATTCACTTATAGAGCAGAGCTGTCCATCTGTTTCAACTCAAAATGCTATTGTTATTGCAATGAGTTTGGTATTTACTATGATTAATTATGTCATTAATGATAGGCGTTGTTATTATAACTATGGTTATTGTTATTATTGTTCTCGTAGTGTAGTCTTACCTATTTTAAATTGTCATTTCAAGTCCTGCTGGACACAGGCAGAATGTGACTTATTTCAAATTAGCTTCCGATCTTTTAATGTCAGGATTAAGAGGGGGGAAAAAATCTGGTTACTATAATAGAACAGGCTGGAGTTGAGACATTTTCTCGCTCTCCACCTTCCAGAAACAAATAAAGAATTATTTATGAACAGTAATGGTGCTATGGGTTTTCTGTAACAAGGCTTCATACATCAGTATTAGACATTTCTGAAGTAGTTTTAACAATGATAATGGTAATGATATTTATAATGATAATGATATAGTGTAAATGTAAAGGAATGACATTTTGCCTGTTTCATACTTTTTGTACTTGGAAATGAAAATTAAATAAAGTTCCTTTTTTTTAACATTATTCTCTCTTTCCTGGACCTTAAAAAATAAAATTCTCTCATGAGTGAGTCCCAAATCTACAGAAACATAAAAAAAGTGTTCCTATCTATCTATATATCTATCTAGCTACAACGCGAATTTCGTTGGGAAAAATGTTGGGACGTTTTTTTAAATTTGAATAAAATGAAAACTAAAAGACTTTCAAATCACATGAGCCGATATTTTATTTACAACAGAACATAGATAACATAACAAATGTTTAAAGGGAGAAATTTTACACTTTTATCCACTAAATGAGCTCATTTCAAATTCGATGCCTGCTACAGGTCTCAAAAAAGTTGGCACGGGGGCAACAAATGGCTAAAAAAGCAAGAAATTTTGAAAAGATTCAGCTGGGAGAACATCCAGCAACTAATTAAGTTAATTGATATCAGGTCTGTAAAATGATTAGCTATAAAAGGGATGTCTTAGAGAGACAGAGTCTGTCAGAAGTAAAGATGGGCAGAGCTGTGAAAGAGTGCGTAAAAAGATTGTTGAATACTTTAAAAACAATGTTCCTTAACGTTAAATTGCAAAGGCTTTGCAAATCTCATCATCTACAGTGCATAACATCATCAAAAGATTCAGAGAAACTGCAGAAATCTCTGTGTTCATAAGGGACAAGGTCGAAGACCTTTATTGGATGCCCGTGGTCTTCAGGCCCTCAGATGACACTGCATCACACATCTGCATGATTGTGTCAATGACATTACTAAATGGGCCCAGGAATACTTCCAGAAACCACTGTCAATAAACACAATCCGCCGTGCCATCTGCAGATGCCAACATGTAAAAAGGAAGCCATTTATGAACATGGTTCAGAAGCACCGTCATGTCCTGTGGGCTCATTTAAAATGGACTGTTTCAAAGTGGAAAAGTGTTCTATGGTCAGATGAGTCCAAATTTGATATTCTTGTTGGAAATCACGGACATTGTGTCCTCCAGCTAAAGAGGAGGGAGACTTTCCAGCGTGTTATCAGTGCTCAGTTCAAAAGCCAACATCTCTGATGGTATGGGGGTGCATAAGTGCATACGGTATGGGCAGCTTGCATATTTAGAGTAACATATGCTCCTCTCCAGATGACGTCTATTTCAGGGAAGGCCTTGTGTATTTCAGCAGGACAATGCAAAACCACATACTGCAGCTATTACAACAGCATGGCTTCGTCGTAGAAGAGTCCGGGTGCTGAATTGGCCTGCCTGCAGTCCAGATCTTTCACCCATAGAGAAAAATATGACCACAAACTCTTTAGCAGCTGGAAACCTATATTAGGCAAGAATGGGACCGAATTTCAACACCGAAACTCCAGAAACTCATAACGTCGATGCCCAGATGTCTTCAAACTGTTCTGAAAAGAAGAGGAGATGCTACACCATGGTAAACATGCCCCCGTCCCAAATATTTTAAGACCTGTAGCAGGCATCAGATTTGAAATGAGCTCATTTTGTGCATAAAATTGTAAAATTTCTCAAGTTTAAGCATTTGTTATGTTATCTATGTTCTATTGTGAATAAAATATTGGCTCATGAGATTAGAAAGTCTTTTAGTTTTCATTTTATTCACATTTAAAAAAACGTCCCAACATTTCTGGAATTCGGGTTGTATGTTTGTTTTGTTTTGGACAGAAAACTGATGAGTGTTTTAATGTATCCTCGTATCTGAGATCTGAGAGAACAAGGGACCAGACTAGAGAGACATGTGACTGTACTTTGTAGTGAAGGAGGAGCGTTCACTTTTCTTTGCAGTGTTTTAAAACTGTTCCAGCTGACAAAGTCAGAAAAAACAGTGTTCTGCCATTTCCGCTACCCTCCCGTCTTTTCCCCCTCCCCATTGCTCTACACAGCAAAATTGTTCTCTTTTATGAGGCGTTTTTTAATGAACGGCCCACCACAAACATCTCTGTGCTGTTTTTCCTGTCCCCTCCCTTTCGATTTCCCCACCCCCTCCCTTTAGATTCTCTTTCCCCCCTCGTCTTTGAATCCCTCTTCACTTTGTTACTTTTTGTATTATTTTTGAATAGGTACAGCAATGAGAGTGTATTATTCAGATGGAAAAAATGCGAGTTCAGAATGATATGACATGAACTGACTTGTGAAATTACTCTTCTGTTTCTTCTCTCTCTCTGGCACACAATCCTCTACTGACAAAATGTCTGACAATTTCTTTGCCAGCAAAAAGAAAAAAAAAAAAATGTTTAGATTTTCTTGAAACTGTGGCTGCCATTATTAATTATTAATATGTTCCACAAGTATATTTGTAAAACATACATAGATTTCTCATATTACATATGTGATTTTTTAATTGAAACTGTCATCTTAGAATTTCATCTGTTTACTGGATGGATAGATGAGCTAAGGACAGGACAGGAAGTCTGGCTCTGGTTATGGTGGTGTGGAAGAGCTCAGGCAGTCATGTTTGGTAAGGTTAGTACTCGTCTTATGGGGTGGCCAGGGAAAAAGTACACAAACGCCCACATACACGCTGAGCTGGCGAACAGGACGTGGCCTGGACAGTTGCTTGCAATTTAGTCTGTGTAAATGTGTTCCTGCAGGAGAGGAGCAGGAAAGCAGGTGGCTTAGAGAAGCCCATTGCTATAGTTCAAAGTTGCGTATAATGGAAAAGCAACAAACCATAACACTATATTAGTCATAAATAGTCCTGAATCAGCAGCCACAGGGGGAAAAAAAAAATTTATGCAGACAGCTCGGTTGCACAACCCCCCTACCCCTCGTGTGTTTGTTTAGAAAATATTTTGGGTCATTTCAAAACCATTCTACTAATAAGAGAGTTGTACTCTCAGCTCTGTACTTCTCTGCATATTAAAATTTGCCATGCAGAATTTTTTTTACCAAGGTTGCCAATATTTCTGGAGCCCACTGTATTTGTGCTACTTTTCAAATTCTTTCTGGTACTTTACCAGCCCTATATATTTGATTGTTTTACTCTTGTCCCATCCCCAATCATTTAATTAAAAAAAAATCATTATGGATTACATGATGTTTAAAAATAAAATTTCCAAAAGTTGGTAACATATTTACCAAGAAGAAATGAGTTGGGTCATACTGAGATGAGATGGGTGAAGAACATAAAGCGATATCAATGTCAAAATCTCTTCCTTATACATTTTAAAGGATTAGTTCACTTTTAAATAAAATTTTCCTGATAATTTACTCACCCCATGTCATCCAAGATGTTCATGTTTTTCTTTCTTCAGACGAAAAGAAATGAAGGTTTTTGATGAAAACATTCCAGGATTATTCTCCTTAACCCTTTGACACGTACGATCACACCGTTGTGATTAGAACGTTCAGCGCATCACGTGATCAACTGCCAAATTCAATCGCTTTGGCTGTTTCTCAATATGCGTTCTTCAGCGATCTTGCGTCCTTGTGTTCTTGCTTTACGTCATCATCAACCGTCGAAGTTCATTCCAATATGCAAGAACGCAAGAATGGAGGACGCATGAAAGTACCCGGATGTGTTCTTGTTATCGAGGATGCATCGAATGCAAACTTGAGGGAATCGAACCGTTAAAAATCCCAGAAGACGCTGCGGCGGTCGACGTACGGAAGCCTGTAAGCTTTGAAGTTCTCGTGAGATTCCACCTACAAGCTCGCAAATACGTGACGGCTCGTGAAAGTAAACCGTTTGTTTTGCTTAATTTTAATAAAATGATAAACTGAAGAAAGCCTGCAGTATTTTTATTGACATATAAAAAATAATCTTAACATTGACAAAGCATAACAGCCAAAGACTACTTATTTTCATAAATACATGCGGTGAAATAAAAAGATAATTATATGAAAACAATGTCTATAATTATATGAAATATTTTTTTTGAACAGGTTATGACATTTGTTTGTGATGTTATGTTGTATTTACTGTGCATTAGCCACTTATAATACACTTATCTCAATTCTCAAATGATGCGTTCTCTGTCCTCGCGTCCTTCCGAGATCGTTCTTTCAAGGTCGCCTGGCAAGACCGGACTCCACGAGAACGCAAGTCCGTTCTCTGCGTTCTTGGAATTGAGAAACAGCCTTTGACTGGCGCTAAACCACAGACGGACGCACGCAGCGCTTTTTATATATTACATATGCAGTGTTTTCAACCAAATAATGATTATTTTAGGTTTCAGACATTTAAATGCACATGAGTACTAACAAAACACAGTATATTTAGAGTTTGTAAAATACACAATGACGTCTATAGAAGCGGAAATAACAACCCTTTCCATTATAATTAGACGACACGTTTTATTCATATCAGATACACATTGTGAAAGTAACTTTAAAGCTTACTCTATTCTTCCCCAGTTCACCGACTCACTTACTTTCATGTATTTCGGGAGAAGTGGATGAATTCACGGGTTGTAAATCCAACAGATCCGATTCTCTGTGCGTCGCAAACTAACATGGCGGCGCGCATATAGCTCATCTAACGCGATCGTTATAAAGGTGTTTAAACAGCAAAACACATCCACTTGCACATATTTGGCAATCGGATTATTAAATATTTCATGCTATAGCTAACAAATTTGTGAATATTTTGAATAAAAAAGGAAAAATTAAATGAAAGCAGATCATTATTCATAAAGTGCTGCTGTGTGTTACGTAACAAGCAATGACGCGTCACCATGGAAACCATAAAGCGATACGTTCTAAAAAACGGTCGCCTTATAAAACTCACGCTGGGGAGTCAGCCAGAATATTTTAAACTTGCGTGCGAAAGGGTTAAAGTGACTTCAATGGGCACCAAACGGTTGAAGGTCAAAATTAGTTTCAGCGCAGCTCCAAAGGGTTTTAAACGATACCAGGCAAGGAATAAGGGTCTTATCTAGCAAAACGATCTGTCATTTTCAGGAAAAATAAAACTGTACACTGTAAAAAAAATCCTGTTGTTTCTACGGAAAAAAAACGGCAGCTGTGGTTACCAGAACAATACTGTAAAAATGACATCAAACCGTAAACATACTTACAGAGTTACATGTGAATTTTACATTTTAAATATGTATATTTAACACTGGATTTCAGTACACTGTAAAAAAAATCCCAGTAAAATTTACGGTAAAATAACATATTTCATTAACTAATATAATGTTAATTTACCAACCTAATGAAGTACTAATATCTGTTTTGTATCTTTATAATACACTGACAGTCACCAAACACAGTGGTGATAAGAGTCACATGATGAATCAAAGTTCATCACAAGAAGCTTTTCCACAAGCTGAGGAGGACAATACTATTATATAGAAGATGCACACAGTGTCATTCACACACACACTAAACACCATCATGGTAACATGCATGACATTTTAAAAATGCAATAAACATTAATTTAACAACATTAGATGTAACATAAAACCCTAATGTACATAACTGATTAGAAAAAAATGAGAAAAACTAAGAAGAAAAAGTTATTTCAACAAAAATATATCAAATGTGAAGTGTCACGCAGGGAATTGTGGGAATGTCAATTTACGGTTTTTCACTGTAAATTTTACAATGAATTGTTATTTTTCACTTTCAAAAACTGTGAATTTAACGGTATTTTACCGTAAAATTACATTAAATGTACCGTTAGATCTATTACAGTTATTCACCGTATAAAGTACGGAAACTTTCTGTAAACCAATTGACAGTTTTTCACCGCAGTATTTTTACAGTCTTTTACTGTTAAAATCACGGTATTTTTTTACAGTGTATATGCTTTTTAAACACAAATTATCATCTTCCGGTTTCCGCATTCTTCAAAAAGTTTATGCTGTATGTCCTACGCCTTCCCTGTTCAACTTACGGTACGAACGCGGCGCAGCGCGGTAGGACATACAGTTTCTTTCCGACTGACGAAAGAAAGACATTAACATCTTGGATGACATGGGGGTGAGTAAATTATCAGGAAATTTTTATTTAAAAGTGGACTAATCCTTTAAGAAGGAAGTGAATTGCCATTATCCAAAACCTCAGGCCAAACACTGTAACCTTAGCTGTGTCATATCCTGTCAGGAACCCCTTCAACATTCATATACCTCTAGCCAACCAATCTGCCATCCTCACACACTTTTGATCCATACTCTAATGTTTCTCTTTTGCTTTCAACTCTACACCAACTTTTTTCCCTATTTTGTGTCTTTTCCTGTATGTATGTATGTTAAAGGACTGCACATTCACCTCATCTTTCGTCCCTTCCCTACCCTTCCTGTCCTCCGCTCTCCCTCCTCCTGCACTTCATAAAACATCTGGATCTCATTCTGTGGAAAACCAAAACAACATGAGAAAGCAACAGAGTGAGAGAGACTGAGAAAGGCGGGGAAATGAACAAAAGAAAAAATCTGCTGGTGAAAATTGAACAATATGTTAAAGATGAGTACATAAAAACTTTTGCGTCTGAATGCCTTCAACAGTAATATTTTCTGAATTACACAGACCAGGAGACAGAGGAGGATATTGCTTCAATAAAACTTAAATCTATGTACATAGAATATATGTAATCATAACTGTGGTTTAGAAGGATTCTGCTGTGTGAGAGAAACCTTGGGTTTCTGTTGTTTTTATCAGCTTACATCTTAAACAAAATGGTTTCATAGTGCTGACAAAAATGGTTGAATCTGATCCAGGGTCCAGTAAAACACCAGAGGAAAAAATTTGCAGTTCAGCAACTGGAGCCATAATTATAGAGAGAGGCTGCTGAAATCAGCAGGACGACCTGTGTGTGTATATGTGTCTGGAAGAGAGAGAGAGAGTTACAGATAGTGACAGTCATGTGTGAGTTCCATTTAGATTCATTCGGAAGACCCAAGTATTACAAAGAGATAAAAGTTCATAAATTAGTGTTTACCCTAAAGGCTACTGTACAGAGAATGATTAACATAAAATTTCACCGCCGTACTGATTGATTTTCAAGATTCGTAGGTTCTCTGAAAAGCGAAAAGCATTTTGCGGCTAATATAAAATAGAGTCACTACAGCAACACCCTTAATTACTTTCTCAGGCAGGAGATGGTATGGCAACAGTCTCATCTTAATGTTAGTCTGTACCTTGGAATCTATTTTTGTTACAGAAAACAACAGATGACTGCAAAAGATAAGCTAAAATAATAAAATAAAAAGCAGAAAGCAGAAAAAGAGAGTATTTCAGCCTGCATTATGTGCAGGAACATTTTATTCAAGCATGTGAGA
This sequence comes from Chanodichthys erythropterus, assembly GCF_024489055.1. Taxonomy (NCBI): domain Eukaryota; kingdom Metazoa; phylum Chordata; class Actinopteri; order Cypriniformes; family Xenocyprididae; genus Chanodichthys; species Chanodichthys erythropterus. Next base: position 9,557,361 of record NC_090231.1, on the reverse strand, counting down.
GACAAGGTCAGAGACAAATGGCTGCCAGAAGATCATCAGAAAGGGATGGAGAAACACTGCCGCCTAGTGGAGCGAGAGAATACGTCAATATAGCATATTTTATATCATATTGTCCAATTCTGTTTTTAACTATTGATCAAATGTAATAAACGCAGATTTAGTTTTTTCTCAAAAGAAAATACACTAAATTATCATTCAAAGGTTTGGGGTCAGTAAGATTTTTTTTTAAATAATGCTTTTATTCAGCAAGGAAGATTAAAAGTGCACAGTAAAGACATTTATAATGTTACAAAAATTTTCTATTTCAAATAAATCCTGTTCTTTTGAACTTTATATTGAACAAATAATTCAAAAACGCATCAAAAATATAAAGCTGATAAAACTGATTAATAACTAATGTTTTAAATGATTTCTGAAGGATCATGTTTGCCATCACTGAAAAAATTGCATTTGAAATATATTAAAATAGAAAACATTTATTTTAAATTGTAAAAATATTGAGGTGAGCACAAGTGACTTACCCTAACCCTAAACTTTTCAATGGTAGTGGACATAAAAGCATCAATGTATTATATGCAATGCAGTAAATATTGTTTGACTATTGTAGTGTTTTTCCAGTTTTGTGCTTTACTTAAAAAGAGGGAACAGACTTTCACAAAGATGACAACTGGCGGATTATTGCTGAAGTGAAAAAAGTTATTAAAGTTATAAAATTTTACATTCATTGTTACAGAAAATGCACAAAAATACAATTTTAAATTTCTTTTATGAAATATATATATTCCAAACCACATTTTACTCTAAAACTGAGAAAATCAAAGCCATAAACCTAAACAAGTCATGTTCCAAATTTGAGGTCATCTAAAAAAAATTGCTTTCAGTAAGAAGTTTTTTGGCCGCAGTAACAAACGTCTCCCGTGCAGTCATTTCTGACAGCAAAGTGTACAGGTGTGAAAGGACCATTTAACCTTTTCAGATCATGTCCATGTCCAAGTTTTGTACCATTTCAATGAAGGAAAAAAAAACTTTTTTTATAAAAAACTCAAATTCAAAATATCCAAAATAAAACTCAAATTCAAATAGGCACAATGACTATGCATCTACAAAACTACAGGCCAGATCAAAAAAGTATGCAAAACATGAATTCAAGTAGGGTTTATTCAATCCAGTGCAAATGTTTGTAGGTTTATGACCAGTAAGCTATCATAATTGTATTCTTGAATAAAAAAAAAATCAGATTTTCCACAATTATCCCTGAAATAAGTGTCCTGGAAATACCTTTGCCTACAGAACCTCCAACAAAAAAATGCATGAACACCTTTAAAACACAAAACAGTGTGTTTAGCATTAGAAATAGAAATCATGCACAATTTTTTGTCACCAAGTATCTTTATTTTTTGTTTTTTAATAATAAATTTCCTTTAGGTTTCAACAATAATGATTTCACATGCTCTTCTTTCTGTTTCTCCACTTCCTTCCTTTCATGCCATTGCTTCATCCCTTCATCCACCTCTGCGTTGAGATACACTGCTCTTCTCTGAATGGAGACAAATGTAATCATCAATCAAATTTTGTTTCTAAAGTTAAATATAAACAGAAAAAACAAAACAAAAAAAACATAAGAGTCTTACAGCAAACTCCTCTCTTTGCTTTTGTCTGCGGATCTGTCCTTTTAGTGGAGGTGCAGGCCTTCCATCTGAAAATCACATAATAAAGGATACACATCCTTGTCAGATCTCATATTTACATTCCTAGATTCACTATTTTACAACTGATGCACACAATAGAATTGACAAGCACAATATGTCTGTGCTTAACACCACGCTGTTGCTTTTGGCTATCAAGAATCACAAATTTCACCTGCAAATGACCAGTCGGGTAGATCTGTTAATGGTCCGTACTCTGATCCACTACGTGCCAAACCATTTCTGAAGACAAAAAGGGAGCAGGGCAATGAAGTATGTATTTTGAACAAACCAAAACACTGGTATCAAGATTAACGCAAACAATGTGATTTAATCTGTTCCCCCCCCAGAATGTATTGTTTGTGGATTTTAAAGCATTTCTCCTTCATGTCATCTCCAATATCCGTAATTGTCATCAAACGAATTGTATTTTTAAATACAATTCATTAATGTCAAACTGCAGAGGAAACTCACTCCAGTCTCCACTTCTTTCCTGCATGGGTCACACACGTCGATGAAAATGGGCGTACAGACTTCCTAGACACTGTAAATGATGTGAAAATAAAAAGTAAAGTTACCCGTTAAGAAAAATTCACGGTTTTAAAAATGATTACTGTTCACTCATTAGTTATTTTGTGACACAGTTAGGGTTCCAAAGCAGCGGAAACTTTCCAGGTGAACTCAACCTGTGGAATTTTGGAAATATTCCAATTTGGAAACTTAACAGGAAAATTATAATATTTATATAAAATGTATCATATAAAAACAAATATAAACATTTTGTTTGGTCATAACATGAAATAGTTATTTTTTGCGTTCAATTAATTCTAATTTAGTAAATATGTAAAATAAATATATTTTTATTGCAGCAATTGTTATGTGTATTTATTTCAGTGTCACATGATCCTTCAGAAATCATTCTAATATGCTGATTTGATGCTCGTTGGAAACAGTTGTGCTGCTGAATATTTTTTTGGAACCTGTAATACTATTTGCAGGATTGACTGATTAATAAAAAGTTAAAATAGAAATAGAAATCTTTTCTAACAAAATCACTTTTTATCAATTTCACACATCCTTGCTGAATAAAAGTATTAATTTCTTTCAAAAAAAGAAAGAAAAAAATTACTGCCCCCCAAATTTTGAACGGCAGTGTATATTGTTACAAAATATTTATATTTTAAATAAATGCTGTTCTTTAAATGCTGTTCTTATTCATCAAAGAATCTAAAAAATGTATCACAGGTTATAAAAAATATTAAGCAGCACAACTGTTTCCAACATTGATAACGGAGTATCAAATTAGCATGTTAGAATGATTTCTGAAGGATCATGTGACACTGAAAACTGAAGTAATGATGCTGAAAATTCAGCTTTGCCATCACAGAAATAAATTATATTTTTATGTATATCAAAATAGAAAAACCATTATTTTAAATTGTAGTTATGTTTCACAATATTACATTTTTTTTTCTGTATTTTTGATCAAATGTGCATATTATGGACTGGGGGGATGCACAGTGCATGCAGGGGGTGTGGCCTCAATAGCCCTGCAGTGAGTAGTGTGCTGTGTGAATGTGATTGAGGAACGTGCAGGGTAAAAATTCAACTAAAATTGCATTAAAAATGGTTGTTTTAACCAAAATTATGCTGCAAGATGTTCTTTTCAACTACATTTAAGTACCCTGTTATAGGCTAACCTGTAATTTTGCTAATTCCCTGTTTATTCCCATGAAATCCCGTTAATTCCCATGGAAAGTTTCCAGCTTTGAAAATTCCTAGAATTTTGCAACCCTAGCGGTAAGTAGTGTGAATGTGATGGAGGATTGCACAGGGTAAAAATTAAACTAAATTGCATTAAAAATGGTTGTTTTAACCAAAATTATGCTGCAAGATGTTTTTTCAACTACATTTAAGTACCCTGCTATAGGCTAACCTGCAATTTTACAAATTCCCATTAATTCCCATGGAAAGTTTCCAGCTTTGAAAATTCCCAGAATTTTGCAACCCTAGACACAGTACCAACACCATGAGCATTTTGTCCCCTTGGAATTATAAGGTTCTATCTGAAATTTTTGTCAAAACTGAGTTATTCACATATTCATATTCTGTGACAACTTATTTACATTATGTCATGTTTCCTTTTTTTAAGGTACTTTACGCTAAATCGGTGAAGACTAAATAATTTCACACAACGCAATGTTTATTAGAAACCTCATGATCGACTATTTTATTTATGATCTTCTCAATGACAGCAGCCCAAATTTCCAGGGAATTACAGTCTTTTTGTGTGTTTCGTTGTATCTGATTGCTGAGGAGTTATTTTCAGTTAGACGCCACACTAGCCAGCAGCGCTATTAAGAGGATAGGTCCGTTTTGTAGTCTATTTGCTCATTTCCAGTCTCGTCATTGTCATATGTTATGTACAGTACAGTCCAAAAGTTTGGAACCACTAAGATTTTTAATGTTTTTAAAAGAAGTTTCGTCAGTTAACCAAGGCTACATTTATTTAATTAAAAATACAGTAAAAACAGTAATATTGTGAAATAGTATTACAATTTAAAATAACTGTTTTCTATTTGAATATATTTCACAAAGTAATTTATTCCTGTGATGGCAAAGCTGAATTTTCAGCATCATTACTCCAGTCTTCAGTGTCACATGATCCTTCAGAAATCATTCTAATATGATGATTTGCTGCTCAAGAAACATTTAATGTGTACAATTGTACAAAATATTTGTGTACAATATTTTTTTTCAGGATTATTTGATGAACAGAAAGTTCAAAAGAACAGTGTTTATCTGAAATCTAATCTTTTGTAACATTATAAATGTCTTTACTGCCACTTTTGATTGATTTAATGCATCTTTGCTGAATAAAAGTATTCATTTCTTTAATTTCTGTTCAAAAAAATAAAAATAAAAATTCTTACTGACCCCAAACTTTTGAACGGTAGTGTATAATGCTACATAAGCTTTGTATTTAAGATAAATGCTGTTCTTTTGAACTTCCTATTCATCAAGGAATCCTGAAAAAAAAGTACACAACTGTTTTCAACATTGAAAATAATCATAAATGTTTATTGAGCAGCAAATCAGCATATTAGAATGATTTCTGAAGGATCATGTGACACTGAAGACTGGAGTAATGATGCTGAAAATTCAGCTTTGATCACAGGAATAAATTACTTTGTCAAATATATTTAAGTAGTACACAGTTATTATAAATTGTAATAATATTTCACAATATTACTGTTTTTTACTGTATTTTTAATTAAATAAATGTAGCCTTGGTGAGCAGACGAAACTTCTTTTAAAAACATTAAAAATCTTAGTGGTTCCAAACTTTTGGACTGTACTATATATATTAGGTTATGTTTTAACCTTGATCCATCCTGTGTACTTGAATTGAGCTGTATGTAGCTATAAAGCTCTACACCATGGCACACTGGATTAAAGTGTATAAACTACATTAAGTGAGATGAAATGTTAAATATTTTTATTGTATATAGCCAGTGAAACATTTTTTAATGTTTATTCAACTTTGTTAAACACCTTTGCTGAAGCATTGTCTGTTTCCTTCCAGTTTTTTAGTCTTAAAATGTCTTATTTACAATATTAAGCCTTAAAGGTCAAACTGTCAATAATTTAATTGATTGAGTCTTGATTACAACCATAAACGTTAGGATGTTATTTCAGCATTATTGATGTCTAGAGAAAGCTATTTCACCTGTTCCTCTTTCTGTGGAATAAAGTCCTGTTCAGATATGTTACAGCTGCTTTCTGTCTAAACAAAAGTTAACTTAAACTTGGGACCCAAACTAAACTTAAATGGTTCCTGCAATAATGTGTTAAATTACCCATCATATTCCTACCTAAATTTGACATCTGCACTGGGCAAAAGATTTAGCACTACCTTTTATGCTTAACTTGAACAAAAAAAAAATCATTTAAAATATGAAATAAATGTCTTTCTCATGCATGTCAACACATTATTACAACACCAATTTTGTGTTTTAAAACAAATAATAAGCAAACTGCTCGTGTTTCTTGAAAATTATTGCTTCAATTAATGTTTTGTCAGATAGAACACTTTTCGCTTGGAATTTTAAGGTTCTTTTTTAGAATTAGAAGGTTCTATCTGCATTTGACCCGTTCCAAAAATCCCCATTTACGAATTTGAAAGGATTTTGATATTGTATATTTAGAATACATTTACGGTCCCTGACAATGTCATGTCTGAAAGAAACTTGTTGCCCATATAGTTTTTGCTATATGGAATGCAAAACTTTAAAACTCAATATCTCAAAACTGCTTAGAACGCAGATAGAACCATATAATTCCAATGGGATTATTTATTAACACGCTGGCTGACGGAGAGGTTTTAAAAGAATAACGTTTAAATTTCATCCCTGAGCCCAATCACACAAAGCAAAAAAAAAATGCAAAAAGCATGACATATTCAATAAAATAAAAAATATTCTGCTATATCTTGACTAACAGACTGTCTCACCTGCGATACAAAACGTCCTCAAGGATGCCGCCATTTTGGATTATAACAACTACGGCGAGCAAGAGGGACAAAACAAAGACTCCGCATTGGTGTAAGGCGACGTGACTTATTTCAACCAGCAGATGACGCTGTGATCACATTAAATACAACAGACTTTCCTGATTCACCTGTTGAATAAACTGCAGTTTATTTTCAGCCTTTCTAATCAAAACTTGATCTCAGAAAAGAAAAGATAAGCTAAAATAAAACAAGCGTGTTACAACGTGCAATCTGGGAATTCTTGTTTATGCATACAAAGTCGCTTTATGTATTCAAATGCTTTCCTTGTCGTGTTTAGAATCGAGTTGTTTATTGATTTATTCACAAATTGATTTACATTGTTTTCATGCATTTTACAGTCTTAAAGGGATAGGTCACCAAAAAAAAAAAAAAAAAAAAAAAAAAAATGAAATTTCTGCCATCATTTATTCACCCTCAGGTTGTTCCAAACCTGTATAAGTTTCTTTCTTATGTTGAACACAAAGGAAAATATTTTGAAGAATGTGGGAAACTGAACAGTTCTGGGGCACCATTGGCTTCCATATATATTTTTTTCTACTGTGGAAGTCAATGGTGCCCCAAATTAGACATTTTTGGGTGAACTATCCCTTTAAGTTGACAAAACATCTTGTAAAAACACGACACAGAGGCGCCTCTGGAGAATGGCCTTTACACCTTCCGCTTAAATATTAAATTGTCTTTCACCACCGCCGATCCCCTTCATTCCTCCTGCGCATAGGCTCGAGCAGTGCTGAGTAAGCGCTGAAACATTCCCGCGTGCGCTCTCAGACAAGTCCACACTCGCCACGGTGCACGAGCTTGTGCGCGCTCCCACAAAACCGCAGGAGAAGTTGCAGACAAGACCAGAATGGGAGGAGGGAGCTCCGGGGTAGGGAAAAAAACGAGGTTTTAAACAAAAGATCAGCACTTGGTCTTTTTAGGGTCTCTGTGGGGCTGAATACAGTAACCATACGACAGCAGGTCAGTTGTCACCGGAATTTATGCCACTTGGTAACTATGGAGCAGTGAGAGGCATTTTCCGCGAGGGAAGAAAAGAAAAACAGTTACATTGTTGCGCTCGCGAAAAGCACACACGCAGCCAACTCACGCTGTCCCGAGATATCCCTCCGCACATTCCACAGACGAAAGGCACGGCACGACAAATTAGGCCTTAGGGTTGGAAAAATGGCACAGAAAATATGTAAGGTCTTCGAGCCATTTACACGTTTTTAGGTTTCCGTTTATTTAAACATTGTTTCAAGTCGAATAAACGACACGTTCGATTGTGTAGCCACACAACGTTCTAAACAGTTCGAAAAGTTCTAAACAGAACAGTTTGATTCATCATTACGTTTGTCTCATTTACAAACGACTCCCTTAATTATTAATGAAACCAACTTAATATTCATGTCTTTTACATTTAAGAGATTTGAAAAAAGTGTGGGATTATGTCAAGGTTGTTTGTGTAAATCCAAACAGTAGGATGAACCAATGGGCACAGTCTGTTTAAAGAAGTTAGGCTGTGTGACGAAATAGTGGGATGCTATTCATGCGCGCTGCCCGGGGGAAAGGTGTTCCGGTCGGGGAAAAAAGCCACAGAGGAAGAAGAAAGGGGGAGGAAGGAAAAATTGGGAAAGAAAGAAACTCTACGTTGAACATTTTAGCAGAGTTTTCCGGCGTAGGGTGCGCAGTGCGTGTTTATCTATGCGAATATGTTTGGGTGAGCGATACGCGAACTTCCTCTCTTCGACTCGCTGCAGTGGGATTTTTGATTGTTACGCGCTTTTGAAGACTTCCACTTTTGGAGGAATAATGGTCATTTTCTTTCCAACTGGACTGGACAAAGCGGAAATTCTACGGGACAACGAGAGGCTTTGATATGCCTTGTACTTTTTTGGGCTGAGGAATAAACGCTGTTGAGTTGGTGGATACGCACGACTCATTTATCCGCACGTTTTCAACTTGTCTTTTTTGAAAGCCGCTAGTTGAGGCAGGAAGGGGCCGCGGTGTATCCATAACCAGTGTGTTTAACTCCAATGCAATCAAAGGAAACCGCGCTGGAAATGTATTTAAACTCTTTTGTTCTTTGTTAAACAACCAGCGGTGCCGTTTAGATAAATCCACAGAGACAAAAACCAAGTGGTAATTACAAGACTTGCAACAGTGTCGCGGATGTGACTGCGAGACTCGTCGTTTGAATGGATCAGTTCTGCGCGAGTCTGGGACGAGAATTAAAGACTCTTTGAAGCCTGACGGTAGTTCCCACTCGTTCATTTGCTCACCGCCGAAGACAAGGCCACAAGTAGCTGCAAAAAAAGGATCGCAAACAAATGGATCAACATGCTCCTGTTCACACGCATGTCCAGCAAATTCATCACAAGCAAACAGTTTGGAAACAAACTGCTTGTTTTCAAGTCTAACTAGTACGACATGTAGCCTGCAGAAAATGTCATAGTGTTTTTATTTATCTTCAAAGTTAAATATTTATTTTTGTAGCTCATCAGAAAGTATTAGTTTTTAACATTTCTGTATTATTGTTTTTATCTCATCTGCTGTTGAAACACTTGAATGATGTTTGTGTCCACACTGTATTTCACTGTATTTATGTAGTACCCTATTTAAACTGTAGTCGTTTTCAGGTGGCATCTAAGAGAAATTCAATTTGTACTTTATATTTTATATCGTAGTTGAGCTTGTATTAAAACACAATGGATCGACTTAGCAGCAAACTGAAGCAAAAGCTCAAACTGAGTGAATCTGGAAGCGTCAAATTCAGCAAAAAGAAAAATGACTTGGCCAACGCAAATAACAACAGTAACAGCAACAATGCCAATATTGGAACACAGATCAACGCACCCGTGAGCACGTCTCCGTTCCCTCTCTCCTGCTCCACCTCCGTAGAGGTGTGTGGACAGTCAGCCGGAAGACCTGGCAAAGTGGCCGCTTCTCAGAGAATCGCACCCTCAAATACCACCTCGGCTGCGGTTCCTGAGGATTGCGGGCCTGGGATCGAACATCACCCGTCTGCTCTCGCCCCTCTTCGGCGCCGGTCGCCCCAGCAAAGAGCATCGTGCTACTTGCCTGAAACGGTGGAGGGCCGCAGTATGTGTGACCAGTTGAGACGAGGCGACTCGGCCAGATGTGAAGGTGACCCGCTGGGGGCGTACAGCCCGAATTCTCGTGTGGCCTTGAAGCAGCGCCGTTATTCCCTGGAGCTCCAGCAGCTCGTTCGCCGCCAGCAGCTTCTCTCCCAACCTCCTCCGTTGTCGTCTGTGCCACCTCCGTACCCGACGCACAGCTCGGCTCCCCGTTCGTCCGCCGTGGAGTCCAGCTTCCTCCACGACTTGGAGCGTCATAAGCGCTTGTCCCTGCAGGAAGCTCTGTTCTACAAGCGTTTGAGTTCGGGTGGCGAACCCTGGGACAGTGGACGCCCTGCTTCCCTTTCTCATCCACCGCAGAGGACCCATGACAGCGGCGTAGGGGGTTTCTTCTTCCCCCCTGCACCAGCGTTGAGCCCCTGCTCTTCTTTCAGCTTACAGGAGTCCGTGCTCGCAAGCCCTCGCTCCAGTTTTGCGAGCAGTACCGCAAGCGGAGGAGGCGGCGGCGGCGGGAGTCCCATGGGAAGTCGGTGCAGTAGTAACCGGACGAGCGGCATCAGTTTGGGCTACGACACCCGCCATACGCCCGGACCCCCCCAGCAGCTGCAGCTCTCCTTGACCCAACTCGGTGGCGCCACCTCGGGTCAGGCGTACTCCGTACTGGTATCAGGGAAAACAGGAGTGCCCCCTGTGGAGGTTTGGAGGGACTGTCTCGAAGCGGTTTCGGGAGGAAGCGCGCACGACAGCCGCCACTCGTATCCGCCTGCGCTGAGCACGCACACTGCAACCTTCCACCGAGCAGAACCAGAATGGGGTCCCATTGACCAGCGGGGATCAAGAGGTGATGACGGGGGTGAGAGGGCACGACACTCCGACTTGCCAGGAACCCGCTACCATCAGGAGATCACCCGCCTGCTATTGAGAGATGCTGCCCTGGAAGGAGAGGCGTTACTTGGGGGTTTGACGTTAAAAGAACAACCTGTGTCTACCACCATCCTAACCGGCTCTGCATCTACTCCAGCCATAGCTGGAGTTCCAGGGCAATCCCTGGAAGAACAGTCATCTGGAAGGGAGTCGTCGATATCTGCGGACAGACAGGAGTACTTCGGTGAGATCACTAACTAACCAATTTGGCTAGTTTATGACTAATGATGTGTCTCTCTGGAAGTAGGTTGTGAATGTGTGTGATGTGGTGAGATGAAAACTTCTTCAGACCTGCTAAAACATGCAAACATTCTCTGAAGCAAAAGCATCCAGTCAGACTTCAAAAATACATAGTAGCCCTCCTTTTTCAGCCCGTTTCTCTAACTAACCATAATAACTACCTCGCAAGTCACCGAGCGAATATATAACCCCTCCACCCAACGCTACATAGAGTTCTGAACAGACTCCAAAGTCAAAAATAACTTCCTAGAGCGAGCATAGTGATTATGCATGACCCCAAATTACAGGCTCTGTGATACGCTGGTCATACCAAAAGAGCTGTGAGTAATACAGTAGGACAGAGGCTGTGTGTGTGTGTGAGCGCTCTCGGCTTTTGGCCAGCCACAGTTTGAGCGAGGGTGTGTTCATGTGTGTTAGCGTGCATTAGCGTGTGCTGGCGTGTGCTTGTTTAGCTCAGGTATTTGAGTCCTGAGGGAAGGCTCTCTCACACATTTAATTGTGAGGGTAGGGTGTGTGTTTGTGCCTTCTGTGTGTGTAGTGCTTTGTTGCGACTAGGAAACCTCCCTGTTGTCTGAAAAACACCTGTGTAAAGTTTAAGACATTACCTCATTCCGACACATTGCAATATCTAACTCCTGTATCCAGCAGCCTATTAGCCTTTTTTCAAGTAATGATGGGGTTGTGGAGCTCAGGTCAGATTTATCGGTGTGTGTGTGTGTACTGTTACTACAAGAAACAAACCCACTGGCTGGTATTATGGGACAAGAATGCATGAATCATGCGGCACAGACATGTATTTTTGAGTCCAGACAGCTCTGCCACCGTTTATGTAATTGGTATGATGGGATGATGACCTTGCTGTCCTAGATAGAGTTAGAGATTGTTGTGATGCCTCTGATGCATCTGTTTATAGTGTACTCAAACTGTATTTGTGGTTGTATTCTTGCTTTCAGGTACATGTGTGAAATGTGGCAAAGGCGTATATGGTGCAGATAATGCTTGCCAGGCTCTGGACAGCCTGTATCACACCCGCTGCTTCACATGCGTTTCCTGTGGTGAGTTATCAGTCGCCGGGAATCAGTAATGTAACACTTAAGTCATATGACCAAGGCCAGTGTTTCTGTACCTCTTCATTTGGGTCAGTATCTCCCATGATGGTCTGAACATCTCTTATCTTGTTTTTACTTGTAGGTCGAACTCTCCGAAACAAGGACTTTTACAATGTCAATGGCTCGGTTTACTGTAAGGAGGATTACATGGTAAAGATGACGTCTGACTAAAAAAAAAAAAAAAAATTAATTTTTGTGATTGTTAAGGGGATGAAGTTAATCTGAAATTATATATATGTATATATATGAATATATGTATATATGTGTGTGTGTGTGTGTGTGTGTGTGTATAATATATATATATATATATATATAATTATATACACACTACAGATTTTTTTTTTAATTTTTTAAAAAGGAAATATTAAATATATAACATTTAAAATATAAATATAATATTAAAATAATATATATTATAGTAGATATTTCCTCGCAAAAACTAAAGCTGCTTTAGTTTCTTTTTTTCTTCATATATTATTTTCACACACACAAACACACACACATATATATATGTATGTGTATATATATATATATATATATATGTGTGTGTGTGTGTGTATATATATATATATATATATATATATATATATATATGTGTATGTGTGTGTGTGTATATATATATATATATATATATATATATATATATATATATATATATATATATATATATATATATATATATATATATATATATATATATATATGTATATATATATGTGTATATATGAATGTATATGTATAAATATGTGTGTGTGTATATGTATATATACACTACAGAATTTTATTTTTTTAAATATATAACATTTAAAATATATATAAAATATGTGTGTGTTTGTGTGTGTGCAAAAAATATATGGATTTTTTTTATCCAAGAGCGCATCTGGCAACCAGAAAAGAAACTAAAGAAGCTTTAGTTTTTGCAAGGAAATATCTACTATAATATATATATTAATATTATATTTTAAATGTTATATATTTAATATTTCCTTTAAAAAAAAAAAAAAATTCTGTAGTGTGTGTGTGTGTGTATATATATATATTATATATGATGTTGAAATTTAGAATATATATTTTATATATTCATAGTAATATATTTTATTTAAATTATTGTACACTGTATTATATTTAATATTTCTTTAAACAGTATTTTTCAATGTTATACTAATAATAATATAAAGAATATTCAATCATTTTCCTAATCTTTTCTTGTCTCCATTAGTTCTCAGGCTTCCAGGAGGCAGCAGAGAAGTGCAGTGTTTGTGGTCACCTCATCTTGGAGCAGGTCTGTGGTTTTTGCGTGAGGTCAGTGTTTGAAGGTTGTATAGGGTGAGTGTTCACAGCTCTCTGTTTATATGTGTAACACAGATTCTGCAGGCTCTAGGGAACTCGTATCACCCAGGATGTTTCCGCTGTACGGTCTGCTCAAAGGCTTTGGATGGAGTGCCATTCACAGTAGACTACCTCAACAACGTCTACTGCGTCTCTGACTACAACAGGTCTGTTAGGCTGAACAGTGTTACAGATGAAATAACAAAGCCATATGCAATTTATCTATTTAAAAAAAAAAAGTGTATTATTTTGAATTGATTGAAGGTTAATGCATTACATACCATGCATTATTTTTCTATTTACAGACAACAAAAAAAAAAAAATCAATTGAAAAAATCTCAATTCCCTGTAACACAGGCTTTGTGGCACAATGTCTATATAATGACAAATAGTGCATGCAAACTACTGTCCAGAGCAAAAATGGGCATGTAGTGGATATGCAACTGCCACTTGCATAGAACAAATCATGTAGCAATTACTAAACACTTAAATAATATTAACTAAAATATTAAAAGAAATTAATACTTTTTTTTCAGAAAGAAATTTTTCAAATAAATGTCACTTTAAACTTTTCTATACATCAAAGAAACCTGAAAAAATGTATCACTGTTTCTACAACAATATTAGGCAGCACAACCCTTTCCTGTGATAAAAATAGGAAATGTTTCTTGAGCCTCAGATCATCATATTAAAATGATTTCTGAAAGATCATGTGACACTGAAGACTGGAGTAATGATGCTGAAAATTCAGCTTTGCCAACACAGAAATAAAGTACATTTTAAAATATATTCAAATAGAAAAGTTATTTTAAATTGCAATAGTATTTCACAATATTACTCTTTCACTGTATTTTTGATCAAATAAAGTTTAGTCTGTCAAGGATTTTTTTTTTTTTTTTTGTCTGAAATAACCACAGTCAAATTGATAGTAATTAAATGATTGCTTAGCAGTTCATAGTTTTGCTAATTGATTTTAACACCTGTCAGCTGTTAATTCCTGTAGTGTCACCTGGTTGTCAATGTGTCTGTATGTTCCATCATCACTTGGCATCCCTAAAACATTTGCATTTACTAGCTGTTGATGTGGATTATATTTATTTCTGTCCCTCAGGACATTTGCTCCCAAATGCGCTGCCTGTTTACAACCCATCTTACCTGCTGAGGTAAATGATTCCCTAGTCGTTTAAGATGCTTTCAGATGAATTCAGGAGAATGCTCAAGATCTTGATTTTGTGTGTGTTTCAGGGCAGTGAGGAGATCCTCAGGGTGGTGTCAATGAACAAAGATTATCACTTTGAGTGTTATCACTGTGAGGTAGGTATTATGGAAAGTGGTTTGGATAAGCTGATTGTTGTCATTTTTAGTCCATATTGTTGTATTTCAGATAAGAGCATATCTACGTGTTATCGCACAGGCTTGTAATCCTCTCTTCCTCTTCTTCAGGAGTGTGGAAAGCAGCTGTCAGATGAGCCTGGATCTCAGTGCTTCCCTCTGGATTCCCACCTCCTCTGCCACTCTTGCCACATGACCAGGGTGTGCGTCACACATAACCTTCCCCCTCACGACACACACTGAAATGAGAACTAACGCACACTGTAAATTTTTGCCTTTCTAATGTGTCTCTCTTCTATGCCAGCTCTACTTTTGAAGATAGTGAGAGGGGAGGAAACACTCTCCTACTGAGACTTGAGGTCATAGTACATTTCAAATGCAAATCCCAGTACTGGTACAAACTATATCACCCCCTAGTGGCTGGGAAATGCAGCAACTGAATCCTGCTGAACAAAATATTCCTATACAAGTTCTCGGAGTTTAAGATTATTGTCGCCTGCTTACTTCATTATTAGAGGGAGTTGAAATATCACAGAACACTGTTTTACTCCCATATCTACTGTTTGCTGTAGGGAAAGAACAAGGGATTTTTTTTTTTGCTTAACATTTTTCTATATTTAATATCACTAGCAAAGATTTTGCACTTAAACATGTTTACCTATTAAGAGATTTTTTTTAAAATAAAGTGATTGCAAAAGATTAAAAACATTCCTGTATCAGTTTTAATTAATAAATCTCTCTGTGTATGAATGAGTGTTATTTTCTTGTGCATATCACACATCCAAAACCTGATGACCATTATTGATGAGAGAAGGCTCCTATAAGTCATGGTTTTTCCAGTCATTCATCATTAATGGGTTTTAAATCTCTTTCTAGAGCTTTCTGGGTAATTTTCCAATTGTGTGCTTTGGTCTGAATGATTAAACCATTATATTTAGATTAGAAATGACTCAAAAGACTGACATTTCACACTGGTTTGTATTCAATTTTAAGCCTGTGAAAACACTCAGAATATATAGGCAACAATATTTACAATGTTATATATGAACATTTCAAAGCAAACAAAATCAGTCTGGGAAAAAAAAAAATCAGTTGACAAGCTGTAATGAAAATATCTGAACATCATTTTTAGAAAATATCTTTTCCACACCTGGACCTGTAAATGTCACTGCTGACTATCAGTTTATAGCTAGCATTCACTCCAACTGCTGCTAGTTATCGCCACAATTATTCTTGGCATCAATGCAAAAAACTTCAATACACATCAAAAAAGCAAACAATTTCCTTCCATTTTTTTTTATTATTATTCTTTGTACATTCTGCACATTCATAAAGAAAATAATCCAAAAAGAGAATCTTTAGCAATTTGTCTTCAAAACTAAAACATTAAAATAATATTAAAAGGCCTCTTGCTATCTTCTCTACAAAGGTTAAATTTATACCTTGTCTGATTCACAGAGATGAACAGTACATGACTTCATAAGACCAGGGAAAGAAGAGAACAGACTGAGATGAGAATCTAACAAATGAATCTACGGTGTGGTTCATAGCATTGGACATCAGTAGTTACTTTAATAAACTCAGACCTTATGAAAAAACTTCAGTGAGATCAGCGTCGACAGCAGGACTGGTTCTGTTAACTCACAATAGTGGCCGAAACATCTGGATGGGGGAACTTTTTATTCCATCAATTTGGAAATATATTAATTGAATCTGGACACAATTTAAAGTCCCATAATTATACACTGATTTAACTACCTTCTAGCCTTAAGTGGCTCTAGTAAAACTATAAATAAAAATACAAGCGAGGACGCTGGGGTGGAGCGAAGGAAAATATGATTCGTATAGTCTCTTGACTTTGGTGTTTGTGAGCTTAAGACAACACACTGATACACACATACACAAACCTAATTATTAAAAAAAAAACAAAAATAAACATTCATCAGACCCTTCATTAGTATTAATCCTGATTCATTTGAGATTTTTGGGAAGACAAAAAAAATAAAATAAAAAAATCACCTAAAACAGTGTTGAGAGACTGAAGTGTTAAAGGGACAGTTCACTTAAAATTTAAAATTCTGTCATTTACTGGTTGTCATGTTGTTCCAAACCTTTATGTGGAACAGAACAAGATTTTTTCCATACAATTAAAGTCAATGGGATCGGTCCAATGTTGTTTTTGGCAACAGCTGAAACAGAGTTCTGCAGAGGAAAGTCATACAGGTTTGGAAGAACGTGATGGCGAGTAAATGACGAAACGTTCATTTTTGTGTGGACTATTCCTTTAATGAGTGAAAAAGACTGACATTTATCGTCCTTAGAGCTGTCATCATGCTGACGAGACTGATCTTAATAAAAAAAAAATCCCTCTCACGCTCCCTCAAACACTCATACTCTCAGTGGCGTCTGTCTCTGGAGGTGCTGCTACGGCTCTGTGAATGTCTGCTTCCCCCTGCAGTTTTGGAGTCGCTACCGCGGCCTCTGTGGCCGTCTCTCCTCTTTTCTGCCTCTCTGCCCCTTTCTCGCTCTCTTTCCTTGCCTCTGTCTCGCTCTCCCTCAGTTGAACGTCTCACAACAGCTGCCCCTGCTCCTCCTGTGTTCCCTCCCTCTCTGTCACGGCCTTTTGCTCTCTCCTTCCATTCTTCTCGTTTTTTGTCCTCTTCATCCTGGAGTTCCTTCCTCCTCTTCTCTCGCTCCTTTTTGCGCTCTGCACGCTCCAGAGCTCGCTGTGTCGCCTGGAGAAAAAAAGCAAAGCCTTATGTAAGCAAAGGATGCAAGATGAGGGTTGCGTGTGACTAGAGGAAGTCATGCTGACCTGTTCGTCTGTGAGGGGTAACCAGTATATACAGGGAGCTGCTTTAGTTTTGTGGAACAGGTCATCAAGAAGTTTTACAGGAGGTTCTTCTGGTTTATCTGAAATAAATCAAATCAAATCAAGTCAAAATGGGGGGGAAATGAGATCAGTAAACATTTTACCAGATTTAGTTTTCCTGACCTTTCTTTTCCACTCTCTTCTCTTTGCTCTTGCCTCTCTCTCTGCGTCTTCGGTCCCGCGATCGTGACCTTCTTGTTCTGTCGTTTCGGTCATCCCTCCCGAAATCCTTCACTTTATCCCGGTCCCACTCCCGCTCAGAACGGGTCCTCTCTCTTCTCTCCATCGCTCTCTCTCTCTCGGCCCACTGGTCTTTCACAGCTGAAGCCCCTCCGTCTCGCTCCCTTTCTCGTTCCTTCTCTTTTTCGTGATTTGCAGGTGGGAGTGGAGGATGTGCGGCAGGGCGGCCTGACGTTCCTGAGGCTTGAGGGTCGTGACCTACACCTGCACGGTCACTGGACACGAGACCTTTATGGAAGTCCAACTGGAGACAGAAGAAATCACAAAATGACAAGCATATAAAGTTTGATTAATAACATGAGAATGACTAAATAATAATGACAGCAAACAAGCAAGTGAAGCTAATTTTTTTTTAACCAAACTGTTCAGACCTCATCCTGCTCGCAAAAATCCACACGTAGTACTTTGGGATTACTCGTAGGCCATTTCACACCATGCAGTGCTTCTCGAGTGGCTGCTGCTTCCTCTATAGAGCAGTACTGAGAGAGAACATGACAGAAGGGAAGTTAAAAGAAACTAATGCATCAGGTGACAAAATGTAATACCATTAATGAACTATGAGACAACTACTACCCACTATCATTCAGAAGTTTGTTGTCAGCAGATTTTTATTTTAATAATTTTGTCTAATGCTCACTAAGGCTGCATTTATTTGATCAAATACAGTATATATATAAAAAACAAAACAAAAACAGTAATATTATGAAATATTAAAAGTTAAAAGTAGCTTTTCTATGCAATACATTATATAATGTAGTTTATTCCTGTGATGGCAAAACTAAAATTTACTCCAGTCTTCAGTGTCACATGATCCTTCAGAAATCATTCTAATATGCTGATTTGGTGTTCAAGAAATATTTCTTTTCATTATCAATGTTGAAAACAGTTTTGCTGCTTAATATTTTTGTGGAAACAATGATACATTTTCAGGATTCTTTGTTTAATAGAAAGTTCAAAAGAAAAGTATTTATTTGAAATATAATTTTTTTTCTAAGTGTAAAAGCCTTTAATGTCACTTTTGATCAACTTAATGCATCTCTGCTGAATAAATGTATTAATGTCTTTACCATTCAAAAGATTTTTTTTGGAACATCAATATAATAATAATAATGATGAGCTTTAATAATAAGAAGAAGAAGAAAAAGAAGATGAAGAAGAATCTTACTGTGACATAGCAGTGAGATTTGATCTTGTCAATCCAGAAACCCTCCTCCACCAATGTACCAGTCCGATTTAACAACTCCTTCAGCTGCCCTAAGGTGAAAGGTCGCACCTAGAGAGAAACCGTTCAGAGCAGAGGTTAAAAGATCAACAAAACATTTAGTTTCTCCACTATAACACAAAACCAATCTGACCCTCATGTATTATGTTCCTCAGAACTGTTAAAGCTTTTAGCAGTTCAGTGGCACTATTCACGCACTCCTAAAGAGTTAGTTCACCCAAAAATGAAAATTCCGTTATTTATTAATCACCTTGGTGTCATTCCACATCCATAAGACCTTTGTTCATGTTCGGAACACAAATTAAGATCTTTTTGATGAAGTCTGAGAGGTTTCTGTCTCTCCATAGAGATGCAATGCAACTACCACTCCAAGGTTCAGAAAGGTAGGAAAAAAGACATCATTAAAAGTACTCCATGTGACTACAGTGGCCCAAACTCAATTTTATGAAGTGACCTTCATAAAGCTGAAAGTGCTTTGTTTGCACAAAAAAACAAAAAACAATTTACCACTTTACTTACAAAAATATTAATCTGCAACGTGCGTTTGCGAGAGCATCACGACACCTGCATTTTGTTTTCACGCAAGAGCTGACATTGTTGCATGAACATGCTTTGGATAATATTATTTTGTTAATAAAGTAGTAAATAATATATATATTTTTTGCACAAACAAAGCAGTTACCTTCATAAAATTGAGTTTAAACCACTGGAGTCACATGGGAGTACTTTTAATGATGTCTTTCCCCTACCTTTCTGGACCTTGGAGTGGTAGTTGCGTTGAATCTTTATGGAGGGACAGAAACCTCTCAGACTTCATCAAAAAGATCTTAATTTGTGTTCTGAAGATGATCGAAGTTCTTATGGACGCGAAACAATACAAGGGCGAGTAATAAATGACAGAATTTTCATTTTTGGGTGAACTAACCCTTTAAAATATTTTTCTTGAGATGTCCCTACATTACAGTGAGAGACTGAGTAGTGAAATGAGCAACATCATCTAGCGCTTACCAGGTTGCATACGTGTATGATTTTAGAAGTTTTTCCACGAGGAGGAGACAGCTGGCGACCCGTCCTTATTGGGTCGTCAATAGTTATGGACACACCTGATTTCTGTTGACTGATGGACCGCCGCACCAAAGAATCATTGGGAGTGACTGAGAGAGGAAAATAAAAACAATTATAATCTTTCTTGTTAAAAAAATAAATAAAGAGCAAGGGATTTCTAAAAAGCATGTAAAGCAACTAGCAAATTAAGGAATTACCTTTCTTGGAATCACCTTCCTGTGTTTCTATGCTAGCATGAGGGGAGCTCTCCTGTTTCCTATGCATTTCCTTCTCTCCTCCTGTCCATTTTGTCTCTTCTTCATTATCATCCTCCTCCTCCTCCATTTCTTTCTGCCCATTCTCATGTCCATCAGATGGAACAATCTGAACAAAAGTTTAAAGGTAAAGAATAAAAGTTCACAGAATGGCAGGGACAAAACATGAATTTCAAAAGACAATGACAATATGCTTTCCTATTAAAAGATGTCAACAGATAGTGTATTTTACCAATAACGATAACTGATAAACTGAATAAATGGATACTAAATGAAAACAAAATTGAAAAGAATGCATAAAAATGACCAGTTGGATATAAACTAATGCAAATCGATTAGGGATGAGCCAATCCAATACTTGTTATCGGCTCTGATACTGCCATTTTTTGCTGAATCGGGTACCGTTCAGACGAGACCGATCTAAATCCGATATTGCGCATATACAATTATGTTATTGTTAAGCCCCACAAAAGGCACTATAAAGTTTTGTTCACTAGAGTCCAAGCCTTCTGAAGCCATTCCATAGTTTAAATGTGAGGTACAGATGAATATTTAAGTAATTAAACTCAAGTTCATGTAAACTCTTCTCTCCACTGTGGCTGTCGGTCATTCTCCATTCAGCATTCTGCATGTCGTGTTCGGTTACGACAGTCAATATGATGAAACTCTCTCCAAGACGATTCAATGTTTCTGTTATTATGCTTGATCTGTAGATAAAGGTCTATGGTTTTGCATAAAAAGATTTTACCTTCAAGTTTATTGGCATTTCTAAATCATGTTATGTTTCAACCGGGTGTCTTTTAAATCACAACACTGGAGTATAGTGCGCTATGAATTGTTCTTCACACGCACAGTAAGTGAAATTTAAAACTGTTTAAAAAAAAAGGTTCAATAAACTATTATAATGCACTGCTCATCAATATCTCTTCCCTTTGTGCTTTGAACCTTTCAATGCACTGCCCACCGTGACTCCATGTTGCTTCAAGTGCATCATTCTGCGCACTGTATCTGTATTGGAGCCTTTCATATTCTAATAATTTTATGCAATGAAAGATTATTAATAGCTGTCTTCAGCACCAGTGTTCCTACTATGCAAAGTCAAACCTTAACATTTTGTTTTGTCAGCTCTCCGTCACAAGCCTGTGCTCACCTGTGTCACTGTGCGTCTGATCTTGAGTCCCTGATCCTCCTCTGGTTCCTCTCGCTCACGAGGCCCGGATGAGTCCTCATCCACAGAGAGACGCCCCTCATCTGGGTGCAGTTCGACCACCGCCTCCTGTAGGGGCTTGATGTCTGGAATCAGTGTCTGTAAAACATGACAATTTCCAAGTCACGTAAAAAAAAAATTTGAACAGAACTGCATCATATTTCAATTAAAATCTGTCCAAACTGTCTAAATATTTAAGCTTTTCATCAAATAAAACCTGAGAAAACTGACACACTGAATCTATATAACATTGAAATTATTCAAGCAGCAAGGCTGTCAAAAACAGGAAGTGATTCACTGCGTATCTGATAAAGTAATGTGGGAGTGGTCTTGGATGATTTACCTTCAGTGATTCAGTGGTGATGCTGATTGAAGGCTTCTTGGCAGTGACTGCTGTACTAGACCCCCACCTTCTCTTCCTGCTGGCTCCACCCACAGGCTCTGACTCAGATGATGCAATCTCTGTTTTACCTAGTGCCAAGAAAAATTAATCGCAAAACTGCTCATCCAGATCCAGCTGTAAAAGACTGGCAAAGAAGCACAGCAAACCATATTCCTAATTCACTCTACAACCCCTTTTCCACTGGAATGGTACTGCAATTAATTTTAACTTCATTAAGCATGTAAGAGCAGGCTTTACAGAAGCTAAATTAACATTAAACAGATGTAATTAAGCAATCAATTTGTCAAACAGTTCAGTTATTTGAACACAGAAGCGTATTTCAGATAAAAAGGGAAAAGCAGTGGCAACTTTGCAGCACAACAATTGGAACAAGGTTTATTTCATCATTATGCAAATCATATGATTTTTGTGCAATCCAATTTATTTTGCATCACTCTAGTTGTTTTGAAAATCGTACTTGATGATGACAGTGTCCCACTGCTGTTACTGGTTAATGTTCTAGATAAGCAGGTTTAAGTAGGCAATTTTTACTTTTCTTTTGAGAAAATGCACAGAATGGGCTGCAGTAACCCGTCAGTGGACAAGGGGTAAGAATAAGTAACATTCTGACAACACTTACTGCTCAGGGAGATCTTTCGGGCAGCAAACGATTTTGCAGTGGAGCTCTGAAATGAAATAGAAAGGAGGAGAAACAAGATCCCAGTGGATGTGTGGAGGAAGAGACAGACACAATGGACAAAAGAGACATTGGGAAAAGGAGGGGAATGAGAGAAAGGAGAGGGGGAAGAACAGATGCACAGCTATCAGTTACACTAATACTGTTCAATTGGGAATTCCACCATTATTATTATTATTATTATAAACTTTCTGGATTTTAAAGTCCCTTACATTGTTATAGTTTTAGTTTTTACTTTAACATAACTTCAGCTAACACATGCTTGATTAAATTTCCCTACTTTCCCATATGTGCTTTAAAATACTGGATTACTAACACCATCTAACCTCATTGTTAAAGCAAAACACCTTCTTTCCACTTTAAGTTATTTAAAAACAAATACATCTTGGGAAAAAAGGGTTTTCCTGGTACCATTGACACCTGATTCCTCTCTGGCTTGGCTATGGCCCAACCGCACAGCAGTGTGCACTGTATCTAGGCAACAAGGGTCCAATCAGAGGAGGCTGAGGAGTGAGGGCGAGATACGATCACAACTGAGTGTGCTGATTGGCCGGCTGACAGGAACTGCACTTTTTATTTCAATGGCTGATTTTTATTTTTTTTGCTCTTGTGGTGGGAATTGTGATTCAAATGGTCTTTGAAAGTCTTTGAAGTTTTTGTTGAGTGTTCAGGAAGAACCGGAAGCCTGGCAAAAAAACTCCCGTTGTCCTCACTGGCTGTGGTGATAGAATCCTCATTACGAACCAACAAGAATCACATGATGTTTGACAAGCCAAAATTCTGGTAACAATCTGTCACAGCATTTTATCATCTGCATAAACTGAAAGTCATTTGTACACATGGTGTGCCATAAAAACACCTGTGACACATTGGTTAAGATGTTGTTTTTCAATGGTTTCCTTTTTTCAAGGGTCTCACGCTGTCCACAAGTTCATCTGGGAATTTTCTGGGAAGGCTGTTTTTATCAGACTGGAGCATAAAGTTCTTTGAAATATCCAGGCAAGTCCATTTGTATTGGAAGTCAATCCTTTAAAAAAAGGACTGCATGGCTGTTGACAAACTGATAAGACCCAAAAACAACAGGAAAAATAGTTGGTAGTAAATCCAGCGGTTAGTCCATAAGCATCGCTTCATTATCTCAGACTGCTTGCTCTGAGATTAGTCCACAGGCATGTGAGAAATAGCAAGTGTTTGTGTAATGAGTCTCTGAGCAGATATCAGTTCATTCAAGTACTGAAATGTGAGAAAAAAATAGCAGGAGGCGTCAAGACACTTAAACAGCTGTGTTCCCAACATGCTGATATGAGAAGTCCATCTGATGTTTGTGTTTGGTTAACATAAACACTTTGAAAAAAGTCTGTTGGTGAGAAGCATTCTTTTCCACAGATACGACTGACGCCTCCCCATCTCACCAGCTATTTTGGCTTCTCTTAAGCAGTTCCATCAGGAGGCCACATCAGTTTTGTATGACGAGGCAGTAGCCACTGATCCGGCAGGTTCCATCAGGCTAAGTGTGCAGTGGTGACTCTGGGGGCCTAGCTCAGGTACAGCCGAGACGCTTGGGCATAGCGGGGCAGGTGATGGAGGTGGTAGAGGAGAAGAGGTGGTGGCAGTATGCAGGTACCAGTATGAGCAATGGAAGAGGGGAGGGCACCTTCACAACAAAGCAATCAATGGGATTTTAAACCACAAAACAGTCATACTACCAGATCCAGAGATAAAAAGAGAAAGGGAACAAGAGCAAAAGACAGAGTGGCAGAGAGAAAGAAATAGCAGGGAAAAGGGAAGAGAGAAGACAGAGAGAGCCTACATCTCTAACTACATGTTGCCAGGGTCTATCATCTGCTCACTACAACTCAAAAACACACTGTGTACTACTTAGACACTTCTGGCACAAAATACGAAAAAGAGGATTGTTTTATAAAAGCGGATGTAACTTTTCAAAGGAGGGTTATCAGATGGAGCTTGCAAAAAGCATCTCTAAACTTCTATCTAAAGCACCACTGCTAAAAAAAAAAAATATTGATGTTAAAATAAGAAAAAAAAAAAAAATGTTGACCTCAATCAACTAGCTGGTCGATGGACAACTAGTTGACCACTCTAACCCATCTTTTAAACTACAAAAGGATATACATTTAATAAAAAATGTAAACCGAATATTTAAAAACTCATTTAGCCCCTCGCTCACATACACGCAATAACCTCAACTGTTTCTAATTTCACACATTATTAGCCATGCACATCCCCAGACATTGCTACAGCTGCTTCTACTACTGAGTAAGAGGAAAAACAGAAGAGGATAATGGTAACAGCAGTCAAATACCCAATCCTGAACTGAATCTGAAGAAAGATAACAATGAGATTACTTTGGTTCCAAAGGTTTCAGCTAGAACTGCCTCACAAACTTTAATTAACCCCTCATCATATTTCAGGGTTATAGTTTCCACTGGGTCTTCGTTCTGTAGGCCTTCTTACCTCCTCGGGATGGGAGTCGCTTGATTCTGCCCCCTGGTGGTCAGGCTGATGAATAGCACTCTCTGAATGTGAGCGGCCCTCCAGCTCCATAGCAACTTGGCCTGCAGGCTCAGAGAGAGCTTCCTGCTTTACCTCCCTAGAGAAAGAGTTAGTGAACAAGAGAAAGAGAGACAGAAAGAGAGTAAGGGGTAAGGTGGCTGAGGCTGCTTGATCTGGGTCACTCCACCTATAAATAACTGCCTGGCTAAATGACTCTCACTGCCAGCATCACATACATACATAAACAAGATCTTACAACCACAGTCAGAAAACTTGCAAACACTGAGAGGGGAAAAAAACCAATACAACACAGTGCCCGTATACACATTAAAAATTAAACTGGTGTGAATTATGAGTTCTCTGTACTACTGAATTGTTGTACAGCTGGAGAGGAAATAAAAGTGTAAACAGATGGAATAAAAGAAAGAAGGGAAAATAAATTAGCATATACTTGATATAACGTGAATGCAGCGGTTAGTCTGAGAAAAAAAAAAAGCAAAAAAAAAAGCAATCTGATTCATGACACCGCTAGTAGTCAGTGTAGGGCTGGACGATTATGGCCTAAAATCAAAACCTTGATTAATTGAACATTTTACCTTGATTACGATTAATGAACGATTATTTTGTTTGTTTGTTTTGCCCTCAAAGTTCACTGACAAGGTTTGTACTGTAAATATGCTTTGACATTTTTTTCCTATTGATCTGACATAGCTCATTTTCAGCAGTTATTTTTATCTGTGGTTCCTAACATTATATATTTCTGCTCGTTGTAAATCAGACAAAGATAAATTAGCACAGTACCAGTACGTAATGAGAGTGATTGCATGTGTGAATTAGTCATACCATCTCTCTATTAATTGTGAAGCTGTGGGTTGTAAATAGTTCCTTCAAAAGTAGAAACATATATGCTATAATAAGTTGTGAGTTTCTAAGCTACTTTAGTGGTTAATCACATGACAGCGCTGACATCTAGTTTCTGATCCTCTCAGTGCGTGCAATCTTCACGTTTTGCACAGCTACTGTCTGTATGAGTGTTCGTGCCACAATGCAGCTGCGCGAGAACTCAGCTCGATATAATACACATCCAACTGTGTAATCGCTTGAATGTCCAAACTGGCAAACCTTATAACACATACAACTGACAAAGTTTAGTGAAGACGCATCTGTGTGTTGACTCGGCCTTCACCTGCATGTTGACTGGACGGGGTGGAGTCATGTGGCTACACACGCAGTAAAATGTTTTTAAGGGGGGTATTAACAGGAAAAAAAAAACAAAAAAAAAAACACACGAAATAACCGACATAGGGAAATTACGTTGGTTAAAGGTTCTGAATTTCGGTTTCGATTACTTTGATTAATCGTCCAGCCCTAAGTCAGTGCATTTATAACTATGTCTTTGATGCATTAAAATAGTAATGCTAAGCACCTTGTTAAAGGTGCTACAGAGGATGTTTTGTTTTATACATTTTTGCAATATTACTTGAAACTGTCTTTACTAACTGATAAAAGACTATTTATTAGGTGCACTGAAAGGAATAATATTAATATACATCATCTGTGCACGAGGTAGGGCCTTAAAAACATCAGCCAATCGTTTACGCGATCATCGCATAAACGATTGGCCCTCTGGCTTGTCAATCACTGCCATGACGTTCCTTCTGAGAGACGAGCACGGCTGCGCGCTCCAGTAACTTTCCACACTCTACAGGCGCCACATGCAATGTTTTTGTCAGGAGACAGGAGTAACAACTGCAGATTATGAGTTACCTGCGGTGAGTCCGACATAATAAATCCACTAACACGACACAGCGAATGCCGGTGGTAAACACTCGTGTTCCAATACTCGTGCATGAGTTTTGGGAGGCATTCCCTCGAAAGGAGGGGGGGGTTGTTCTTACGCATGCGCTCATTTCAAAAACTCACTAACAGTCTTTGGTTTCTCAGTCGACGAAAAGATCCTCTGTAGCTCCTTTAATACAAGCTCTAATAAAAAAAAATCTGCTTTGTGGCCCTCAAACTTTTCACCAAATAAATGCGCACGCTTTCCCATGAAAACTTCCCAGGGCTTCAAAATCATTATCAAGGGTCATTATTACGGTTTCCACAAAAATATTAAGCAGCACGACCGTTTTCAACATTGATAATAAATGCAAGTCAGCATATTAGAATTATTTCTGAAGGATCATGTGACACTGACCACTGGAGATTGATGATACTGAAAATTCAGCTTTGTCATCACAGGAATAAATTAATTAGAAAAAAAGTTTTTTAAATTGTAACATTACAAAGTATTACTTTGTCTTTTTGATATAAGCAGCACAGCCTTGGTGTGCATAATAGACTATCAGTAACATTTAAAAAAATCTTACTGGCCCCAAACTTTTGAACGGCATTGTACATCTGATGACATTCATGAGCAGCCATCAGCTCTCACAACAATAAACACACATAACAGTGTTCAGACTTGTCCGTATTGTATGCAACACTTTTAATATAACAAATTTAAACCTTGGCAAACAAAGCACTGGCAGGGGAACAGATTAACCGGCAAGCCCATATCTACAGGGGATTCAATTACATTTACTGTTCTATGGATAACCAATCCCTCTCTCTCACACATAAACACACACCTGCGCAGCACACCTTGGCACCGCGGTCTCCAGAGACAACACAGCCCTGATGCCATTTGCTCTGAGGAGGGAAAAACTACCTCTGGGTTCTCCAAGCACAAGGCTTTCCCTTTGTATTAAAGCAGTCAACACATGCTGAGGGGAAGGGGGACGGGTAGCTAGATCCCCCGTGGACAAAAAAGCCAAGCGCTTAGAATACTTAACATTTACACATGAATGCAAAGCTGGCAAGCACCAAGAGGAAAACCTGAAAGACCGCCTCAAACTGAACTACAGTGGCTCCAGAGTTCACACTTAATACAGTTAATGAATAATAATGTATTCAAGTCATATGCATACACATATTGACATTTTGAAGTTTTATCTCTTAAGCTTAGAACGCATTTTAAAATGTGATTTTCCATCACTGCTGCTTACTAGGGTGAATCCCCTTTCCTCCTGAACACTTTCAATACATGAACACCATGCTTAGGATTTGCTTTCCTTCACACATAATAGTTGAAACCTAATACACATCTCTATACGGAAATATTTAGATCACTTAACTCTAGGATCACACTATCAAGCACCAAGCAACACTTACACTAGGCGTAATTGCTTACATAAATAGCTACACTGTTAAATGGACTTAGCTGAAATGCAAGCTGAGTTAACATTGTTTTATTTATAAGATGAGACGCTGCAATCCTTTTCATAGAGGCCATCGTGGACACGACTATCTCCATTACTAATTAAACACTACATGCATCTCTCGTGATTAAAAACACTCACATCCTTAATGAACCCAAGAACCCCTTCCCCCAACATCATACCGAAAACGCCTGCGTTTATAAACCTATAAGCATTTTTGGTATTCATATGCGGCCTCTAATTCAATTCGATCCTTATGATGGCAAAAATGCTGTCTAGGTAGGCAGCTCGCTGTGTTTTAAGACACAGCCAAGCCCTCTGCGATTTCGAGATAGCACCCAAGATAAACGATGTTTCGTTTCACATTCAACTAAAGATAGTACAAGGACCGCAATCGCTCGATCGATTATGATCATAATATAAATATATATCAACGATGTGCCAACATATCGCCGTAGGGTATTTCTAGAAACCACCTCTCCCTCTCTCAACCCTTACCCGTTTTTGTTGCCGTCCGACAGCATAATGTCAGGCTGTAACCGGGAACGCGACGGCCGGTTCGACACTGGTTCTGACAGTCACGGGTGCGTAGGAAGAAATGTGAGAAGCGGACGCGCTTCAAAGCTGTGTTTTTTCTCTCTCTTGTGCAATGCGTCGGTATAGTCACGGCGGCGCTCACAGAGCAGCCATATTGAGCAGAGCTGGGGGAAGTGAGAAGTACAAGCAGGACCCCTCCTCCAAGGCCACGCCGGTTGATAGGCGGTCACATAGAACGCCTGATTAAAAATACAACCGCCCTCACATTTCATATTCAAAAGTCGAATTAACTATTGCTTGAACGAGTTTTAGAATGTATTCATTTGGATAAGATTGTATAGTACAATTTTAACTAATAAACGTTTACGTTTGTGAACCCTTAAAGGGATAGTTTTACAAAAAATTCTGTCATCACATTCATGTGGTTCATAGACTGTATGACTTGCTTTCTTCTGCAGAGCTCAAAATAAGATATTTTGAAGAATGTTGGTGACCAAACCTTTTTGTCTATTGCATGGACAAAATAATACACAGGCATTGCTTCTTTAATGTTTCGCATAAAAAAAGAAAATCATACAGGTTTTGAACCACACAAGGGTGAGTGAAATCACAGGATTTAGATTTTTTGTGAACTATCCCTTTAATATTTCTGCATACATTTTACATTCATTGTTATTGGATTCTAGAACTAGATAAAGAGAATGCAGATAAACAAATAATACACAAATGTTAGCATTTTCCACTTTTTTATTGACCAAAATGATCCAAGATCATCTTATTCATTTATTTTTATTTAAAGCTGATGCTTGCTTGGTTGGAAAACATTGCAAAACTATTTCTAAAGGGTTTTAGGTCCAGCATATTGGGTAAAAATAATTTCCTATTTAGATAAAATAGTCAGATATTTAATGCAAGGAAGCCCAACAACATCAGAGTTAAGCAGTATTGTATGGAAGAACTGGACAAAATTCCTCCAAACTGATGATGTGCAGGACTGATCCACAATGGGAATGTGTGGTTGCCATTCTGCTGCTAAAAAGGAGGTTACACCAGATACTGAAAGCAAAGGTTCACATACTTTTCCACTCTCAGATCTTTTTGCTTAATACATAATACATGTTTATTTGTGCTTATTTGTTTATTCAGGTTCTCTTTATTTAGTTATAGGACTTGACAGAAAATGATTTCTAGTGTCTTTCTAGTGTCACTGTAGAACTCTTGTAAT
The DNA here is from genome assembly GCF_024489055.1 of Chanodichthys erythropterus. Taxonomy (NCBI): domain Eukaryota; kingdom Metazoa; phylum Chordata; class Actinopteri; order Cypriniformes; family Xenocyprididae; genus Chanodichthys; species Chanodichthys erythropterus. The sequence continues at coordinate 9,527,617 of NC_090231.1, read as the reverse complement.
ACAACCCTAGGAACTAAAAACATTTCTAGTATATATATACACACAATGAGAAGATTATTAGGATGTTGTTTTCATTTCTAATTATCTGTCAGAATTAATGCTTGTAGTCATTCTTAAAAACCTGTGCACAACAATAACCAATAGTCAGTATTTGCTTCATAAGTTCTCACAGCTCTCCTCACTACATTATTAAAATTTTCCAACTCATTAACCATACCTAATATAGCATTAAAGGCAGGGTTCCTACACATTTGCCATTTCAAAATTCCTCATTTTTCCTCTGTAGATTTTCAGACATTAAATGGTTCATACAGCATTATATGTGGTATATAGAAGTCATCAGTAAATATTTTCTCAGGTTTTTATTTTATTTTATTTTTCCATTGATTTTCTCAAAGTGACACCATACAGAGCCCCTAAAATAAATAAATTTCCTTTGTGCATCACTGCCATCTTACTATGAAGAAAACAAAAGCATGGATGCCCATGAATTAATAGAGATCTATCTGCTCAAAAATTGTCTTTCCTTAGCAGTACCTCTAATATTAAGGCCTAATGTCCAATTTCACGCATCCTCTGTGGCGGCGGAGAAACCAGAACACTAAATGGCACAATACGGCTATGTGCATTGTCATATTTGCCAAGGGTCTATAAAAAAGACTGGTACTGTAAAAAAAAAAAAAAAAAAAAAAAAAAAGTGTTCAAAATTTGGAAACGTTAGGGCAGTACGTCATATTTCAAGGCCTTAGGTCTGCTTTAATGTATACTCTACGGCGGCTAAGAAACCACACCGCGGAATAGGCTGATGGCGCATTAGGTGGCTCAGTGTGCGGTGTCCTGTGCACACGAAAGTCTGTATATTTTTAATTTTTCCAAAGGTCCTTTTAGAGGCTCTGTAATTTAGTGCCAAGAATATCATGAGAAGAAACCCAAAACGCAAAAGTGCACCTTGAATTCATTTAGTCGTGTTTGATAATCACTGAAGAATCACTAAACAGCTGCCATTTTATAAAAAATTAAAAAAAAAAAAAAAAAAAACCCTTGTATGATACATTTATTTTCATTAAATTCATAGGGGCAATGATCTGGAAATGCAAATAATTTTCCATACATTTCCAGACCTGGAAATTACTCAAATCAAATTTCATACTGCGTAGGAACCCTATAAAGCGTTAGTTCACCCCAAAATGAAAATTCTGTCATCATTTACTCACCCTCATGTCATTCCAAACCCATGAGACTTTCATTCACCTTCAAAACACAAATTATATTTTAATGAATAGCGAGAGATTTCTGTCCCACCATTGATGGCTCCGCAACTACCACTTTGATTCTTCAAAAATTCACAAAGAGATCATAAAACTAATCCATATGAATCGAGCGACTTAGTCCAAATTTTCTGATGAGACATCACTTTATATGATGAACAGATTACCTTTAGGCTTTTATTCACATATAAACATTCAACAACGCAGATCAGATATGGTAAACAGAAGTTGTGAGACGTGTGACAACCAATGAGGTTCATTCTCATGTTGAGCTTCCGTTCATGTTCGTAGATCAATGTTTATATGTGAATAAAATCCTAAATTCAGCCTGTTCATCAAATAAAGAGATCCAATCTCTTAAGAAAATTTGGACTAAACCATTCAATACATATGGATTATTTTGACTATATCTTTATGAAACTTTTTGAAGTGACAAATTGGTAGTTGCATGGACTGTAAATGGAAAGACCAAAATCTGATTTAATTTAAAATATCTAAATTTGTGTTTCGAAGTCTTATGGGTTTGGAAAGACATGAGGGTGAGTAAATGACAGTTTTTAAAATTTTTCGGGTAAACTAACCCTTTAATTCCACTACATGTCATTAAGAAATAAAGACCAAGAGGGGCTCCCATCTGCTGGATGTCCTGGTGGGAAAGCAATGAATGAGAGCAAATGGGCAATCTCACTAAACTATGCATGACAACAGACGGCAGAGTTTGAGCTCATACATTTCTGAGCTCACACATGCTGGGTGGTCCAGCATTTAAACAAAATTCTCTGATTCCAAAGATGGCAAAGGGGAGACAATGGTTATGAAATGTGAAAGACAATAAGGAATGCTTGTAACTTGAATGACTGTTTGAACAGTGAATTTCTGTAAATTTCCAGTTATTTGAGCTTGATGGAAATAATTTTAAAAACCATTACATAGTGATTGAATATGTAGAGGATACCTACAAAAACATTCTTCATAAAACATTTTCCTGGTTTTGCATGATCATGGGAATCATGGAGTCATTTTTTTTAACATTACATTCTGTTAGTACTTCAAAAAAAGAGATACAACCGGAAGAGAAAGACTAAAAAAAAGAGAAAAATAAATAATACTGTGTCTGAGAATGCATTTTAAAGTGCCCCTATTATGGATTTTTGAAAATTACCTTTCATGCAGTGTGTAATGTAGCTGTATGTGAACTTGAACCCCTCTCAAACACTGTAGCTCGTTCGTGTGGATAACATGTCGACAAGATATTGTGCTCTGCTCTGTAAAAGGAAATTCGTTTAATTTCACCTCCAAAGGATGAGGCTGTGAAGAATCAGTGGTTAAAGATGGGAGAGTATCTGCTTTATTTGGACCAACTTGCCCCTCAGAATCATAACCTGTAAATGTGATTAATTATTGATGCATTTTATACAGAGTGTTCAAAATACAGTTTTCTGTTTTAGCTATATAGTGCATGTCTCTGGCTAACTGGCTTACTCACATTATTACCAAAGCCCCTGAAAGGCAAGCCTGCAACCTTTAGCCAAAAAAGCGTAATGGCTGTGGTAGTACGCAGGAAAGGAGACCAGAGGCCATTACACGATAGGCCGAGAGATGCTGCATACGATTAAGTTAGCGGTTACACTTTCTCCAATCGTAAGAGATACGGACCCTCTGATCTCCCTCTAATATACAATCTCTGTTATTACGGTCTTACTGAAATACTTCTGCTAATCAGCTGTGGGCCACTATTACCCAAAACTGTGTTCATTAACGCAGACTGTCTGCCGTTCTTACTTTGAGTAATGATAAAGGATGGAGCAAGATTTGTTTTCCAAACTTTAATGTTACATCAGTCATTCACGTTAGTGCTCGGCTAACGTTAGCACTGTAACTGATACAGTTAATGATACAGTTCCCACATGTGCACCGTAATAAATTAGAAATATACACATCGGTTTGATGTACGCACACTTGTTAATGTTGATGGTGAGGATTTACAATTGCAACAATTGAACGCCAGTAACTTAGTGCATCACTGAGAAACTCATGCTCAAGTTGTCCTTGCGATGGAGGTTTGGATTGAACAGCTAGTTCTTCCAATATTTCATCATCGGACTCACCCTCGGATTGATATAGTAAAATCGATGACTTTGTTACTGTCTTTACATTGTGTACAATCGCCGAGCTTTAGGAAGCTTCGTAGCTGTAAGTGGTAGACCAATTACAACAGACTGGGCCATCTGGCCAATCAGAGCAGAGCAGGCTCACTGAAAGGAGGGGTTTAGAGAGACAGAGTCATCTGATGAGTCGTTTGACAATCATTGAAAAATGTGGTGATATGCAATGTATATTATGAGAAAATGAAAGCGTTAGGTTGTAGGAGACCTCCTAAACAGAATTGGGAACCTTTCAAATACCATAATAGGGGCACTTTAATGGTTTCATTTTATTATGTTTATTGTTTAAAACTCATTAATAAATAATATTAATTTTTGCATTGTGTACAATGCAATGTAGTGCGTCAATGAAATACTTTGCTGACCTGAAAGACTGAGCCTTATTTTCTTCTTCATCTGCTCTTCTGTTCTTTTTCTCATCCTAGTTTGAGTAAAGAAAGACAGTTTCATCAAAGATCATATTTACAGTGAATTCATCCCATTATGTACTTTTTTATTGTTTATTTGAACAAATCTCCTTTGTGTTTGTCCTCAGATCACACTACAAGTGTGAGAAGTTGTGCTGAACTCATGTACACCCAGAGAGACACAGTCAGACTGGTGCATCAGTATTAGCATGGCAGGTTCATCATCAGAACACACCAAAGGCAACAAAATTCAAAACCTTAGGTCTGATTTGTGAATTACTCACCTTCTTTTGGCTGAGTAGGCTGGATTTTTCCTGGGAAGGAGAACTTGAACGAGAGGATGATGATTCTGAATCTGTGTCAGATGATGATGTTTGACTTGACGTTGAGGAGCGTCGTCCAGGAGATTTTTCTCTCAGTGAACTTTTTCTTGTTTTTTCCATTTCACCTCCTCCAGTAGCGTGTGGTGATTTTAGGGCTTTTTTACTTTCTTCTGCTGGTTTAGGTGACTGTTCAGGAGCCTCTTTCTCTAGAACCTTCACTTCTTTGTCCTCCTCGTGTTTTGATTCAGCCATTGCTTTAGGGTCCTCTGTCTCCATAGCAATGTCTTCAGAGCACTTCGGCCCTGTGGTGAGGACTGAAATCTGCTCAGGTTTGGAGGGTGACTTGGGTGACTTAAGTGACTCAGGTGGTGGGACCTCTGAGAAGATTTGTTTTCTCCTAGGTGGGAGAGTTGTGGCTGATGTCAAATGGAATGGTGCAGAGGTCTCATCTGCCTTCTCATTTTCTTTCTCCTCACTTTTTTCCTCCTCTCTCTCTTTCTCCAACTCAGAGTCTTGAGCATCTTGTTCAGCAGGGGCCACTGTGGGTACTGACATGGGCACCTCTGACCCGGAAAGCTGCTGAGCTGAGCCTTGTGCTGCTGGTTCACCATCCTCCTGCTCTTCAACTTCCATCTCTCCTTCTCCCTCCATCCCTTCCTTCTGTGCACCAAACACGCCCTCAGACTCCATTTTTCGGACCAGCAGGCTAAGGGGACCAGGTCTCCGTGTGGATGGTGGTTCTGGGCTGCTGGATCTAGAACTGGAGCTGGACTCTTGTCTTTTGAGGGATGGAGGAGAGACCATGCCAGCCCCTGGTGCAGCATCTTCTGCTTCGGCTGGCTCATCTTGGTCATGCGGGCTCTGTTTGGGAGTGTCAGGCAGTGGGAAAGAGAGCTCTGGAGGTGGTGATGGGGGAGGAGTAGGCTGACGGAGTTGCAGAGGCGGCTGGTGGACTGGTTGAGGCTGGGGAGGGATGTGTTGTGGGGGCTGAAGCTTTCGACGGGATCGTTGAGGGGCTGCAACTGGTGGAGGGTGTACCGGAGGAGCACGGACGTCCTTTTTCCCATGTGACGAAGGGCCCCATTCATCATCATCTTCACTGTCATCATCATCATCATCCTCATCATCGTCGCTATCAACTTGAGAACAAGCTGCGGCCCCTGCAGAACGGCTGAGCTGCAACACGGAATGGGCAAGACCTGCTTCAACTGGCGCTGTTCCCTCTCTTTCTTGGGAACGGGGCATCATGATTGGCAGGCCTTGACGCTCTGGTTGTCCAACCACGCGCACAGACAAGGAGGCAACTGCTCGTGGAGGGGAGGGTGTTGCGACCTCCTCGTGGCCGGGGAGGAACGAAGGATGCCAGATCCTCCCAGCTTTAGTGTCAGGTGATTCTTGAGACACAGGAACAGGACCTGTATCCAACCTGTGTGATCCCATTAACCCGGGGTCCTGCGGCAACCCTCCTCCGCCCGGCTGGGTTACAGTCAGATGAGAGTGTACAATGTGATGCTGGAAAAACATTGTAAATGAAAGATTAAACACAAACATAGGCACAATATGTAAGTATTTATGCAGAAGTAATATTATAATCTAATAAGTAAATGATTACTTGACCGTAAATGAAAGCTGCTTATTATTTCCTCAGAGCACACTGCAAGTGTGAGAAGTTCTGTTGAACTCACTTACACCCAGAGAGACCGAGTCAGACTCTGGTGCATCAGTATTAGCATGGCAGGCTCATCATTGGAAGCACAATAGATATATTACAATAGAAATCATTTGTAACATTATCCCCTAGATTCACAGACCAGGCTTAAGCCTAGTCCCAGACTAAAATGCATGCTTGAACTGTTTTAACTGAAAGCAACTTGCACTGACACTGGGGGGAGGGGCTAATGATCTTAGGCTGCCTAAATGCGTTATAACATATTGTGAACAGCCTGAATGACGGCACTTATGTGAACATTAATTGTAAAAAGTCTACATTGTATGTGAGACAATGTGTTCTTCTTCTGATTGACAGCTTTTAGGTGCGTAACATTTAAGACAATTGCACAACCCATTTGATATTTTATAATTAAATCAACTAATCGACTTTTAGAAAACCGTGACATCCCTAGTGCGTACTCACCTTCTCTGGCAGAAAGGAAGTGCTACCCTTGGTCGAAATGAGGTCATCCTCCTCAGGGTCAACAGGACCTGAAAGCAGCATATTGCAAAGGTCATGAATATTGCTTTTTAAAGAGAAAACAATTATCTAAAATAAATGTCTAAAATAAAATGAGATTATAAGCTTAGGTGAAAATCCAAGTCCCTATGAAAGCTGTAAGTGCAGAGCAACAATAATGCACAGGTGGAGAAAAGTAATCTAATAAGCAAACAAAGAGTATTACTGTTTAATGGCACTAAAAATCACCTTGCATTTCCTCAGAGCACACTGCAAGTGTGAGAAGTCAAGTTAACTCACGTACACCCAGACAAACACTGGTGCATCAGTATTAGCATGGCAGGCTCATCATTGGAAACACTAAATGAGCGTACAAGGCTTCAAACATTATGAATCACTGTATGTTGAGAATGCCCGCACAGATGGTGTAGTCAAGTCAGTGTTATAACCTGTGTGTATATGTTGGTGTGGGTCTGCTTACCATCTGCCTCGGTGGCCTCCCGGGCTTCTCTCTCCAGTCTCTGTCGGAGGAGCTCCTGCTGTTTTGCCAGGTACTGCTTTATAAAGCTGTTCTGACTCATCTCCTCTCCAATCTGAAATACACAGAGAAAGCACACTCCAATCATCAAGGTCATCTCATTTACAACCGCTGAATCCAATAAGCATGACAAACTTCCAATAAGCATGTAACAGATGTTCGGATGCTTTATATGACATATTATTGTGGGTTAAAACTCCATTTATCTGATGCTCTGATGGCAGTCTCACTAATTACAGATTGCATTTTTTTATTACTCAACATACTTCCTTAGCATATATTAAAGGGTTAGTTCACCCAAAAATGAAAATAAAGTCATTTATTACTCACACTCATGCCGTTCTATACCTGTAAGACCTTCGTTCATCTTTGAAACACAAATTAAGATATTTTTGTTGAAATCCGATGGCTCAGTGAGGCCTCCATAGCCAGCAATGACATTTCCTCTCTCAAGATCCATTAATGAACTAAAAACGTATTTAAATCAGTTCATGTGAGTACAGTGTTTCAATATTAATATTATAAAGCGACGAGAATATTTTTGGTGCGCCAAAAAACCCCAAAACGACTTATAGTGATGGCCAATTTCAAAACACTGCTTCAGGAAGCTTCAGAGCGTTATTAACCTGTTGTGTTGAATCATGATTTGGATCAAACCGCCAAACTGCTGAAATCCAAACCGCTGATTCCACACGATTAATACCACTCTGAAGCTTCCTGAAGCAGTGTTTTGAAATCGCCCTTCACTATACAAGTCGTTATTTGCTTTTTTTTGATGCACAAAAATTATTCTTGTCGCTTTATAATATTAATATTGAACCACCGTACTCACATGAACTGATTTAAATATGTTTTTAGTACCTTTATGGATCTTGAGAGAGGCCTCACTGAGTCATTGGATTTCAACAAAAATATCTTAATTTGTGTTCCGAAGATTAATGAAGGTAAGGGTGAGTAAATTATGACAATTTTCATTTTTGTGTGAACTGTAAAGCCTTACATATGATATAATAGTCAGAAAAATCTGTTTTTGTGTGTGTGCATTTTTTTTATGGAGCAGTTTATTTAATGCATCAGGCTTTTATTTTCCATAAAATATGATATAAAGTGAGAATATGGAGCTTACACTCAAAGAGGAAAAATGCCTACATTTTATTCAGAGGCCAAAGCTAAACAATTTTTATTTATATGAAAAAAATTCTAATAGTTGTAATGTTCATCAATTAAACTTTTTATAGCAGTATAACAGATTACTTGCATGATTTGTCTAAAACAAAATATCTATAGATAATCAAATTGCTTCAGACCAGTAGATAAATGTTCTTGAAATTACTTATTAGCTGTATAAAAGTTATTTTTTATATTACTTTATATTTATAAAAATCATTAAAGATTTCACTGCAAAAAGATATGTACACAAAACTTTCTAAAAAGTATCAATCAGACAGCAGAAAGCATATAGTAGATTGTGTTTATAGACTTGATGATGTTGATAATTTAGACATAAATCTATAAATAAAGCAAATGAGGTGGGAAAAAGTAAAAACAAAACCCTACCTGTGAGTTGGGCTGAAGACCAATTTGATGGGTTGATGTTCGCTGGAGGTTCTCCAACATAAGAGCCTTCACAAAGACAACAGAATATGCACATTTACAATACAGCACAGAAAACATGCCAGGCACACCACACCTAATAAACAAAGGAACTGCTTTTTATGGCAAACACTGGGTTTAGGTCCTAAAGCAGATCAAGCGTGTTGCATGAGATACAAACCTATTTAATGCAATGTTCATATACAGAAAAGGTCCGACAGCTCCCATAAATATGTCACTTACCAGACCAGCACAACATGACCGCTTGCGACTTGATACAAATGAGTGTTTGGTGTCGCTGAATGAAGTGTTTATATAAGGGGTGGGAGTGGCATTAGCCTTTCAAATTATTCACTACATTAGCAAATACTTTGCAGATGATTTCGTTAATCGGGCACTTTACCGGTCGTTATGCTAATTGTCGATGGAAAACAGGAACTAAAAGAAAAATGCGATTTTGAATGAGTGAAAAAAGTGTGAAATAGCCAATAACCCGACCCCCTAAAACGCGGTTTTTAAAACCAAATTAGTTGTGTGATTTACATAGAAATAGCCCATGTGAATGGCCCAAACTGAATTAATGAGCGTGTTTTCACCTTGTAACTGGCTATTTCTACTATGTTTATAAATGTTGTGCAAGTTTCCACGCGCATCCATCACATGAGAATGACAAGCGCGCGCCCCCAACTACAAACATACGACGCGCGGGCACGATGTCAACTCTGAGACCTCGGCTTGTCATGACCCAGACTGTTTAGAAAATACCCGTATGAATGTATAATTTAAATTACATGTTATAACTGCATAAAATATGAAAAACAACTGCTGTGCGGAGCGGAAAACGATCGAAACTCTCCATATGCACTCGACAAACATTCCCGCTCTCGATGCACCGATACTTGGCCTGCCTGTCGCCTCTCGTCTTCTGCTCAACTTGACAGCAAGCGCACGGTATTAAAAGCCCGCCCTTTGACCAAACTCACCCCTTTCAGCCTTTTAATAAGTGCATTTTTCTGTCCACTTTTGGCGAGCCCTCTTTGCTCCAGGGCAGCTTTTAAATCCGCCACACGAAGCGAATGAAGCGGTTTGCCGTCTAACGTAACATCCTCGAGTTCCGCCATTTTGCTTCACCCGAGCGCTCGAACTTCTGGGGCAGTGCACGAGCGCACTGCGCGTCACCGCTCGCTGATCTCCGGAAGAGAGAGCCAGGCAGACATAAAAACATATGCATATACATAAAAGAACTGGCATAAACGAAGATTTCAGATATTTCCCTTGCAATCTGCATCCTGAATATTACAACACAGCGATAGTTTAACATTATAAGATAGAGTCCTTCACAAGTTACTACGAGAAGTGTCTAATTCTGTTCATAAAACCATCCAAAAATGGTTTGCTGATCTACCAGGATGGTCTGTTTGCTGGTTTTGGAGTGCTTTTGGTTGGTTAGTCTGGGAAACCAATCTGTAGACCAGTTCACCCTTAAATTGGCCAGGCTGGGAGGCTAGTTAGATCAGCAAATGCTGGTTATCATTAAAAGCATATACATTTTAAACAAACAAGACATGATCCAGGACAAAACAACTGAAATAACCACAACTGTCTGTGTTCAGTAACAAAAATGTATTTTGAAGAATTTCACCATTTGACAAGTACCAAAGACTCCCTATATGCAAAGTACCTGTGGAGCGTTTTACAAACAAAATGCCAAAATGAACATTAACAGTGTAAAGAAGCACAAAATATGCATGTCAAAAATACATTCTGGTACCAAATGAAAAGAAAAATCACATTCTTAAAGCAAACTTTGAATTATTAATGCAAAGTTGCATGAAACCTCCCTGGTTATATGTGCATATATTTCTTTAATAAGCAACTTAAAGCCATGCAGACATTTGATTAACAAAATCAAATAAATATAACTATATAGGGCCATCAAATCTAAGCATTACTATAAGCACTTATTTTAAGAACTTAAACAAGATAAGTGAGCCTTTTTAGAGGAAAGTTTGCTTGTTGAGGACTACTGGATAATTGCAGTGTTTATATATATACATATTTTGTACAGAAGAGCTCCTTCAAAGGCAGAAAAAAATCTGTAGTTTAGCCCATCTACCAGAAAATGTTTAAAATTATATTTTAAAGTACCTGTTGAGGTTCGTTGCATTCTTTTCTCTCTTTTTTTTTTACTTATCCAAGTAGGTTGTGTAGTAATACTGATAAAGCCCACCAGATGGCACTTTGAGTCAACTAACACACCAACACCAAGGGTAAACCACCTAAAACCACCTCAAAACTTAATCCACTCAATTGGAATTTAACATTTTTTAACACCAAGTCCACTGCATCCATTGTGATAGGACCCCAGGTGAAAAAAAAGTACATTTCTATAATATACTTAAAGTGCTCTATTTTCATGCACTAATTTTGTACTTAATATACTAAAAATCTTCTTTAGATAATCTTAAGAACATCTAAGTGTACTCAATGTGAACTATATGAACTAAAATGTGCTTTTAATATACTATCTCTGTATTTAAATAAATATATTTAGCTACCACTTGTAGTACACTATGGGTTCAAATATACTTTAAATGGTATCTAAATATATTTTTAAATACAGAGATAGTATATTAAAAGCACATTTTAGTTTATATATCATGGTGTCTCAAAATAGCACACTTAGATGTTCTTAAGATGATCTTAAGAAGTACTAAATAAGAATTTTTTGTATATTAAGTACAAAATTACGAAAATAGAGCACTTTAAGTATATTAATAAATGTACTTTTTTTTCACCTGGGCTGACAAAATATGTAAAAACTAAAAAGGCCACTTTTTTTCCTTTTTTTTTTTTTTTATAAAGGCAGTAATATAGAGAAGGCTACTTGAGATTTAAACTGATATTTTTATGGCTGAATCATTCAATTGCAAGAGTTTTATTTCATATTGATCACTGTAATGAACCAGTCAAACCAAACTAGAGTCGAACAGCAAGAGTAACACTGATAGCATTGTACCGGTGGCAAACATGTAAACCCTGAATATAAAATGAAGAGATGTGGGTATTTACAGACAGGGGCAGAAAGAGAGAGCAGGAGGAATGGACTCTGAGGTACAGACTATGAGGGCGTCTTGTAAACATGAGTGTACATTTATGACACTGACTTGATTTTTCTAGACAGGAGGGAAACAGGTGCATGTTTCAACCTGTTAAATGGGTAAGATACACAAAGCTCAGTCTCGTTAGAACTAAGCCTGTTCACATATGAATTACTGTAAGCACCAGCATTTTGACTGCCACTCGGGAAGCTAACATATATATTGCTGTTTTCAGAAATGCTGCATAGCATATTTCAAAACAAAAACCCTGTATTATATTAGTTTAGCAAGAGTTGCTGCTTCACCCTTAAGCTGCCTTTGTGAGCATGTGCAGAAACTGACTGCGCGAGTGTGAGAATCACAGGAAGAAAAAAAAAGGTGTGAAAAAAAAGGTTGAGTGGACCTGACAGACAGGTTTATTTCTGAATCAGCGTTGTGGGAAAATACTTTATATCTCTCCAAAAAAATTCAATTAAATATTGAATCTCTCATTCAAAATGTACTGTGCTTCAAGTCTGTTTAAATAATCAAGCATTCCTTCTTGTTCAACTTCTGAAACTAGGTTAGCTTTATCTGTTTTGGTTACATTTGCAGCACAACTGAAACCTCCTGGGCTGTCAAATCAGTCACTTCGATCTCTATAACACCAAGGCCACTTCACATTTACAAACAAACTGAATAATTAGACCAGTTTACAAGAGCACCCTTAAATAGAGAAAATCACTTTTACCTTATTGATATCAATATGGTTAAGGGGACAACATAAAGCTATTAAAATGTGCCTGAGGTTGCAAACATCTTCAAACATCCATCAATAAGTTATTAAAACATTTTAAGTGTGCTTGGCACAAAAAAAAAAAAAAAATGAAATGGAGAAACACCCGTCTAAAGTGTCCAAACCTACACAGGCAAGCAGTTACACTCCAACACATACTGTCTGATCACCATTTATCACAGTTGAACCGATTCAAGCAGTGACACGCTTTTGATACCTCCTCAAACGCAAGTGATTATGAAATATATATATTAAAAAAATAACAAAAACAATAAGGCATTCCACTGTGAAAAGTAAAACAAATCCCGCACAAATAACATCAAGATATCTCAGCTAATCGCTGCAAAAGCCCAGAGAACCCAGCTGCATGCTGGGATAGATCAGCTACTCTGTCCACCATTTCTTGCGTAGCAGGGACTGAAGGATAATTCTGGGCTGCACCCTTGGTTGCCACGACAACAGCCTTTAGAGCTTGGCAGAGGCGTCCGCTGGAGGTGGTGACCTGAGGAGACAAACAGCGGTTGTGTTTAAATAATGTCACCTGTTTATAATAAGCGCATTGCTGGAAACTGACCCGTCAACATGTTTACCCACACGGACTGTTCTCGTTGAGTTTTCAATCATGACTCACAATTTGATTTGCTGGGGCATGAATCATTAAGCACATTCCCTTGTTATCAAGAATTTGTATAATAATACATAAACAAAACCTAACATTTCTAACCAGAGTATCTGTGTCCTAACCTTTGCTCTGAGGTCTGAAGAGCTGAGAAGCCGTGCAAGTGTATCTCCAATAAAGACAAGTTTGTGTGCGGTCACAATGAGACTTTTCCCCCTGGAAACGAAGACTCGGGGTGGTTGGTTCCCTTGGACGCTTGTGAACAGGGAGTCTATGGCATCGGCCAAGCAAGAAAGATGAGAGAGACTTTGGGAGGAATAGAAGGAGAGCAGCTCTGAATCCTCCAGAGAGAGAGAGACTGGGAGTGAGGGAGTCAACTGGTGAGGAACAGAGAATAAGATTATTCATATAAACGCACAATATACTGTATATAAAGATACATACACTAGCACAAAATGCATATTTAGAGGCCTACAGCATATGTTCATCTCAGAGCAGTCCTCTTAGACTCTATAAAGATTCATTAGGCTAATAAATCATTCAGAGTAGCTTATCTAATGACTCAATTTTTGATTTTGTTTTGTTGTGAATTTCAGAAATTTGGGGTTCAAGATTTTTGAAAAAAACTTTAATATGCTCACCAAAGGCAGCACTTATTTGATACAAAAAAACTGTATTAATGTTGCACAAAAGTACTGTTAAAAAAAATTTTGAATATATTTTAAAAATGTAATTTATTCTTTTGTTGGCAACGCTGAATTTTCAACAGACATTACTCATTACAGTCTTCAGTGTCACATGACATGATCCTTCAGAAATCATTCTAATATGCTGATCTGGTGCTCAAGAAACATTTTTCTAATTATTGTTATCACAGATGTGCTGCTTAATATTTTTGTGAAGAAACTGACAGTTTTTTTAGGATTCTTTGATAAATAGAAAGTTTAAAAGAACAGCATTTACTTAAAATTGATTTTTTTTTGTACGAATGCTGAACTCATCCTCGTTGAATAAAAGTATTAATTTCTTTAAAAACAAAATATTACTGACCCCAAACATTTGAATGATATTGCATTAATGAGATATTTGGTTTAATCCACATCAGTCAGCAATGGCGTCAGTAGGCAGTGACCATGTTTTGTGACTTTGGCATTCAACATGCAAATATTTTCTTCCCAAAACAAATTGTTGCCATGTTGCATTTCAGAGTGTGAGTGGGCTGTTATTTGCAGTCTGAACCCATATTCTCTTTCTAGGTATAAATTTGGGTTTTATTATAGTGTTGCAATTTTGGGAGCTGTGTTTAGCTAAATGCAATGCAACAGACAAAGATGTCACTCTGTATACATCCACCAACAATTAAATAATAATCGGAATACAAAAACACCTTCTGTATGATTGACCCTCTAGTGTGTGTGTTTTGGGGGCATATCAGAAAATCAAAGACTTACTTTATTATCAGTTGTGGTGATAAACTGTGAAGAATTGTGCTCTGTATGGGTGTCTGGTGGAGGCTCTGGCTTCCCCTAATTCAGAACAACAAAAAAATGTAAATGTCCACAAAAAGAGAACTGCAGACCACAGAATGTTTCAACAGAGACGACTACAGCCATCAAAACATGAACAGAGAGTGAAAAGAGAAGTAAATGTTTGACTGAATGAACAAGACAAAAAGAAAAATTGTGAGAAAATCTAAATATTAAGTTGCCATGAAAGTTGTTTGTTAACTGATGTTATTGTTCCAACTTGTCCAATTTTTGAAACCCTCTGCCTGATGAACACATAAAAATTGGAGCAAGAACATCAGTGTTTGGACATTAATCCTTTTTGTTTGTTTCCGCCATACATACTCCACAATTTCTCTTTAAAACAGGTGTCTAACCTGCAGTTTGACGTATCCCACACTATCACCTACAGGATATGAAGGCAGCGGAGCGGGAGTTAGGCCGATTCCTGCATACTCATTCCCTTGTTCCTCATCCTCCATCCTTCCCACACTAGGGGCTAAAGAAACTGGTGCTGGGGGCAATGGGAAAGCTGTGGGTGGCGGGGGTGGCAGTGGTCGTTCCTGGATCCAGCTGCCCTTCCGTGACCCCATGTCTCCTGTAATCGGTTTGACCTCCGCCACCGGCAAAGCAGGTAGAGGTCTCCGGGACAGAGACTCCTGGGAAGGTAGACGAGGTCGTGCTTGACTCTGTAAAAGGGAAGCGGAGTCTTCGAGAGCGCAGCGGACCATCGTGAGCAGACCATCAGCTGGAGGGGCAGTACCACACACAGAGAGGGCAGGAAGTAGGTCGGAGAGACGGGACCAAGCCTGCTGGAGAACTGGAGGAACATCGCCAACATGCCCAGCCTTCCAGACGGAAAGGATCTCAGCCAATGCCGCGGCGAGGTCTCGGGAGGGGGTGGTGGTGAGAGAGGTGGAGGTCAGAGCAGACTGAACAAGAGCAGAGAGAGACGCCTTCCACTGGATGTCCCCGGAGCCGGTGCTTGATACAGACAAGCGGCGTGTTGGGATTTCCAGAGTGAGGGCAGGCATGTCATAGATGCCTCCGTCAGGTTCTGACACATCCTCAGAGATTAAGTCTTGCTTTCTAGGACTGGAAATTGAATAGCTACGTCCATTTCCAGTGGTTTCTGCAGTTAAGCTAGACATCTCGCTCGCCTCCATGGGTAACCCAGGAAGACTGGGAACACTGTACACATCCTCATCCTCTGCATCTCCAGCCACAGCAGCTGATCCCGGAATATTGTAGGTTTGCTGCTGATGGTCAGAAGAGGAATTCAGGGCCAGAGTGGGAACATCATAAATCTGAAAGATATGAGAGACAAAAACATAGGTACTCAGTGTTTTTTTTTTTTTAAGAGTTAAAACCAAACTCTATTCACTTACACACTATAGTAATTATAAATGTCATTGTGCAAATTGTGCCATTATGCAGGAATCATGCTGTTTATTTAACTGTTGTGGAAACAAAGCCTTGGCTACTGTTCAACTTAAAGGGTTAGTTCACCCAAAAATGAAAATGATGTCATTAATGACTCACCCTCATGTCGTTCCAAACCCGTAAGACCTCCGTTTATCTTCAGAACACAGTTTAAGATATTTTAGATTTAGTCCGAGAGCTTTCTGTCCCTCCATTGAAAATGTATGTACGGTAGACTGTCCATGTCCAGAAAGGTAATAAAAACATCATCAAAGTAGTCCATGTGACATCAGTGGGTTAGTTAGAAGTTTTTGAAGCATCGAAAATAAATTTTGGTCCAAAAATAACAAAAAAATACGACTTTATTCAGCATTGTCTTCTCTTCCGGGTCTGTTGTATATCCGCTTTCACTCCACAGTGACGCTTCTTCATCTTCTTTCCTGTTTTACGACGGTTGGCATCCAGCTTATTGGTGCATTACCGCCCCCTTCTGCTCCAGACAGTGACGCTGATGACGTGTTATCCGGTGCGCCCGAGCTTCGTTTACAGTCTGAGGGAGACGCACGCTGTATTCAAGCTATTCTACATTGTTTGTATTTTGGTCTTGCTATATTTTTAAAAATGGTGCGTAAGTGTGCATGTCGCGGATGTCCTAATCGCGTCACTGTCCGGAGCAGAAGGGGGCGGTAATGCACCAATAAGCTGGATGCCAACCGCCGTAAAACAGGAAAGAAGAAGGAGAAGAAGAAGCAGCGTCACTGTGGATTGAAAGCGGATATACACAGACCCGGAAGAGAAGACAATGCTGAATAAAGTCATAGTTTTTGCTATTTTTGGACCAAAATGTATTTTAGATGCTTCAAAAACTTCTAACTAACCCACTGATGTCACATGGACTACTTTGATGATGTTTTTATTACCTTTCTGGACATGGACAGTGCACCGTACATACATTTTCAATGGAGGGACAGAAAGCTCTCAGACTAAATCTAAAATATCTTAAACTGTGTTTTGAAGACTAACAAAGGTTTTATGGGTTTGGAACGACATGAGGGTGAGTCATTAATGACATAATTTTCATTTTTGGGTGAACTAACCCTTTAAGGCTGGAATACACTACAGAGATTTTTTAATCTTAAAACGGTAGGCATCATACACTTGCCCACTTTGTAAACAATTACAGAGAATAACTGGGCATCATACACTAAACGACTGAGGATCACCCACTAACAGATTCATTCCAAATCATTCCGAACATACTCTCACAGAAGCTTGCGCCTCGTTGCTAGGAGAAGCATGACAAATGAAAACAATGTGTTCCAAAATCAGCTTAAAAGGTCAAACATGTCCAATATCCTCCAACTGGATGGAATTATGATCTGAAGTTTAAAAAAAATCAGATTTTCTCTGAAATCTGTAAACTGACTGCCCAAAATCTGTAGACTGGCTCTGACTTTCAGCAGCTAATATCGACTCCTCCAGACTGCAATCAGCACCAAAAACTGGGTAAAATTTGTGTAGTGTATTCTAGCCTTTAGTAATGTTCCCTAATAGTGCAGATTTAATGACTTTAGAATGTTTCTTGTGTGTCTCCACCATCATTGACATGTTCCACTTTGACACTGACTAACAATAACATCTATGGATTAAGAACAAAAATCTCTTAACAAAAGACATAATTATATGGTTGCTATGTTTATTTACAGTTGATCTCTGTGTAAAGCACAAAAATCCATAGCTGAGCATTCAGTAGGGATTAATAATAGGAAAAATAAGAGAGGAAAGAGGAGAGAAAGATTGTGGGTGGAGGGCTAAAGAGAGCCGCATGGGTCTGGCTGATCTACCCAGGCCAACAGGCGGCTGTGACTTGTGTGAACAAGAGAAAAGTGTTAGATGGGATTAGCTCATAGCAGAAAAAAGGTGTGGTTTAAAAACAAAGAAATAGGAGAGGAGTGAGAAATGAGAAACAACTAGAAAAACAGTGAGAGAAAAACAAGAGGAGGAATTGTGTGTAAATGTAATGAAAAATTAAGATCCACTAACATCAAAATATAAGCCAAAAAGCTCAGCTCACAACAGATTATCATGCAGAGGCCACAAATGGATTAAAGTGGAATGTGCAGCATAAATATTGAGGTTATACATAAATGTCCAAAACCTCTGATATTTAAAAGTTGATGAATTTTCTGTCATCATTTACTCACCCTTTCACTAAAAATAGTACCATGTACTGAAACTCAAATCTTTTTTGCATTCATGTACAGTACCGAAAAAAATTGGGGCCAGCAAGATTTAAAAAAAATAAATTAATTAATCACTTTAATTTTAATTTAATTTCAGTTAAATTAAATTGATTGAAAATGACAGTAAATACATTTATGTTACCATTTCATAATAGAAGATTTCTATTTCAAATAAATGCTGTTCTTCTGAACTTTCTATTCATCAATCATTTTGAAAAATCCATCATACAGTTTTTTTTTTTAAGAATTCTTTAAGCAGCACAACTGATTTCAACTGTGATGATGATAAGAATTTTTTTTTGAGTACCAAATCAGCATATTTCTAAATTATTTCTATATTACACTAAAAACTGGAGTAATGGCTACTGAAAAGTGAAAATTTAGCTTTGACATCACAGGAATAAATTACATTTTAAAGTATATTAAAATAGAAAACAGTTATTTTAAAATGTAATAATATTTTACAATATTACTGTTTTGACTGAATTTTTGATCAAATAAATGCAACCTCGGTGAATATAATAGACATATTTAAAAAACATTTAAAACATTTTAGCAACGGCAAAATTTATAACAGCAGTGCATATTAAAATTTGCAATGTGAAGACATGTTGCATTAGCTTTTGATGCCAATCACCCTAATGACCACTGGAAGTTGTTTGGCTGATGACTGATTGCAATGTACTAATCTGAATATGACACAGTTTAAAAGGTCCTGTTCTTCGTGATCCCATGTTTCAAACTTTAGTTAGTGTGTAATGTTGTTGTTAGAGTATAAATAAAATCTGTAAAATTTTAAAGCTCAAAGTTCAATGCCAAGCGAGATATTTTATTTAACAGAAGTCGCCTACATCGAACGGCCAGTTTGGACTACATCCCTCTACTTCCTTCTTTAATGACGTCACTAAAACAGTTTTTTGACTAACCTCCGCCCACAGGAATACACAAAAAAGGGGGCGTGGTCTTGTTGCGCTCCCACGGAGAAGAGCAAGAGTTGCGTTTGTAGAGTGTGTTTGTCGCCATGTCGTCAAAATGCTTTTATTTTCATCCCGCAGTCCAATCACCTTTGTTTGGCCTTCCCAGGGACGCTGTACTTAGAGATCAATGGTTACAATTTATGTTTAACTCGGTTCCCGAAAATTATAATTGTGGTATCCTTACTGCAATAGTTAATGTTGGACTGCAGTGCACATAATGGCCACAAGAGGGGACTATGTTTATGTATATGGCTGTTTTCCGTATGAGGTACTCTTCTGAGTGAGTGCTAACGTACATTTTCTGTCGCTGCTTTTGGAGATTAAAGAGTTTAGTCTCTCGGGAATTATTGTCTTTTGTGTTCATTCGGCACAACACCACAATAATCCACAGGAGCGCTAAGCTGCTGTCGAATCACAACACAGGAACCGCTGGCACAATCAGAACTCGTTACGTATTTCTGAAGGAGGGACTTCATAGAACAAGGAAGTCATCTGCCCGTTTTTATGACAGTGGAAACAGCGGTATACAGATAAGTAAATTATGTGAAAAATACTGTGATTTTTTACACGCGAAACATGAACACATGTTATACTGCACACTATAAACACAATCAAAGCTTCAAAAAAACACAAAAAAATGGGACCTTTAAAAGAGAAATGAGAGCTGTGGAAGAATGCAAGATTTTCAGTGAATAAATGTTTAAATTCCAGTCTGTTCCTCACACAAAGCTATCATATGGCTTCAAAAGACATTGCATGGTTTACTTTTATGGTGCTTTTTGACTCTTTTTGGAACTTGGCCCACATTAATTTTCACCGTATGGACAAAAGCAGAATCAACTCCCTAGCATTTCCATTTGTGTTTAATTTCTTACCTCAGAGGCCTGGTCAGTGTGTAGGGGTAGAGCACGAGGGGTGTTATAGATCCCATCATCCTCCTCAGAAGGCACAGCAGAAACTGGATGTTGCCACCTATTAGTGGGTGGTGTATCATATACCTGAAGAACACAAGGATAAGCATTAAAAATCTCATTCTGCAGAACGACAATCGCTTTCCTATCCCCAAACAAGATCTCATTTATCTCACCTCCTCAATGAGTTTCTCATCCTGAGAACTTGCACTCTCCCTCTTGGTCACCATTTCACTGTTCTTCTTCATCTCTTCTGCTTGAGTGTAAACATTTTTACTTCCCTGTCGCTCTTCCTCCAACATGTTTGTCTGTGGGGGTGCAGGGTGTGCCTGAAGAACAGGTTTACTGGGTGGAATTGAGTTAGACTGTGGTAAATCCTTCCTGGTTACACTTCTAACAGGAGGTGCTGGCGGAGGGGGTTTGCGGCCAAGGTTTGGGGACCCTGGTACTCCAGACTTTCCCATCCTCGCGAGCAGAGGGGATTCTCTGAGGACACCCTGGGCCAGTTTTCCTCGACCAGCAGGAGGAGTTGAAATAGTACTCTTCTGGGATCCTCGGGCAGTAGGAGGTGTCTGCTTAAGATTCTGGCCTGGGGTTGAGGCACCAGACACTCCTACAGTTCCAGTGGGGTGTTTGCGCTCAGATTGAGGGGTCCTTGATATGGCTCCCCCAGGTGGGGTTGGGGTTTGGTACATCCCTGGAGCATCCTGGTCAGTCTTACTCTGAGAAGGACTAATGGAAGACGACGAGCTGCTTTTGGGTGCAATCCCATCCGTAATTCTTGAAGTCATTCCCGGTACACATTGCCCTGCCACTGGGGCACCACTTGTAGGCGTCTGATATAAATTCTCACTTGTCAACGCAGTGACAGCTGGTCTAGGCACCAAGTAGCACCCATCAGAATGCCCGGCCCCTCCATCTCGTGGACTTAAATATCTCGCCTCCCCTGCTGTCTCTGCTGCAGACCTGGCAGCAGTTGGAGTCAGGTACACTGAGTCTGATGCCAGTGCACCTTGTGATCTGTGTTGTGCAGCAAGTGGTGCAGGCAAGGTGGGTGTCTGGTAGAGGGTCCCTGACTCGCCACCCCTTCCTCTAAGAGAGGGCGAGCGGGGTCGTCCCGCCACACCCACATCCCCCCAGTCAGGACGAGGCCTGGTTCCAGAACTAGAATGCGATCGTGGTCTTCCTGCATCAGGGTGATGTAGCTCTCCAGATCTGACTGGGGCAGGAGCAGCCCCAGGGCTCTGGTACACCCCTTCAGCTAAGCTGGGTGGTGAGAGATACACCCCATCTGAATCTTCAGAGCTCAATCCATTTACCCTGGCCTGCTGGCTAGATGATAAATGGGCAGAGTCCACACTAGGAGCCCGTCGGATATCTGTACCTGCACTCGAAGCAGGAGTAGGAGCAGTTTGGAGAAGGCGTAATCGGTTGGCGGGGGCAATGCCTTGGCGTCCATGTAGGGAGCAAAGCCACCACCCTGGTCCTCCATCCTGCTCCTGGTCCAGAACCATCAAGATATCACCTTTGCGGAACGCCAACTCCTCTGGACTTTCAGCGGCATTGTCAAAAAGTGCCTTTGCAAGCACCGTCTGCAAGACAATAAAAAACAAGATTAGGAGGAGAAGAAACCAAACAAAAGGCTTTAAATAAAAAATATCAAGACATAAATTACCTCTGCACTGGCTTGTTTCCTAGCCTAGCTTTCAAATAAACCTGGCATTGTACTCTATGAATTGTTGGTGAAAAATTGCATATGCTCCTCTATTATAAGCAAAGTCCCTTTAAGACAAGTCATTTCACTCGGCGGCCATCTTTGAAACGCCTCTCGGGCATCCTGGGCATCCATGCAGCTCCTATCTCTTTGAATGGGGAAACATCAAATTCTCCAAAGCTGTTTGCCAAGCTTTCGATTAAATTTCATATTTGAAATCACCAATGAATTCTGACAACAACTGTGTCATTATTTTTTTCCAAACGCTCGAATCATGACAAAATGCTGGATCAAGCTAATGCGCAGTCCTAAATGCGCGTCTCTTGAGCCTTATTTCGGAGGCGCACGTCTGACTGTTTCTATAGAAACCAGTGATTCTAACGGCAGCTGCAGTGACGCGATGACTTTACCAGTCGGCGATTGGCTCTTATTTTGAAGGCGGGACTTATTCCGCCATATTGCGCGTTACACTTTCTCCCATTCAAAACAATACGAGTGACACGTCTTGTGTTATTCTATAGACTTTGTTATAAGTCACTTTGGATAAAAGTGTCTGCTAAATCCGTAAATGCAAATAAAACAAAATCAGCACAAAAAAAAAAAAAAAATACAATTTTGCATAAATAAAAAACAAGACAAAGAGGGGAAAAAAGGCATTAAAGGGTTAGTTCACCCAAAAATTATACTTCTACTTGTGTATATATGAAGTATAATTCTACTTCAACACAAATAAAGATCTTTTTGACGAAATCAGAGAGGTTTCTGTCCCTCCATAGACAGCTATGCAATTGAAGCTTTGATGCTTCAAAAAGTTCATAAAGACTTTGTAAAACTAATTCATATGAATTGAGTGGTTTAGTCCAAATTTTCTAAAAGGACTCTAGCGGTTCTCTAAAAGGGACGCTTTAACTATAAGCATTGATCAGCGAACATAATCAGAAGCTCAACTGAACCTGAATGACTTGAGAACTAAACCACTCAATTCATATGGATTAGTTTTCTGATCTCTTTATGAACTTTTTCAAGCGTCAAAGTTTGAATTGCACAGGCTGTCAATAGAGGAACAGAAAGCTCTCAGATTTCACCAGAATGATCTTCATTTGTGTTCCGAAAATGAAAGAGTTTGAAACGACATGAGGATGAGTATTCAATGACAGAATTTTCATTTTTGGGTGGACTAACCCTTTAACATGGTCCATGGGAAGGACAGCAATAGTGCAGTAGAAATGCTAGATTTCAGCTAGACTGCGAGCAACAACGTAATTCAATTGTTGTTTAAATTCAATGTACTCAGCTAAAATGATTTTTTTTTAGCCTTCAGCTGACTCTACTTTGATAGAATTTGGGCCCCATTATGTTAGTAAGGGAAGTCCAAAAAAAATTAAAAAAATAAGAGGAAACAACAGAGGACCTAAACTGGCCACTTCAACCAGGTTCATCAACCTGTGTAACCAGGAACCAGTGGGCATAAATCAATTGGTTTTCCCGTTTACTTAAACAGAACTAGCATATCACCACGACATGTGTGAACACTAAACATCCCTAATGAGTCTCACAGTTGACTCAAACATTTAAAGAAGACACAAATACACAAATATAGCTTAGATTAAGTAGTAGTTTTAAGCTGAGATTTAAAAACGCCAAGAGATTTAGCTTGCCTTATCTCAATCGGTAAAGAATTCCAAAGTTTTGGAGCTAATGAAGAAAAAGCCCCATCTCCCATCAATCTTAAATGAATTAAGGGAACAGTTAAAAGACCAGTTTCAGAAGAACGAAGGTCACGAGTTGGAGTATAGGGAATTATTATACAATTATACAACAAATATTGAGGTGCCAACACATGTACGGCCTTGTAAGTAAGCATCAAAATTTTAAAGTCTACCCTAAACCTAATGGGGAGCCAGTGCAAAGACTCCAAAATAAGTAAGGATTCGAGCAGCTGAATTTTGCACTACCTGCAATTTGTTTAAGGTCTGTAATGCCTACAGAAAAACTGCTCTTTTAAATGCCTCTGAATAAGGGCACATGAGCTGAACAGTTCGAGTGACGTTATGAATGTAATGGGATGGCCCTAAGGTCTTTTGTATTCAGAACACCACGCTACTGCCTTCATGGGTAAATCAATATTGATAGAGAGAATGCATAAGTAAGGGCAGAGGTCTGTGATTATGGGAGAGAGAAAATTAGTGATTAAGGGAAAGAGGCGCTGAGTTGATGATAATGAGGAAGACTCGTGGGGGAGGGGCTCAACATCTGTCCCCCAGTTTTAGGTCCTTTTGTCACCCCATTCTATACCTCTAAATTTCCCTCTCATTCTCTCATTCCCCCCAGGGGATGTGGTGCTCTGAGGCAAGCTGAGCTCCAGTTCCCCCTCCTCCATACTAGCATGGATATGAATATTACAGATGGGACAGCAGAGAGTTTAACAGAGGTGACTTACACACTTACCGAAAGGGACATGATTGAAGCTGGTTCTCCACAGTTTTTGGATGTTAATTCCACATGGGCTCTCCACAGAAGCTGTATCCCATTCACATGTGCACTGCGTGACTCATCTGCATGTTTCGCAGATCTGGTTTTCCATTAACCCGAACCGTGCAGTGGTGGTAAATACGATGGCCTTTATATCCAGAAAGATCAATTTCTCAAAACCATGATCGTTGTGCTTTGCAGTCCGTGACTTTCATCACATCCGACAGTTGCTGCACATATTGCACCTGGAGGATTCAAGATAAACACATTTTATTGTTAAATCTTAATAAGATAGTAGTGTGTCAGTAATACAGAATTTACTTTGTTAAACTCTTAAGAAACAGTCAGCTGTAACGGTTAAACTAGTCAGACCAGTCGTGGGGCTCCACTAGTGCAGTTCAGACAGAAAAAGATCTTATTTCATGGGAATTTGGCTGATAACTGTTAAGTACAGCTGTAATTTGGTATTTAATTTGGCTATATGATATCATAACTTAGTAATTATGGGTTAATATAGGATGAGAGTTGTTTTCTATTTGTTCATTAAATTATATATATATATATATATATATATATATATATATATATATATATATATATATATATATATATATATAAACACTCTACAGTAAGGTTCATTAGTTAGGTAAACATTAGTTATTAACTACCACAAACTAACCATGAGCAATACATTTGTTACTGTATAATCTTTGTTAACGTTAGTTAATAAAAATACAGCTGTTCATTGTTTGTTCATGTTAGTTCACAGTGCATTAACTAATGTTAACAAGATTTTAATAAAGTATTAGTAAATGTTGAAATTAACATTAACAAAGATGAATAAATGCTGTATAAGTGCAGTTCATTATTAGTTAATGTTAACTAATGTAGTTAACTAATGTTAACTAATGAACCTTATTGTAAAGTGTTACCACATATATATATATATATATATATATATATATATATATATATATATATATATATATATATATATATAAAATCACTTCAGCAGATGTGGCACAACACCCTATGAAAGGCAAGGAAACTGGCCTTTTGAGACAAGAGTCCATAGGATAAAATGTATATATTATTTTTTTAATAATAAAAAGACTAATTATAATCATGCTTTCCAAGCCTTTCAAGTCTTTTTGATAGGTTAAACTGCACTAGGCTGCATCAGAAGAAAAAAAATCACAGTACTAAGCCACGTTTCGTTTTCCATCAAGACATCTCAAGCTTTCTTTTATGCAGTAGAGCCCCAATGAGACAAATAGAGGACTAAAAAACGGAGAAATAAAATAAAGAAAACAAGCAAAAGCTCCCATTCCCCGGATAAACCAGTGCCAAATGCATTAGACATATGAATAGCGTTCTTTCAAAATAGGGGATGCATTTAATTTCAGTCACAAAGACGCAAACAAGCGGCCAGCAGCCAATGTAAATGTTAACTAAACAAGCAATTCGCCTCTTACCGTTCAGATGTCTGGAAATAGCATCTGGAAATACACACGTAGAGTCAAATCTCGCATATCTTATCTTCTCAAAAGACTGCAACGCACGGCTGTTGTTTTTCTTTTCTTTCTTTGGGGATACGCGTCTCGCTCCGCCAGGCTTCGCCCTACCCTGGCCTTCTTGGTTTTGAATTACAGTTGAGCGCATATGGTCGCTCCCCCTCATTGTGCCCGACAGATTGATACAGTGCATCACGCCATCTAGCGGATCTTATTTTTGTCGACTTATGGAATTTTTAAAATGTTTGAAGGTTGCAGCTGCGCCTCTAATGTAACCTTATAGGACATAAGGGGAAATTAAAGTTTATGAATGTACTTTTAGGTTTTGTGTTTATAGAAAAATGTATTTAAAGAGTGGTATTTGAATAAATATTTAAAACATATTTAAATCTGTTCATGTGAGTTCAGTGGTTCAATATTAATATTATAAAGCCATGAGAATACTTTCTGCGCGCCAAAAAAAAATAAATAATAACTTTTCAACAATATAGTGATGGGCCGATTTCAAAACACTGCTTCGGAGCTTTAAGAATCGAATCAGTGATTCGGAGCGCCAAAGTCACGTGATTTCAGCAGTTTAGCCGTTTGATAGGAGATCCGAGTCACTGATTTGATTCCTAAAGAAGCAGTGTTTTGAAATCGGCCCATCACTATATTGCTGAAAAGTTGTTATTTTGTTTTTTTGGCGCACAAAAAGTATTCTCATCGCTTTATAATATTAATATTGAACCACTGAACTCACATGAACTAAAAATATGTTAAATATTATTAACAATATGTTTTAAATATGTTTTTAGTACATTAATGGATCTTGAGAGAGGAAATGTCATTGCTGTGAATGTAGGCCTCACTGAGCCATCGGATTTCATCAAAAATATCTTAATTTGTGTTCCGAAAATGAACGAAGGCGGTGTAGAACGACATGAGGGTGAGTAATAAATGATATTATTTTAATTTTTGGGTGAACTAACTAACACTTTAACTGAGCTAATAGGTTCCACGCGGTATCCCATAACCAAGATCCTCATGCAGCAAATGTCATAGGCTACTGAAAACATGTAACATACAAACATGAGGAATTGTTAATTGTTAACAGGAACTGCATGCTGAACAAACACAAAGCTTTGTTATAGAACAAAAGATAGGGTCGCTGCCAAGGTGTTTGATAGTGCTGTCCTCACAAGGTGCAAATGGTTAAGAAAGACTGAACTTTTCTGTTCAAATCCAACCCTAGACTCAAATTTTTACCAAAAGCAGTCTATTGACACATTTTTAACTGTAAAAGCTCTGCTTATACAGTCAAACCAACAATTATTCATTTTTGATATGTGGGTGCAGGTCACTATAGTTCATTTATGTGAGTGAGGATAGCAAAATAAAGTAAACTGTGACATATTATACCCAGATTCTTCATACAGTGGACTACCAGTAAAATTGATAAACATTTGAAACCAAAAATTATTCAGACACTTTGATCTGACCATGTTTTGCTTAAGTGTTATCTGACATAATTAAGATTATTTTTTTCTGACACGGTTTAACTCTGAGATGGTGTCATATATTATTATCATTATAGTCAATAAACTGTATTAATTAATAAAATGTTCAAGGTGTCTGAATAAATTTTGGTTTGACTGTATAAATCTAATGCAATGTAATTTAAATTTAGAAGGACATTTTAAATAAGTTTACTTTAATTTAAATAAAATGTTTTACTCATTTATTACCTATAAGAGAATGGATAACTATAACTTTAAATAATACAAGGGACTACTGTTTATCCACAAGCCGGCTCACAGCCATTAAAGGGACAGTTCACCCAAAAATGAAATTTCTGTCATCATTTACTCACCCTCAAATTGTTCCTAACCTGTTTGAATTTCTTTCTTCATCTGAACACAAAAGAAGATATTTTGAATAACCAGTTCCATCTTCCATAGTATGGAAAAAAATACTTTGGAAGTCAATGGGATCCATCAACTGTTTGGTTTCCGACATTCTTCAAAATATCTTCTTTTGTGTTAAGATAAACCTTCATACAGGTTTGGAAAAACTAGAGGGTGAGTAAATGATGACAGAATTTTCATTTTTGGGTGAACTATGCCTTTAAAGCGATACTTCACCCAGAAATGAAAATTTGATGTTTAACTTACGGAACGAACGCGGCACCAGTTCCGTTTTTACCGTAAGTAGAATAGATGGTGTAGGACATACAGTGTAGGGCTGGGCGATATATCGCATGTGTTTGTCACATGCACTTCTTCAGTAAAGCCATCGCAGATGAATCGCCTTCGATAATGAACGCAATATTGCGTAGCTTGTCAGTGAACTACAGCTCTGTCTACTGTTCTGTCTATTAAATGCCACTCCATTTGAAAGCAGGTGATGGCGATTTTGCGGTAATCAGGGAACCGGCTTTACTGACAAAATGCGCGTGACATTCGCATGCGATATATCGCCCAGCCCTAATACAGCTTAAGATTTTTGAAGAATACGGAAAGCAGAAGCACGTGCAAGGAGATAATTTGTGTTTATAAAGCATATACATTTGTTTTTTTTTAGAAAATGACCGATCGTTTCGCTAGATAAGACCCTTATTCCTCGTCTGGTATCGTTTAAAGCTGCACTGAAACTGTAATTTTGACCTTCAACCGTTTGGTGCCCATTGAAGTCCACTATAAGGAGAATAATCCTGGAATGTTTTCATCAAAAACCTTCATTTCTTCTCGACCGAAGAAAGAAAGACATGGACATCTTGGATGACATGGGGGTGAGTAAATTATCAGGAAAATTTTATTTGAAAGTGGACTAATCCTTTAATTAGGCTAATATTCCTTGAAACGAAATCGCATCTTCCTCCAGAGGGCGCTTGTGGGCTCAGAAAGTTGAATCCTCCATTGCCTTATTTAAAAGTCTAGACTTTTTTTGTTACATCTGTACTAAAATATATAATGATTTCAGTTAATTTCATCTACTAATACCTGACATACAAATGAAAATCTGGCCAATCAATCTTCATAAAATTATATGTAAGAATTTCCAGTAAATTGTACAGTAGTCACAATGATCTGTGATTGGTCCGTCTTGACCAGCGCTGTAAAAAGTTACAGATATCATAAAACAGTCGCAGCAACAAGCCAGCGCTCTGTGCAATAGTTTACACCTAATTAATGACACCAGAGAAACGTTAGTATAGCCATCGAATCGAAGTGCACATAATTAGGAAAAAGAAACTGGATAATTATTATTCAGAAACATCTTACCAGACCAATTAGAAACAACTTCCGCACCGTTTATCACCGCCCTTTGTCGGACACAAATACACAATCTACCAGTTTATGATATTTTTACGCCAACAACGTAGAGAGAGACGTAGAGATCACTTGCAAAGTGCTTACATACCTTCTCAGCGCGCAGGTAAGCTTTATTTCCTGTTATTAAGCTATGCTTTCATTAATCACAATTTATCAAGCTCTAAACATTTAAAACACCTTCCTTTGATTCGTTCTTGGTTTAACTCAAACATGCGCTGTTGTGCAGTTTCCTCCGTTTAAGTAAAACGTTAACTTCAAGCAGGATAACTTGAAATAAATCACAGAAACTCCTTCTCACCTCACCTTCTTGACAGGATATGTAATCATTTTATTAATGTTAATGGAAACCTATTTTGTGTACCTCTGACTTTTACCCTAGATGACCTTTAACCCACTGTCCTACTTAATGCTGTAGCAAATAGTTATTAATTATTATGCAGACTCTCTTTCTGTCTGTCTGTCTGTCTCAAGGCAATGTTGAAGGCTGTAACCAGGTGCCTTTGGTCAAATCCTGTTGCTGGAAGAAGAATGCTGTCCCATCACATATCACCGAATTTGGCAGGAAAAGTTGCTATAGTAACTGCATCCACAGATGGGTATGATGTTTGATTTCCTTTGAGTTCTTAAAACAAAAGAGCTGACACACCAATGTCCCTCTGGTAATAACTGATAAAACATGTAATTAGAAATGTAAAAATGTATTCTCAATACTTGCATAACATACTGATAGTCTCTTGTACCCACCGATCCTCTCAGGATTGGGCTCGCAGCTGCAGAGGCCTTGGGTCAGAGGGGAGCGCATGTGGTGGTGAGCAGTCGACGTCAAACCAATGTTGACAAGGCGGTTTCACTCCTGCGCAGCAAAAATATACAAGTAATAGGTACTACGTGCAATGTGGGGAAGGCAGAAGACAGAGAGAAGCTCATTAACATGGTGAGGAAGGATTTTGTATTGACTTTTCTTGTTCAAAAAGCAGTTTTACTTGCATGGAAGTCACAATAGAGAAGAAAACACTATCTTAAATTCAATTCCCATGTTGCTGTTTATTTTATTGCAGACAGTCGAGCAGTGTGGCGGTGTGGATATACTGGTGTCTAATGCAGCAGTGAACCCATTTTTTGGGAACATATTAGATTCCACAGAAGAAGTCTGGGACAAAGTATGACAAAGTTATTGAGCCTTAAAGGGATAGTTCACACAAAAATTACATTTCTGTCATTAATTACTCACCCTCATGTCGTCCCAAACCCGTTAGACCTTCGTTCATCTTTAGAACACAAATTAAGATATTTTTAATGAAATTCAAGGTTTTTTTTATCCCCTATAGAAAGTAACATAATTATCGTCATTCAAGGTCCAGAAAGTTAGTACAGACGTTGTTAAAATAGTCCATGTGACTGCAGTAGTTCAACCTTAATGTCATGAAGCAACGAGAATATTTTTAGTGCGCAAAAACAAAACAAAAATACCGACGTTATTCAACAATTTCCTCCGTATTTACATCCAAACACCGGCTCAGTATTGGCCAGCTCCTGCGTCAGCATCACACGCATGCGTTGTGCTCACATAACCAGCGTCGGCCAATATCTTAATTTGTATTCCTAAGATGAACAAAAGTCTTACGGGTTTGAAACGGCTTGAGGGTGAATAATTAAGGACAGAAATTTATTTTTTTGTGTGAACCCTTTAAAAAAAGAAATGATGCACAAATAAAAAAAACTGTCAGTAGTATCCATATTATATTAAAATAATATATAACGTTGTATTATAATGTGCTGTCAAATTAATTCATCGAATCTAACATAAAAGTTTGTTTACATAATATATATGTGTGTGTGTGTATATAATTATATTTATATATATGTGCATGAATTTCTTACAAACACATGTATAAATGTGTATACGCATACATTTATATATAATATATATATAAATTTAATGTATATACACATGCACATATTATGTAAACAAACTTTTATGTTAGATGTGATTAATCAATTTGAAAGCACTAATTATAACTTAATTGACATTTTATTGACATGCACTTTATGTTTGCAGATACTTGGAGTTAATGTGAAGGCTTCTTTCCTTCTTACCAAACTTGTCGTGCCTCACATGGAGAAAAGAGGGTGAGACAAAAGTAAAAAATGGGGTTTTGGGGAGGAGTGGAAGACAGAAGTATTTAAAAATAAACTTTATATCGGAGAATATCCTTTTATTTTCAGAGGTGGGTCAGTTGTGATCGTGTCTTCAGTCGCAGGATACCAGCCAATGCCAGTATGAAGACCTATATGTTTACTTGCTTTAATGTAAAGTTTAATCATGCAACAGACTTTAGTCTTGTCAATTCAGATAGAACTTAAAGGGTTTGTTCACCTTTATGTCACTCTTAGGGTCTGGGCCCCTATAGCGTGAGTAAGACCGCCCTGCTTGGTTTAACCCGAGCTCTTGCTCCTGACCTTGCCCAGAGTAACATCCGGATCAACTGCGTTGCTCCTGGCATCATCAAGACACGTTTCAGTTCTGCTGTAAGTATTTCCTACACTTGACAGCTTTCACTTTCAGAGCTGCTGGGAGAGCCATCTTTTCATCTAATTATAATTTGACAAAGGAGGCATTGGTTATAGTGTTTTTAACATTCAGCTGTATAACTCTTCTGTTCTTCTATAGCTGTGGGAAAATGAGGGTGTGCTGGAAGAGTTCTTGAAACAGACAAGCATAAAAAGGTCTGTACATTTGCTGTCAAGACAAAGAATAAAATGAAACAGAGCTTGAATAATCATCCATAGGGGTCACAAGAAAAGTTTACCGCATGAGTAGGAAATTTACTGAATTTTGACACTAAAATTTCACAAATATATTACATATCGAACACATTCTGCACCACTGTTGTCTCTTTAATAGTTAAAGCCTATGAATGCATGATAAATGTTTTTATTTTATTATTATTCCCATTACCTTTAAGACATGTAGACTTGCAGCAGTTGTCCAAAAAATACCCTTCCTTTTCCTGAGCTTTTGTACGTCTCAGGTAACCTGATTCTTACATGATGTCTTGATCTCTTAGACTCGGGCAGCCAGAGGATATAGGTGGCGTGATTGCGTTCCTGTGCTCAGACGAAGCCTCGTACATCACCGGAGAGACCATCACTGTAACCGGAGGCATGAACTGCAGACTGTAAGAGGACCGGCATACAGGCAGTAAAACTTCTCATGAACTTGCACATCAGAGGGAAACCTTCTAATTCAATGACACATGTGTAACAGTTGATATAGAAATGCATTATACATTTAAAAATGTTTAATTGTATTAAAATGATTTTTGCTGATTTTTTTGCATTCATTTCGTCTTTTAATGTAAAACTTGGGATTTGCACATCTTTCAACCAGACTTTTGGGAACACTGGTATTAAATTTAACTATTTAACTAATAAGTATTTTAGATTTTAAAGTTAAAATAAGATTAGACTAATAACCAATTTTAGCTTGGCATACAAAGAAACTAGAAATAGAAACGTTCATGACTTAGAATTTTAAGAATGTTTAGAATATTTCCAAGTTTTCTATTATTAATTTCCTTCAAAGAGAACAAAGCAGATCTAGCACTAGACAAAATTCTTTATTGTAATATATTTCTTTACACAACAACAACAACATAATCCTACATGATCAAGATACATAGATTAAAAATAAAATTAGATTTTAATAATAAATGTGCACACTTCCTAAAAAAGCAGGTAGGTTTCTGTGGTTACAAACATAAAACAAAGTAAGGACCATATGTTTCTTGATAAAATATGAGACTTGTACCGTCTATAACAGCAAAAACTGCAGCATTAAAGTATTTAAGCAAGAATTTCTGCATCAATGTCTGCTTCCAGGAGACAATGGGAGGCAAAACACAGGATTCCAGAACTCGCGGAGAGTGGGCACATATGTACCATTCTTTGTTTTGCAATACTGCTGATTGAATACCTAAAAAGAAATTTACAGAAAAAAGGCAAGATCAGATCGAAATAACCACAGTTCAGGCAGAAATTAAACCTAGTCTTAAGTATTCTTAAAGGAATAGTTCACCCAAAAATAAATTCTGTTGTCATTTACTCACCCTCAAGTTGTTCCAAACCTGCTGAAGACAAGAGATATCTTGAAGAATGTTTGTGACAGTCAATGGGGCCCATCAACTGTTCGGTTACAGACATTCTTCAAAATATCATCATTTGTGTTCAGCAGAAGAAAGAAATACGTACAGGTTTGGAACAACTTGAGGTTGAGTAAATGATGACAGAAATTTCATTTTTTGGGTGAACTATAACTTTAAAAGGGCCACTTTGGTTTAAGATAATTCACATATTGTTCAGGAATTAATTAATAGTTCAGGAAACTGCAAATTTGAATTTTTCTTCAATATGCACTATGACATTCAAACAGAACTTTATTTTTAACAGTACATAGGGCCACATACACACTGCAAAAATTTGAGGATGAAAGTGAATGCCCTAAATTTGAACTTGCCATAGTTTCCAATATTATGTTAATAAACGAAGGCATAATATTGTCTGGCAATTGTTCAAATACAAATGTCATGTTTAAGCACGTAAAATTGCAACTTATAAACATCTCTGTATTGCATCGTAGGGCTGGTGGGAGAAACTAAGGTGTACAGACAGATTTAAAAGAGACATACCTCCTTCTCTGTGATTTGCTAACACCACTCCTGGAGAAGAGAGACACACATTGCAGACTCGCTTTCAGAGTCCAAAAGAGTGACTTCACAGCATTAACACTAATTTGCTCAGTTTGGTTTTGTACAACACTACAAGGCTTTAATTGTGATAACCAAACTCCTGTGTGTACAGAACACAAATAAAGCACTCAGAAGTGTGACAACTGTATTTAGCTGCGGTGTGTATGTGGCCACAGGATCCTGCTGTAAGTACTGTACAACACTATTGAGAAGCTCAGGACATTGAATTAAATGACTGAACCTTCACTCTAGTCACTGGTTCTACATAACAAAACATAATTGGCTGTTTGAGTCACGTAGGTGGAGTTACAAACCTTTCTCTTCACATTGTCTATTGTGTCATCATCAGAATCACCTATGATGTCATCTGATGACTTAACTAAGGGAGATGGTGTTTCTACAATAATGATAAAATTAAAAGTTAGACAAAGTTTTTGGAAAAAAAACAAACCCTAAATTAAACATGTATGAAAAATTAAAATTGATAGTTACCTGGAATACCGATTGGAAGACGCACAAGTGGAATACATGGAGAGCATGAAGAAGTTCTTAAAAGAACAAGCAATTTAGACAAGAATGAATTAGACAACATAACATAACATTATATTATTAAATAAATTAGTGTTCTTACAACTGATTGACTGATAAAGTCAGGTGTTTTTCAGGCGTTGAACTCGAATCAATATGTTTCCTTTTCCGCAGCTTAGAGACACCGTTTCCCACTCTTTCTTTTGAAGTAGGCTGGCCTGGAGACATTTTATTTCGCTTCTCAGCAGATGGATGATTCAGGTGGACAGGAAGATCGGCATTGCTGATGTTTAATCTGGGAAGGACGACTCTCAGTTGACGCTTCACACAGGAAATGCGGAGTGCTTCTTCCTGTGACTCGATGGCCTCAAAGTTTCTCTTGGTGGAGCATTTCCTGGTAACATTACCACCTCTTTCTTCATTTATGTTCTTAACTTCAGTCTTTTTGGGTAGTTTGTTTGCCCTCTCATTACTCTCCTCCTCTTTGTTGCTGCCCTGTCCCCCCTCCTCTTCTTCTACTTCACTGCTAGATGACTGACTGATCACTGTGACCAACATATTCCCGACAAAAAAATCCTTTTCTGGATCCTTCTCTAAAATCTGTTTTTTAGAACATAAACTTTGTTTGCTCCTGGTATTTCTGGATATATCCAAAGACGATTTGACTTCTTGTCCTAAACTGGATGCTACTTTCTCATTGTTTTTTTGGAGATCGTCATTGGAAATGGACCCAATCACAGGCGTGACCTGTGTCTGGGCTTCTTTTGCTGTTCTGCGAGTGGCTCTGGCCGGAGTTGTGACTCTGTTGGATGCGGAAGTGGGTTCTGATTGAATAGTCTGCAGCACTCTACCCGAAAGAGGGAGGGAAAGAGAAGTCAGGATCACGTCACCAGTGGATGACAGAAGAGATGCTGAAACAAAGAAAGAACAACAAAAAAAAAAAAGGATGACAACATAGATATTGGGAAGGGAAGTCAGAGTACATCTAAATTCAATCTCGATATGCAATTACTTGTTCATTTCAGCTCCCAGACATACCTGAGGCGAGGTGTCCGATGCATCTTTCGTGCTGCAGCAGAGTCCTGAGGAGTTGGGGCTGCGAGGCAGAGCGCGCACACTCCTCCAGAACAGCAGGGGCACCGCTGAGCCATGAGACTGTCTGAAACAGACAGGACAATACAGAACAGTGAGCAGAAACAAAATATTGGCTCTGACTGGCATCATCAGCACTTGCTGGAGCGTATGACCAAGCTTTAGGGATCTAGTCATATACTTCAAATACTTCAATCAGCCGATTAACTTCTTTACTTTGGCAAATTATTATAAGCAAATACTGTGTAAAGGACCATACTTACAACTTACACTTGAATATCTTTATTAAACAATTAAAACATTACAAAATTTAGCAAAAAAGTTCACATATTAATATTTAGGCAGTGTGTGCAATAAAGTATTTCTTCCTTTCCAAATATTTTAGACATTTTTATTGTACAATTCCTCTCTGAAACAACATAAAGGATTAGAATGTACAATTTTCAAGAAAAAATATATATATATATTCAATCAAAACTCACATCTAATTATTCTTCTTTACTATATGCCATGATGACAGCACTAAAGGTTATTTACGTGGCATGAACAGAGTAGATTAAACTACAATAACAAACAATAAACTCTTACAGCACTGTAAGAAAAAAAAAATGATTTTCTGTCCTGAACTATATTATGAATTATACCTGAGCCAGATCTGGAACAGGTAATAGCTTATCCACTCGGATTATAAACTCCCACATTAGCTTCTCTAAACTGGCCACATAGTTTTCTCCATAGTGAAGATGGAATTCCTCCTGGAGTCAAAAACAAAATGTCAGCGTACATAAATCAGAGGTTGCATTAACTAAAGATTTTCAGGCATTTACCAAATTTTAAAAACATTGATGGATTATTTAAAACTACTAATAGGCATTTGGGAAGCTAATAGAAATAAAAGGAAACAAAAACTATAAATTAAAATCAAGTTTTGAAGTGCCCCTCTTATGCTTTTTTGGATGTTATCTTTTACGTAGTGTGTAAGATAGCCGTTTGTGAATGTAAAAGGTCATAAATGGAGTTATTGCCTGAAACTAGTTGTTAATTGTAATCTCGCTTCCTGCATGAAGTTACAAACAGTACAGTCCAAAAGTTTGGAACCACTAAGATTTTTAATGTTTTTAAAAGAAGTTTCGTCTGCTCACCAAGGCTACATTTATTTAATTAAAAATACAGTAAAAAACAGTAATATTGTGAAATATTATTACAATTTAAAATAACTGTGTACTATTTAAATATATTTGACAAAGTAATTTATTCCTGTGATGCAAAGCTGAATTTTCAGCATCATTGCTCCAGTCTTCAGTGTCACATGATCCTTCAGAAATCATTCTAATATGCTGATTTGCTGCTCAATAAACATTTAATGTGTACAATTGTACAAAATATGTGTACAATATATTTTTTCAGGATTATTTGATGAATAGAAAGTTCAAAAGAACAGTGTTTATCTGAAATCTAATCTTTTGTAACATTATAAATGTCTTTACAGCCACTTTTGATTGATTTAATGCATCCTTGCTGAATAAAAGTATTAATTTCTTTAATTTCTTTTCAAAAAAATAAAAATAAAAATTCTTACTGACCCCAAACTTTTGAACGGTAGTGTATAATGCTACAAAAGCTTTGTATTTCAGATAAATGCTGTTCTTTTGAACTTTCTATTCATCAAGGAATCCTGAAAAAAAAAAGTACACAACTGTTTTCAACATTTGTTTACAAATGTTTATTGAGCAGCAAATCAGCATATTAGAATGATTTCTGAAGGATCATGTGACACTGAAGACTGGAGTAACGATGCTGAAAATTCAGCTTTGCATCACAGGAATAAATTACTTTGTGAAATATATTTAAATAGTACACAGTTATTTTAAATTGTAATAATATTT
Organism: Chanodichthys erythropterus; assembly: GCF_024489055.1. NCBI lineage: Eukaryota > Metazoa > Chordata > Actinopteri > Cypriniformes > Xenocyprididae > Chanodichthys > Chanodichthys erythropterus. The sequence goes on along the minus strand of NC_090231.1, from coordinate 9,490,332 downwards.
CACAATATTACAGTTTTTACTGTATTTTTAATTAAATAAATGTAGCCTTGGCGAGCAGATGAAACTTCTTTTAAAAACATTAAAAATCTTAGTGGTTCCAAACTTTTGGACTGTACTGTAGGTTTGTAACAGATTTGCATAATGCCAGTCTATGGTTGGTCATTGGAAATTTCTGTCATTAATTACTCACCCTCATGACGTTCCAAACCCACAAGACCTTCGTTCATCTTTGGAAAACAAATTAAGATATTTTTGATGAAATCCAAAAGAGGTTTCTTATCTCCCATAGAAATCAACGAAATTACCACATTCAAGGTCCAGAGAAGTAGTAAAGACATTGTTAAAATAGTCAACGTGACTGCAGCGGTTAAACCTTAATGTTATGAGCAAAAACAAAAAAATAAGGACTTTATTCAACAATTTTTCCCACTTCCCTCTCAGTCTCCTACACAGTTGGCGCAGTGCAGCGATTCCATGTTTATGTCAGAGCACCGGCTCAGTATTGGCCGACGCTGTTCACGTGAGCACCGTGACGCACGCGTCTGATGCTGACGCGGGAGCTGGCCAATAGAGAGTCGGCGTTTGGACACAAACACGGAAGCTCTGCACTGAGTTCACTGCGTCATCTGCTTAGGAGACTGACAGGGAAGAGGAAAAATAGTTGAATAAAGTCATTATTTTTGTTTTGTTTTTATGCACAAAAAGTATTCTCGTTGGTTCATAACATTAAGGTTCAACTACTGTAGTCATGTTGACTATTTTAATGATGTCTTTACTACTTCTCTGCACTATGAATGTGGTCATTTCATTTCTATGGGAAATAAAAACCTTTCAGATTTCTTAATTTGTGTTCCAAACATGAACGAAGGTCTTGCTGGTTTGGAACAACATGAAGGTGAGTAATTAATGACAGAAATGTCATTTTTTTGTGAACCAACCCTTTAAGGCTAAGGAAGCCTCTGGAGCTGAAATTCAGATGGTAATGGCCGTTTAGTTTCCAACACGCACTGTAAGTGGTCGACCAATCACAGCAGACTGGACCATATGAACAATCAGAGCCGAGTAGGCTCTCGGAAACGAGGGGTTAGGACAGACCAGATCCTTCATGAAACCGTTTCAGAAAAAAGATGTGATGCTGCAATGTATATTATGAGAAAATGAAAGTGACCTTGGATGCATGTGTTGTAGGAGACCTCCAAAACAAAATTAGGAGTCTTTAAAATAGCATAATAGGGGCACTTTAAAGCACTCTCATCAAAAAATATCTGGTGAGTGAGGATTTTTTTTATTTTACCTTGAAGAATTGTTTTCTGGCTGCTGTGTTCTTCAGGAGAGATTGCACCAGGGTTTGGAAGTTGTCTTTAGCTTCCTCCACCTTTTGATCCTTTCTCTGAGGATAAAAGAATGTACAGCGCTTGCTGATGCATCCAACTCTTGTGAATCAACATGCAAGAACAATCATTTGAACTTCTATATGAGCTAGATGGGACAGAATGAAACTAGCAAAATGAGATGAGAAACAGTCAAGGACTGCACCAATGTCTAGGCCAAACTGACCCTTCCGTTGAGATTGGAGGAAACTTGCAGCTTGCGCAGCTCCTCGAGAACATGCTGAGCATCAGGAGGATCAGACTGACGAAGCTCCTCTAAGATCATCTGCAGATTAACAGGGTTAGAAGCAAAGAATTGTCCATTTGCAAACTAAAATAATCTTAGAAAACAAGCATTAATATATAGGACCAAAGGCTACTTCACTGAATCACACTTAGCTTAAATGAATTTGTACATTACTAAGAATGACATAAACGATGAAAGTATATAAAAAAGGGGGAGCTGTTGGTTTCAATTTTGGTTCTTATTTTTTTGGTTTTGTGACAGTACTTTTCAGTAATCTTACCAGTGCCCGCAAACCCATCGTCAGCCTGGCCTGATGTCTGTAATGGAGCAACCCAGGTACAGTCTCACAGAGTGATGTTACGATCTCCTCCAGTTTCCCATAATACACCACTTCCCTCTTCACCATCACCTTCCACATGGCTGCAGACATCAGCCGCAGTGGAGGAGCTATAATCTGTAGAGCTGACAGGGGTAGAGGTGCATCTGTTGAAAAAAAGATCTCAAACAATTAAATCAAGCAAACTGTATCTCTGTATTATTATTAATTACAATGGGTGAGTCGAGACGAAACTTCTTTTAAAAACATTAAAAATCTTAGTGGTTCCAAACTTTTGGACTGTACTGTATATGTATATATATATCTCAATTCACACCTGTCTATATAATGTGTGTGTGTAGTACAGTGCAGTATGTCAACTACCCATACAGAGATTTAATGATTAGTTCTAGATATTCAGCTCTGACATGCACATCTGCATATAACTAGATGTAATTCGTTGACATCAGCTGGAACTAAATGTGAATAGGAAATATCTTGCATCTAATGACAGCAAATGCACTAAAATTTAATAATAAACCCGATTACATTTCTTTTATTAGTAGATTATTACGTGTTACATTACATAGACCCACCTTTATCCATGGAGTTATTTGTTGTTGTTTTCATTGTCTTGATCGTCCTGAAAACAAACAACTCTGATGTTTTGCAAATCGCTAACTTGATTTCTAAAATTACAACAAAAAAAAAAAAAACTTGAAATAGCTCAAACAGTCATCTACAAAGAGTAAAGGACGACTGAACAACGCTTTGATAACGGTAAGGCTTTCTGTTGTATGATCTACATTTAATAAAACAACTGATGATTCATATGGAGATAATGTTGGTCGCAGCAAGAAAATACACTTCACGCGCCAAAATGACGAAATACTGTTTCCGGTGTGAAGTATGCCAAGAAGAGAGTTTAAAACAAACAACAACAACAAAAAAAAAACGTGCGCCCAAATGTTTTTTAGGCAGCCGTGTTTAAATTAATGATATTATAATTATTGAAAATATGCAATACAGTTTTATTTTTAATAAAAGTTATGTCCATGTTTCTTTGCTTTTTTATGTTTTTTTTTATTATTATTATTATGACGTGTAGTTGCGTCTGTTGCTTTGTCTTTCAAAATAAAAGTCTTGCCAGTTCAAGTACTGTGGGTATTAAAATAGATGCTGCCACCACAATGTTAGGAGCACTAGGTTTGTTAAATGACTTTAATTAAATTCATTAAAGGGTTAGTTCACCCAAAAATGAAAATTCTGTCATTTATTATTCACCCTCATGCCGTTGAAATCTGATGGCTCCGTGAGGCCTTCATAGGAAGCAATGACATTTCCTCTCTCAAGATCCATAAAGGTACTAAAAACATATTTAAATCGGTTCATGTGAGTACAGTGGTTCAATATTAATATTATAAAGTGACGAGAATATTTTTGGTGTGCCAGAAAAACAAAATAACAACTTATATAGTGATGGCCGATTTCAAAATACTGCTTCAGGAAGCTTCAGAGCGTTATGAATCAGTGTCGAATCTGCCGTTCGGAGAGCCAAAGTCACGTGATTTCAGGCGTTGTCAGTTTGACACGCGATCCGAATCATGATTCAACACGCTGATTCATAACGCTCCGAAGCTTCCTGAAGCAGTGTTTTGAAATCGGCCATCACTATATAAGTTATTTTGTTTTTTTGGCACACCAAAAATATTCTCGTCACTTTATAATATTAATATTGTACCACTGTACTCACATGAACTGATTTAAATGTTTTTAGTACATTAATGGATCTTGAGAGAGGAAATGTCATTGCTGGCTATGCAGGCCTCACTGAGTCATCGGATTTCAACTAAACTATCTTAATTTGTGTTTTCCGAAGATGAACGAAGGTTTTACGGGTGTGGAACGGCATGAGAGTGAGTAATAAATGACTTTATTTTCATTTTTGTGTGAACTAACCCTTTAACATCCACAGAATAACATAGCCTAGATATTTTACATTCTGGTCATGTTAAAACCTCAGGTTTCAAAAGAGCAGAGTTTAAAACTCTGAAATAAATCCTAATAAAGGAGATAAATAGAATACCTAAAACGTTTATTAACAAAGACAAATCAAATGTTTATGTTTTCTATAAGAGTTGTGAGGTAGACTGTAACAACAGCATTCGTTTATACAGTACAGGGAGTTGTACGTTTCAAAATAACTTTGTAAAGGATAAATGTGCGGAAATTTCAAAGTTCCAGATGTATAGCGCACACAGACAGCATTAAATGTTACAACACTCCCCAGTCTCCCCTGCTTACATCATACACACCTTGGCTCCTAAACAGTAAAATCAAGAGACCTTGCCCAATGACACATGCTATCGGACTAAATCATCCTGCAAAGTCAAAGTCCACTTGGCTAAAATCACAGTACACATTATTCTCAAAAAGATATTGTTCACCAGCTGTGACTCAGTAGCACCAGATTACTTCAAACTGTGAGGCAGAAGGGACTGTAAACAACTGAATTTGAGGTAACAGACAGAGGACCTCGATCACAGAACATACCATAATGGAAACAACGACCTCCCTTTTCAGGTAAGTTTTTATAACATTCATTTGTTGACATTCAGTACTGTTATTTACAACATACCTTCAGAAGTTTGCTTTAAAAAGCTGCTAAATGTACATAGGCCTACATTTGAACAAAGTTGATGGTAAACAGATAAAATACATATTTCCTATTTTAAAAAGTTTTCTCATTGTTTGTCCTTAAGTCTTGAGACATTGGACTTTAACTGTTGGTCTCACATTACATTTGTTTTACTCCATTAACAGCTCTTTAGATAAGAGTATCTGATTACAGCCATGTGCTGTCTCTGCTTGCCCCACTTTTAAAGGAGACATTGATTATTAAAGGAAAAATTCTGCCATTTTTTACACATCCTCATGTTGTTCCCAACCTCTATGGCTTTTTTTGGTTGCTCTTGTCCATATGGGGACTGTTGGTTTTAAAATTAAAGGGATAGTTCAGCTAATTCATACTGGTTTGAAACAACTTCAGGGTATTATAAACATTATTTAAATGATATTTTAGTGATAATCTTCCTTTTAAAGTGAGCTGTAATCAGATCAGTGAGTCAGTTGAACTGGAGAACCAGATTAGTCTGATTTGTCAGCAAATGACTTAGTATAGGCTTTGTGAACTAGATGATTCAATGGTCAAATAAAAAGAACAATTTGGCATCATGTAAATGCCAAGAACAGCTAAGAAGGATGTCCAGATTCTCAGCGAATATCAAATTTCATTCAGTTCCTCACACAAAGCTGTCGTATAGCTTCAGAAGACTACAATCCTTTACACAGAAGAGAGAAAGTCATACTGAGGACGTTGAAATGGAAATAATGGGATTTTTAGTTTCTGGGCAAATTGTTCCTTTTCTTAAATGATTCTTGACAAAAACAACTTTGCCAACCTTTCACTTTCTTGATCTCTTATACTATTCTGTCTTTGACTCCTCATTTCCAATCTCTCATTCTGTCAGGTCAGTGTCTCGGCGGGTTTGGTCGCCCCCTCAGCGTCCGTTCAGAGTGTGTTCCTGGAACAGAGAGGTCAAAAAAGGAATCACTGCAGGAACCCTAGAGGAGCTCAAAGAGAAGGTATGAAAAGAAAACCCCAGTTTTAGTTAAACTGAAGGTTTTGCCATATTTGAACGTGCTGTGGGACATTTACTGTGATTCTTACCTCAGGCAGCTCAGGCTCTCTTTATAACTACTGTGCTGATTTTGGTGTGTGAAGAAGATGGGACAGAGGTTGACTCTGATGAGTTCCTCATAACCCTGCCGGACAACACCATTTTCATGGCCCTGAAACCTGGAGAGATCTGGAAACCTCATCCTGTATGTATGTGTGTTGATGCCAAGCAGAAACAATATTTATTTCATCTGGAATTATTAGTTGCTTTAAGGTGTTTCACCACTAATCTAACTTCACCAACATCAGAAAGGTGGTAATATGCACCACATTTATTCTTATCACACTTCACGCCAAGACGCAAAAAACCCAATGAAATATTTTGTATTAAAGGATTAGTTCACTTTCAAATATAATTTCCTGATAATTTACTCACCCCCATGTCATCCAATATGTTTATGTCTTTCTTTCTTCAGTCGAAAAGAAATGAAGGTTTTTGATGAAAACATTCCAGGATTATTCTCCTTATAGTGGACTTCAATGGACTCCAGATGGTTGAAGGTCAAAATTACAGTTTTAATGCAGCTTCAAAGGGCTTTAAATGATACCAGACGAGGAATAAGGGTCTTATCTAGAGAAACAATTGGTCATTTTTTTTAAAAATGTAAATGTATATGCTTTATAAACACAAATGATCACCTTCCAAGTGCTTCCACCAAAACCGCATTTTTGTATTTTTCATAAAGCCTACGCTGTACTTCCTACGCCTTCCCTATTATATTTACGGAAAAAATGGAACTGGCACTGCGTTTGTTCCGTAAGTTGAATAGGGAAGGCGTAGGACATACAGCGTAAGCTTTTTGAAGAATACAGAAAGTGTGATTTTGGCGGAAGCACTTGAAAGGCGATCATTTGTGTTTATAAAGCATATACATTTAAACATTTTTTCGAAAATGGCCAATTGTTTCGCTAGATAAGACCCTTATTCCTCGTCTGGTATCATTTAAAGGAACACTCCACTTTTTTTGGAAAATAGGCTCATTTTCCAACTCCCCTAGAGTTAAACAGTTGAGTTTTACCGTTTTCGAATCCATTCAGCCGATCTCCGGTTCTGCTGGTACCACTTTTAGCATAGCTTAGCATAGTTCATTGAATCTGATTAGACCGTTAGCATCGCGCTTAAAAATGACCAAAGAGTTTTGATATTTTTCCTATTTAAAACTTGACTCTTCTGTAGTTAAATCGTGTACTAAGACCGACAGAAAATGAAAAGTTGCGATTTTCTAGGCTGATATGGCTAGGAACTATACTCTCATTCCGGCATAATAATCAAGGAACTTTGCTGCCGTATCATGGCTGCAGCAGTGCAATGATATTATGCAGCGCCCGTGAGCCCCTGCTTGCACAGGGAACGTGCCTTGCAACCATGGAGACGTTTGTGAGAGACGCTGCGTAATATCATTGCACTGCTGCAGCCATGGAACGGCAGCAAAGTTCCTTGATTATTACGCCTGAATGAGAGTATAGTTCCTAGCCATATCAGCCTAGAAAATCACAACTTTTCATTTTCTGTCGGTCTTAGTACACGATTTAACTACAGAAGAGTCAAGTTTTAAATAGGAAAAATATCAAAACTCTTTGGTCATTTTTAAGCGCGATGCTAACGGTCTAATCAGATTCAATGAACTATGCTAAGCTATGCTAAAAGTGGTACCGCCAGAACCGGAGATCGGCTGAATGGATTCGAAAACGGTAAAACTCAACTGTTTAACTCTAGGGGAGTTGGAAAATGAGCCTATTTTCAAAAATAGTGGAGTGTTCCTTTAAAGCCCTTTGAAGCTGCACTGAAACTGTAATTTTGACCTTCAACCGTCTGGAGTCCATTGAAGTCCACTATAAGGAGAATAATCCTGGAATGTTTTCATCAAAAACCTTAATTTCTTTTCGACTGAAGAAAGAAAGACATGAACATCTTGGATGACATGGGGGTGAGTAAATTCTCAGGAAAATTTAATTTGAAAGTGAACTAATCCTTTATTAACTAAATTATTAATGACTTTAACTCAATCACTTATCAGTAAATAATTTGTAGGGGTGTAACAATGTTCAAACTGAACCAAAAAAAAAAAAAAACAATACACCACCCACAGTACGCACCACGGTACTCTCATGGCGTACCGAACGCCCCTCGCCCCCTCACTTTACCTTGTCACAAAACAAATTTTGATTAAATAGTTATTTGTATTGTTCAGTATCTTTTTACTAACTTCCTTTATCTCTTCTAGTTACTTCAAAGGGGTGGTAACAAACCAGGTCATAGTAAGCCAAGGACAGGAAAAGACATTGCTCAGATCACCTTTGATCTTTACCGTACGCACCCCAAAGACGTGTTCGGCTCACTGAATGTGAAAGCCACATTTAAAGGGCTTTACTCTGTCAGTGCAGATTTTCAATGCTTGGGACCAAAAAAAGTGCTGAGGTAAGCAGGGTTCCCTTAATACTGCAATACAGATTACAGATTAAAACTTTAAGCATGTTAAGGGTTTGTTTTACTAGTTATTTGCACAAAACCTTTATCAATTAAGCCACTGAATTGTATTCAACCCATTTGTTGTCTCTCAGGGAGGCCCTCAAATTCATGTCCAGTCTCCTGCATGCTGCTGGACACTTGCTGATCACATCTGCTTCTGTAATTCGCCGTATTATCCAAGGGGCAGATCTTCTTCAAGGCCAACAAGTCCAACCTGTCGAGTATTGGGAATAACTGGAGAAAAGACATGAATCTGATATCGCTAAGAATATAACTGAGAGATGTGTTTTTTTGAGACTTTGAGATTTATATGGTTCAATTTAACATTAATGCATTAGGTAACATGAATGAACAACAATTTTACAAAATTAATTAATCTAGATAAATTTTAATTTCTACACTATGGTTCAAAAGTCAGTCAGTGAGATTTTTTAAAAATGTTTTTGATAGAAGTCTCTTATGTAAACCGAAGCTGCATTTATTTGATCAAAATACACCAAAATATTATTATAGAAGTTAAAATAATTTTCTATTTTAATATATTTTCAAAGGTAATTCATTCCTGTGATGCAAAGCATTACTCCAGTCTTCAGTGTCACATGATCCTTCAAAAATCATTCTAATATGCTGAATTGGTGTGCAAGTAACCAAATCAGCATATTATTAATGATGTTGAAAAAAAAGTTTTTGTGGAAATCATGATTAATTTTTTCAGGATTCTTTGATAAATAGCAATTTCAAAGGAACAGCATTTATTTGAAATAGAAATGTTAAATAGTAAAATATGCTAATGCATTAGTACTATATTTATAGTACAGCATTTTTTATAAAAGAATGTTCACCTAGATTAATAAATGCTGTAAAAAAATTGTTTTTCATGGTTAGTTGATACCTAATGCATTAACTAATGTTAATGAACTTTACTGTAAATTGTAAAGTTACCATTAACACTTTGTGGGTTTCATGGACAATTCATGGAAAAAGTTGCTCCAGTTGCTCCTTAGGTTTCTATGAAAACTGCCTTTTAGGAGTGATTTTTTTATTTTTAGTCTAGGACTACTCAGTGTTACTTATTCTGTATGTTTGACCCTCTTTATAAATGTTCATATCACTTTTATCATTCATTATGTATGATAATTTTATCTTCCTCATTTGATTGTCACTTTGGATAGAAGCATCAGCTAAATGAATAAATGTAAAAAATGTAAATGTAAATACAAAACTGTTGTATTAGTGAATGTTTAGTAAATAAACATGTTTTTAAGATCAATTTATTAAGTAAAACCAAATTGGTACAAAAAGCTTCAGCACAAAAAAGACAGTCTCTCTAATCAGGTCACTTAATGCATAGACTAATCAACTTCATAATGATACTACTCAAGATTTTAATTAGTTTTCAAATAATAATAATAGAAAAAAAAAAAGGATCACAAACATTATGATTGGGGGAAAATAAAATTGAGCACATAAATTATGTAGTATTATGTCAGCACAATGTTTCCGTCAAAGAAACACATTTGTGTAGCACGCTGTGGAGTTAAAGACTGCAGTTATGCTAATAACCTTAAATACAATTGACCTTTGTAAAAGCAAACATCTACATATCTAAGCTCGAAGTGCAACTTAAACATGAAAATGGCAATACACATGCATTCGCTCGGTTGAGTCACACTGAGAACCACAATCATTAGACCTCTGATAAAACAAGCTACAAAACAAAATACATTGTACTAGAATTCAGTGCCTTGCCATACACAATTTTTTGTTTACTTTAAAGTACATATTCTAATACTAAATATTTTTGATTCAAGTAAGATGCTTAGGTTTGGAGATACATATTGCATAACAATGTTGTGAGAGAGGTTCTACAAGGCCCTGGTCATAGCATTAAATTGGGATGGAAATATCCAGATAGGTTAAAGGAAAAAAAAAAAAGTATTTGTGTAACATCTTTGGCAGTGATGTGGAATTCAGTTTCCACCTATCTGCACAGCTACAAATGCCACGGCAAGCTGACTCCGCTTCCGAGGTCAGAGTTCACCCTCAGGCAAAACTGGGGTACCTCCCCTCAAAAGTTCGTTCCATGTTGCCGCTTCGCCCCCTCCACCTCCATTGATTACCGTAGAATCGCCCAAACTCACCCCAGAGCCCATGTTCTCAAACGCGACTCTTCCCCGCGAATACTTCCCGCCCCTTTTCTGTTGTTGCATTATGACGGCGATGATGCGTTCCCTCTCCTGTGAGGTCATCCAGCGCATCTGATTGTGTTTGACGTGGTAACGCGTGTCTCCGTACCACTGGATGATCTCTGTCCTTGTCAGGCCTGTCTTCTGCTGGAGAATCAAGTAGTCGTCGCTTGTGGGCCACTGGCAGCGAAGGAAGCTTTGCCGCAAAATTTCCAACTGTTCCCTCGTCTTCTTACGAAGTCTCACGTTTGGTTCTACCCGGCCGCGGAGGAATGACGGAGATGGAGAAGGAGATGGGGAGATATCCGCAGAGTATTGTTGAACGGAAGCGTTGCTGTCATCAAACTCTCCTTCGTCGCTTACTTCCTCCTTGGTCTCATTTGATTGGTTGAGTGGTTCCTCATCATCACCCACATCCACATCAACCTCAAACCCCGCCTCTGCGTCGTCAGCCTCATCGTTGTCATAAAAATCAGCGCTAGGTAGAACGTCGTTCTCCAGCTCGTTCTGAGGGTTCTGTTGCGCCAGCTGCAATGAGCGATTGCGCCCCGCGAGCTTGGCTAGCCAAGCCCGGCCATTCTTGCGAAGCTGGTAGCGGCTGTCAGCAAACCATTTGCGGATTTCACGGCGATTAAGTCCAGTCATTTTCTGGAGCCGCTGAACCTCGCCGTCAGATGGCCAAGACTTCTGTACAAAACTGCGGCGCAGGGCCATCAGCTGCGCTTTCGATTTTTTCCCTGGCAAGCAGTGTAGAGACTGTGAAAGCTCTGGGAGCTCAGGGTATGGCACTGCAGCCGGTTGATCGTTCATAATCACGTACGATGAACGTCCATAGGTATTGAGCAGCTGGACTCCAGTATTCTGAGGCGGTAAGTTTCTACTGTCATTCTGGAAATGGGGATTGACTTGAGGAACTTGGGATGCAGGTCCAAGACCGTTTTTGTACACGACATTGGAACTGACCAACTGCTGTACACCGTTATTGGATTGGGAAGCATTATTCTGGCTGAAATGCAAGCGGGTTTGGTCACTGATGATATGTTGAGGAACAGTACGGCTGGGTTTAGGCGTGTGGTCTCTCTGATCTACATGGGCATCTGCCGTAGGTGGCGGTATAAAATCCTGTTGCGTTTCATCACGTCCTAAACAATCCTCATCTTCATTGATTTCCACACACTCCTCAGCTTCCATTCTTTTCTGAATTCGCCACAGCTTGCGTCGCGTTTCTTGAATGTCGTCATCAGCCCAGCTAATTCCGTAGCGCACCCGTTGCATCATGAACCATGCTTTAACTCTGTCCGGCGGTAATGCACACTTTCGAGCCAGAGCACTTGCCTCCTGTGACGTGGGGTATGGGAACTCATTAAAGGCTTCCACGAGTTCCGACACGGAATCCAGCTCGTGGACCTGCTCCGAGCGCACCCAGATAAGCTTTAACCCCTCGGATACCAATGGAAGACAGACTAGGTTAGCCTGGTTGTGTGTTGATGTGCCAGAGGAGACTGTTTGCCTCTTTTGGCAAGACTCCTTAGTCCCTGAAGAGCAGGGTGACTTCTCCTGAGGTAATTCGGCGGATGAGCTCTGCGTTTCTTCAGGAGCAGGTGAGACATCCATCTCTTCCTGTTCTTTTGCCTCCACGGAGGATGAGGTCTCATTTGAGTCTTCGGGAGTCTGAAGTGAAGTAGATTCAGATCCCTCAGTGGTGACTGGCTGAAAAGAGTGAGATCAAGAAATGTGAATACAAAATGCTCGAGGTGAGAATTCTCTTATTGAGAACCTAAAAGTTAAAATGCCACAAAAGGTCTTCTGTCATTTCCTTTCGCAGCAATTAAAATCACAATGGAATCATAATTGGGTCATTCCATGTAGGGGTGTAACGATACGTCGTTATATAGAGATAACGCTATATTAAAATGCAAAAATTTGGATAGTTGCTGTAAACTATATGACTCGCGACAGAGTTAGTTTTATCCAAGACTAAGTTTACTGTATTTGTAAAGTATAATTCACCCAACAATGTAAATTCTGTTATTAAGTACTCACCCTCATGTCGTTTCAAACCTATACAATTTTTGTTGATCTTTCAAACACAAATTATGAATATTTAAATAAAATTTCTTTCATTAAAGGATTACTTCACTTTCAAATAAAATTTTCCTGATAATTTACTCACCCCCATGTCATCCAAGATGTTCACGTCTTTCTTTCATCAGTCGAAAAGAAATTAATGTTTTTGATGAAAACATTCCAGGATTATTCTCTTAAAGTGGACTTCAATGGCCTCCAAATGGTTGAAGGTCAAAATTACAGTTTCAGTGCAGCTTCAAATGGCTACCAGACGAGGAATAAGGGTCTTACCTAGAGAAACGATCTGCCATTTTCGGGAAAAATAGTATATTCTTATATATAGTTGTATTATTTATAAAAGAATAGTATTTATTAGGGCTGGATATTGACAATTTTCACGATTCAATTTCGATTACTATTTACATGCTTTCAGTTTGAGTACGATTTCAATTCGATATTGATTATTTTGGATGTAGTATTTCAGTTACAGTATTTTCTAGAGGAAAAAAATCAACTAATGCTGTAAACTACACATGGGAGTCAGTTGGTATTACTATAATAATATTGAAGGTTAAATTAACTTATTTATATACAAACACTTAAATTACACTGTTTTTATTATAAATAAAGTTTAGAATTACATAATCATATTTCTACTCCAATTTGCTTTTTTGAAATAAACATTTAAATCGTGGCTGTCATAACTGATTTATTCAAAAATGCATTAAATATTGAAGAACATTAAATGAATATGTAATGGTGCATAGCTATATTTATCAATGTTGCTTTCTAGAGTACACTTTTCTAGCTGACTAATGAGTTTATGGTCACTGAATATGTTTTTCTGAGGTAAATGTGACGTTACATGCTGTTTTATTGATGTCTTTCCGAGGTTGAAACACTGATTGAGCAATTACACAAGACAGGATACGGATTTCGGTAAGTTGTACTGTATATTTTAACATACCTTCAGATGTTTAGTCATGTTTATTTCGCTAGGATAAGTTCACATGCGGTCCGTGCTGCCGCTTCTCTTTAACTGAGGCGCTAAAGCGATTTGTCACGTCACATTAAACAGTGCCGAAACGGTATTTATATTTTGACTCTCATAATAAGATGGACGTCATTTGAAGTTGAGTTTCGTAAAATCGGTTTGTAAAAATGAGATTCTATTAAAATCGAGAAATCGATATTTTTTACCCAGCCCTAGTATTGACAAAGTTCAGAGGCTGTCATATATGTGACTTAACTTACTTTGTTGTGTATTTTCAATATGAAAAATAACTTTTATATTGATGGATTAATTGCATTTTGAAAAAACAAAAACGTGTCATGGATTTATTGTATTGGGGGGGGGGGGGGGGTTATTTTATTATAAACCTTTAAAAATCAAAATGTAGATTTGAATTTTTAATGTTTTTATAACCAAAAGATGGTATGTGAAAGTTTGAAACAGAAAATAGTGGTTTTCATCTTGCCACTTTCTTGGTAAATACCTTTTTACTCAAATTAATCAAAATGGAGTTATAGCGTTTTGGAGAACCAAACTCTTCATAATTTGAAGAATGTGAGAAACTGAACAGTTCTGGGACACTATTCCATAGTATTTTTTTTCTCCTACTATGGAAGTCAATGGTGCCCCAAAGCAGCCTGGTTACAAACTTTCTTCAAAATATCTTCCTTTGTGTTCAGCAGAACAAAGAAATTTATACAGATTTGGAACAACTTGGGGGTGAGTAAATGACAGAATTTTCATTTTTGGGTGAACTATCCCTTTAAGAGCTCCGATATTAACCCAGAAATTATTTACACTTAAACTCCATTCACAGAATCTCTAGTGGTGCACACAACCAACTAAAACTCGTGCACATCATTAAATACTGACATGAACACAAAACTTAACTTACTTTATCCTTGACAAAGCTCTTTCCCAGGTCACCATCGAAGCAGGGTGTCTCCACGCCGCCGCCGCGCTCCTCTAGCGCTTCACATCGCTCGCTCCTTACCGAGTCGGAAAGGCTGGTAACAGGGTGAGCGGCGTGCAGGTGCTGACTGAGACATTTAACATCTTGCGCTTTATAACCACAAATCCGACACTCGTAAGCATCCTTAACCGTCTCCCCAGCATCTCCTCCGGGCTTTTCCGCCGAGTCTGGTGGTGAAGAGTGCGTACTTGCGCTCTCGAGCTGCGGAGCTGAGCACTGCTCCATGGGAACCTATGCACGACCTAGCCAAGGCGCAATTCATACAAGCGAACACTGAGGCCAGACAGCTAAATTTCTCCCACAACAAAGTCAGTGCGCAATACCCTAGAGGATGCAACAAGTTTCATTTGAATAAAATAACTATATACTGAGTCAACATGCAAGAGTTGAATGCTGAATCCGAATTTATGGCCACACTGGTCTGAGTATGGAACAAAGGCAGGCTAGCCAGCGAGCTAACACAAGTGCTTGTCGTGTTGGCTTCACACAGATGCATAAAAAAGTAAAAAAATAGCCAGCTCAGATGCAAACTGGTTTATTTATTGTTTTTCTTTCTTTCATTAGATGTAGTTAGTTAAGAAATAAGGCAACTAAAAGAGCCATTCCGAGCTAATCGCACTCGCCTCTGAGTCGCACAGTTGTCCAGAAAGCTGTCACAGGTTTGGTTTGTCGCATCCTCCGAATGTGAAGCCAGAGCGGCTTCAAAATAAAAGTTCACTGACAGATTCAAGAAGCTTTATTGAGATGGTAAAATAGCGTTACAATCCCAAAAACATTAGTAACAGTACATATACACACGCATTTTCACGCATACACACACAATTTAAATAATAATAATAAAAGTCAAAATAGGAACAGGTTATGAATCATAAGACAAAGCCTGTCCTCATTTAGAAACACTGTTAACAAATACATTTTAACACGTTTTCTTTAGGATTGGATGTTAGTCTAGCATTTATAATTTGCTTAATATAAAAACACAAGAACATAATCTCTGTGTGTGTGTCAGTGTGATTGTAGATGAGTATTTGACATTAAAGGTGCAGTATGTAGGATTTCTCTCCGCTAGAGGTCGCTAGAGGCCTATTCAAAATAAAGATGATGCCAAGTTTGAGTGCAGAATCTTGGGACATGTGGTCTTCACCTCAATGGACAGTGCAAAAGAATAGGGATTGGACTCGGGAAGAAATCATGTTCATGGATGTGATTATTAACGTTACTGTAGTATGAAGCAGAGCAGGAGCGAGTGTTGTGGGAGCTGAACGAGGAGCTGGAGCGATTGTTTAACACACACCTCACAAGCAGCGGGACTTTTATTATGCCACAGTCACGGTGACACTTCCGCTTTTCCGGTCATGAGTATGAGGTAACGCAGCTCTGTTTATCATATTAGATACATTTGAGAGTGTTGAAAATGATGTTATAACGTTACTCTGTGCGTTCACTCGGCGGCTGCTGTGAAACACTGTTACACACTGCAGTAAGATAGATCGATTTTAAAATGTCATATTTAATGCTTGATGGCTTGTATTGATAAATGGCATGCAATTAATTTAAGTTTAAATTAATTAAAACGTATTGTATAATGGAGAAAATTCTGTATTACTGTTACTAAAAATAAAGCTGCATCTGATTATGCTATGTTAGCTCACAAAATAGTGTTTTTCTCTTAGGCGTAAAGCATGGTACTCGCAAAAAATCAAGAAAATCTGATTTAAACAATAAGACTAAACGTGTTGAGCTATATAACAATAATTAGTTTTCTGTCTATAAATATATCAAAACAGTTGTTCACTTATCTATTAAAATATGTAATATATTAAAGCGTCTTTGGTGTTTCCATGGTTTCTACAAAATAAAACCAGAAACCGAGGGTAACGCAGGTATGAAGCAATTGACAGGCGACTCCTCACACGTCCCAGAGCCTTGGTTAAAATTGCAATTTTCTCACGATTTATAAATAGCTGCAAACATTTGGGATATTGTAAGTACTCAAGTGAACAAAATATATAACACTGGCCTAGTGGTTTTGGGATATTTTACTTCAAAATTCTTACCTATTGCACCTTTAAATACTTGTGAGAAGTTATAAAATAAATACATATATGTACAATTCTTTCTATTTTCTATTCAGAAAATTGACCTGCTTTATTATGAAATACACATGCATTTTGATCTATTAAATGGGGATTTTTTTTTTTCATTAAATTTCACTGGTATGTCTGAATCTATAAATAATCAACTATCTTACATAAGAAATTATAGGATCATTTAGTATTGATAGTGATTCAGTCTTACAGTTTGCTTCTAATCAGCCGTGAGAGGCTTTCAATTTATTGGAAACATAAATGCTCTCAACTTGATCTTGATAAGCACTTGAACAAACATTTTCAAACATAAATCGTGTGTCATTCAGTTTGTACTGGTTTAGCATGTACTTCAAAGTACAACAATAATGATTATCGCTGAGAACTTGATAAGTTGATAATAAAGACTTTTATAGTCAAGTCAGTTTTTTTAAAAATAAATATACATTTTAATTTTTTTATTTAACCTTGCTAATAATAAAGTCGGACAGTCATGATTCCCCACGGATCAAATAAATGGGTGGATGAAATAAAAAATTGACTATATCAGTAAATGTGTTGTCCAAAAAGTAGTAAAAGAATAAAAGTCACACATGAACCATCGTAAACATCTCTGTATCTTAGCAATTATCATTTCATTAGTAATATATTAACATGCACCATAAAAAATACTGTAAACAGAAAACAAAGGTCAGTCTCTGTGTATATAAAAAGAGTCTTAGAGGGTTTCATGCACCTTACAGACTCAAAGTGAAGACAGAGAGCGATCTTAGTACATCTGTAACAAAACGTTCTGAATATTTGAACTGAAAACGAGAAGATCAGCAGCAAGTATGTCAGCCATGACTGAAGTTCCCAAGGAACCCTTTTTTGTGAGCTGCGATTTATGTGTGGAAGTGAAAACTCGGGCGCTGAAGACCTGCTTGAAGTGTGAAATCTCTATGTGTGCTCAGCACCTACAGACCCACCTGACCACCCCAGTGCTGCTGCAAACCCATCCACTAACTAACCCTGTAAAATCAGGTTCGTCTAGTCAAATGGCCAGCAAATGCACAGCTCATGGCAAGCTACTGGAATACTACTGCCTGGATGATCACGTATTGGTATGTATGTCTTGTGCCATCGAGGAGGGACATCGGCTGCATAACATGAAGACGCTACAGACCGCCTATCTGGAGCTGGTAGATCAACTGAAAAAAGAGTTAGAGGCACTGGCTCAGAGGCAGAACCAGGCAAAGGAGCTGGAAAGGTGGCATAAAGATCAAAAACAGGCTCTGGAGGACTGTGTTAGACAGCTGGAGACTGGATTAGCCCTGAAGGATCTGGTCTTTACAAGTTTACAGACCTCAGTATCAGCCAGAGTGGGAACAATTCAGACAGCCCAGCAAGCTATCAGTTCAGCTCTGAAAGAAGAGGATCATTTCAGCTTCTTGCAGAAATTTGCCAGTGTACAGAAAGCTATAATGGACGCTCGCATAGTGGATCTGAAACAGGGCTTGGAGTCAGGACCGGATCGCTCTAAATTAATTGAAAATATCATTAAGAATGGACAAATGATTAAGAAGCAGGAAGTTAAACTCCAGGAAAAGCTTCTTGCTTTTGCTGACCCTGAATATTACCCTTTCACACAGAATGAAGCAAACACAGTCTCAGAGCTGACCTTTGACCCTCAGACTCTAGGGCTCGGGATGACTCTGTCTAAAGATCTTAAAACACTGTGCATCAGCTCCTCTGCCACAAAACTGGAATGCTTCAGGAATCACACCGTTCGCTTCCTGCAACATGTTCAAACAGGCAGTCTGCGCTGGTTTCTCCAACTCTCTGAACATTTTGACTGGACCATTGGTCTTTGTGATAGCTCAGCCTCCAACGGGAATTATGGACAGGTATACGGATTGAAGAATAATAATAATAGTCTCTTTTTTTTTGAAAGCAGTTATGAAGAACGGAGAATTAGATCTGAATTACATCCTCCCAACAGAAGGGATATGCAGTATAGTGCAAGAACCGTTACAGAATATGGGTCGTACGTTTACGAACAGGATCAGGAAACGTACATCAGTCCTAAAAAGACAGTGCCACATGAGTTCCAGGCCACTAGTCCATGGAAGATAGAAGTGACCTGGGACAGTACTTCACAGCTGCTAACCTTTTACAGCAGAAACAAACCAACCAAAGGTGTTTTACTGTGTAAACTCAAAACAAATAATTTCAGCAACAGACTTTATCCCTTTTTTACCTTGGAAAACTCTACTCTACAAACCAGAACAAACACGAGACGAGACAATGTATGCACTGCAACTGCCAATTCATATACAGAAATACTCTGTGTACTCAAACAATAATCGGTCAGAGAAGTAAATGGCAAAAGCATTATTCTAATTGATTGTTTTTCTATTTTTGTTAATTGTTTTGTTTATATATTATGAATAACATGTTTAATACTTCATTTATGCTTTCATGCAAAATAATTGGTTGTTTAAAGCTAAGGAAGCACTTATTTAATCTTATTTTAAAGTATGTTTTCATGTACAATTTTAATTATATTCTTATGTAAATGCATACTAAATTTAGTTTCTCTGTTAAAATAATGTACCCAAATGCTTAAGCAATAAGGGAGGAGATGAGTCTACTCCAACTGCAATAAACAATGATAAAGAGGCTGCTCAATCCTCACCATCCACCAATCTCTTTCTCAAGATGGTATATTCAGAAATATTCTGTGAGGTATTTCTGTTTTGCATATGGTGTTTATAATCAGATAAGATGTGCTACTGTTGATGTGTAAAGTCAACTGACAGTTCTTCATAGGAACAGTGGAAGAGTGAATTTTAACAAATGTGTGTGATATTTGTTGTGTCAAACTTTACACCAGCATGTCACTTTTTTGTTTTTTCTTAAATGTACTCAGATATCAACTCTTACCAGTAATGATAAAATCAGTTATCATATTCAAAATAAAATCATTATCTCTTAAGGGCAGCTAAGGGCAGTTACTCTTTCAATTCACACTTCCTTAGCAACCACATTCAGCAGCAGTAAAGCAAATCCCCAAAGTCATTCTAAAATTGCATGATTTTAGCAGATTAAATGCTGGGCAAAATTATGTGTGCTTTCACAAATCTAAAAAATACAGTCTAGTTGGAAATGAACAAACTCTTTATATTTTACTGTGACCTGGAAAAATGGAAATATTTATGGCTCACTCATAAAGTTATAAAGAGGGCTCATTTGAAGAGACTAAAAAAGCACAGTGAATTGCTGTATGTAATCTACACGTGTACAAAGAGTTTCATCATTTGAGAGGCAGTGTTGAGGTGGTAATTAGCAATTGCTGCAAATAAAATTGAATACAAATGTATTTAAAATGTTCCCATCTACACGCTACATCATACAAAATTATGGACATACTTATTAGGGCTGAGCACTGATGGTGTGCCCCAGGGTGCAAAAAAACAGGAAGTGAGATATTTTGAGTTTTCTCTTTGGCAGTTTTTGCCATTTCCACAAGTTGTACTTTAACAAAGTCCTCCTAGAGCTTTAATCAGATAAACATCATATTTGGTCAGTCTAATCTAAAGGCCTTTGCGACGTTAAATTGCGAAGATCTAGAGTTTTAGCTGATGTCCGTGGCTGCTTGACAAAGTGTAATGTTTCGCCGTGTTTAATTTGGGCATACAATGTCCAATCTGTCTGAAACTTCACATGTTTTATTAGAGTCCTGGCCTGAAGACATCAACATGGCAATGTTTAGTTACAGTCATAGCGCCACCTGTTGGCAGCAGGAAATTACATGTTTTACACTGTGATTAACTCCTCATTGAAATTGAACCAGATCAACATCATACTTGGTTAGTCTAATCTTAAGGCCTTAGCGAAGATAAATATCAAAGATCTTGAGTTTTCACTGAAGAGCGTGTCCGTGGTGGCCTGATGTTTCACTATGAAAGAGGAAGCTGTTGTAATTCAGGCATACTTTGTCCAATGTGCTCCAAACTTCACATGTGTGATAAGAGTCCTGGCCTAAAGACATCTATATGACAATATTCAGTTAGTCATAGCGCCTCCTGCTGGCAACAGGAAATGGTATGCTTCACACTGTAATTCACTCCCAGAAACACATTTCAATATGCCACGAAGTGCCAAACTGTCATGATTACTAGTCAGAGTGCCTTAATCGGCCACTAGAGGGCACTCCAACCCGGACTCTTGTTTTCAACACTTGGACTTCATTTCCCAGAACTCACTTCCCGGACTCATTATCCCGTAATTGCACTCTGCTGTTTTGTGTTTGCTCATTAGTGTCTGTCTATTTATACTTGGTTGTTTCTGCTTTTGTGATCGTGGTTTCATTTCATGTCAGCTGCTTCCGTTTGTGTTTGCTTTATTTTGTATGGACTGTTCTGTTGACTTTGACCCTCGCCTGCCAGGATTATGTTTTTTGGATTACCCCATTAAAGCTGCACTTGGATCTTACTCTCTTGTCTCTGTGCTTACGTGACACAAACATACTAGAAACACGTTAAATCATGCAACACTTGACTAAGTGTTAATGTATGTGATTAACGCCACGAAACAGGAAGTTGTTGTAACTCAGGCGTAAAATGTCCGATCTGCTCCAATCTTCAAATGTTTGATAATAGTGCTGGCCTGAACACATCAACATAGCAATATTCAGTTATAGTCAAAGTGCCACCTGTTGGCAGCAGGAAGTGTGGCACTTTGAAATGACTTGGCCATAATTCTCCTGTATTTACTTGCTTACATGCATGTCGCCCAATGTTTACTTGTTTTCCTAAGGCCAACGGGTGGCGGTGACCCCGGGTGCGAGGGCCCTTTCATCACTACTTGAAGCTTTAATCTATTCTTTGTAATGGTGCTAGTAAAATCAAGGTCATGGGTTTGATTCCCACCTTGAATGCAATGTGAGTCGCATTGGATAAAAACATTTGCCAAACGTAAATGTAACAAAAGTGGGCAAGTACTGCCAAAAGATGTTAATTAGGAAGCATATTTAATACAAACTAATTAATACAATTTGTATTTACTTATTAACGAGTTCATTCATTCGCTGAAATTGATAGGTGCAATGATCATTGGGGCTGAGTATGTGCTTTTAATGTTTGTACATGGGTTTAAGAATGGATAGAGTTTGTCAGTGAACCAATGATCCGTGAAAGAGTAGATATGAGACTTGGATTCCACATCATAAAAGGAGACCAGACCCTCCTCATAATCCACAAACACACCCACCTTCTGGGGCTTCACTTTTAGCGAGAGAGAGACAGAGGTTCCAGCACAGGCACTATACTGGTTCCCATTTCTCAACCGCACTGTCCAGTATCCATTCTGAGGACTCAGTGTGATCTTCCCCTTTCTGTTAATGGATTCTCTGGCTACTCCTAAATCCCAGTCAGTTTTTCCCTTCACCTGTACCTCAAAATAAAACCTTCCAGAAGAGAATCCCTGCTTTCCAAGGACATTGCCGCATTTATCAAACCTCTCAGGATTGTCTGGGACATTCTGTTTTTTTTCTCCACGTCGCACTTGTTTCCCATCATCAGACAAGATGAGAGATTTATGAGCTGTATCTGGATCCAGCGTCACATCAACTAATGAAAATTAGAAAATGATTATTTTGATATAAATGTCACATACATATATATTTAAGAGCTGATACATCACTAATATAGTGATGCCATTTCAACACAGTAAAGTAAAATGGATTTAAAAGGTATAAATTATATTTCTTTCTCACTCACCAGCATATTTTCTTCTCTTTGCAATCTCTAAAAACAGACATATTTAAAATGATTATGAATGTTCCATTCATAATAAAATGAATCATTTTAACTACAATTTCACCAGCAGTAAATTTCAAGAATATAACACATAGACTGATTTTATGGAAAAATTATGATCTATGAAAAACATAATCTCACCTTTTTGAATCCTCCTCAAATACCGAACTGAAGAAATTCCAAAATATAAATAAGAGAAATTATTCAATTACAACTATATCATTATAATAGTACAACAGTTTCTTTACGTTCAGATGCAACTATAAAATTAAGACCAAAAAAAAAAAAAAAACCTAATTATTATTTTGCATCTAAATGATTCAATGAAAAATAGACATCACCTCTTCTTAAGTAAACAAAAGTAGCAATTGCAACTGCAGTAATGGTACCAAATACAACTGCAATTGAAATCCAAATGACTGATGTTCTCCAAATGTGAAACATTTTACCTGTAACAAAAAAACACCATACAGCATGGCATGTGACTGAGCAATAGATAGGCCAAGATATTTTATGTTAAACAAAGACCTGTACATTTTCTGTACTAAAACATTCACAATAAATTTGCAAATCTGTGATAAAATTGTGATTCATTATGAATCATCATGACTGTATCAAAATACCAGGGAAATCTGTGAATGATTGTAGTATATGTTTATTAAACATGTAAGAGAATAGTCTGGATACTATATTGACTGTAAGATGGCGGAGGTAGCGAGAGGTCGGGCAGGTGCTGGCTTGTTGCCATCCAGCTATCAGTTTTTTAAAAAACCTTCTGTTCAAAAGCCATGCCACACTAGTCACTTTTTACGAAATAAGATTATTTTATGGACGATGTTTTATGTTGCCGCACTTGTGGTCAACTCGGTACGACCGTGTATAACAAATAATCAAGCTCACTACACGGAGAATGTGATCACCTGTTCCAATCATTTAGTGCTTCCTTCTTATCGTGGATATACTGGTACATCTTTGCCTGTTGGACAAATTGCATCTTATCGCAGCGTTCTTAATCATGGGAAGGCGATTCCAACTGTTACATCGAAAAATATGATAAAATACAAATCATCAAAACTATTGAGGAAATTTTCTGGATACTTGCTTGTTACGCTGTTGCTTGCGGGGGATGTGCATCTGAATCCCGGGCCATGTGCGGATGAGGTGGGTCTGGAATCCCGGGCCATGCATCTCGGGCCATGTGCGGATGAGATGGGCCTAAATCGGTACCATCTAACGGCATTTGCGGGGAATGTGTGTCAGCGTTCGTCTTCAGAGGACACTACTTTGGTATGTAGTCATTCTATTGACGGCGATTCGCTTACTGTGGATGCTGGCCAACTGGGTGAGTCTTTCATTGATTCGATGCCAGTGACTACATTTCAGACTGTTCCATCGGTTACATCGAATCATGTGCAGAGGGCTACTTTAACGTCACTGAATAAATCAACGCACAAGATAAATTCGGCGATTGTAAAGCATCGGAGTTTTAAACTTTTTAGAACAGTAAATCATGCTCGCATACTCTGGGATCTTCAATCGAAACCAAGTGGAATACTAGGTGGACATCTAAATATTCGAAGTGTCATTCCTAAAAATGATCAAATACAACATCTTTTATATGAGTCAAATTTAGACTTTTTATGTTTATCAGAAACATGGTTGCATGAAAATTCCCCTGTTGATATGTTAAATGTGTGTGGTTATAAAATGTATAGACGAGATAGAATTGATGGTAGGGGTGGAGGTGTGTTATTTTATGTTAAGGACAGTATAAGATGTGAGCAAATTCAGTGGTCATGTATAAATGAGTTAGAATGTATTTGTCTTAAACTAATATTGTCTGAGCAAATGTCATTTACTGTAATTGGAATCTATAGACCACCATCTGCTAAGGCTGTATTTTATGAAAAATTGGATGCTCTTATCAAAGAATGTGATACAAACAAGGAGATTATCTTATTAGGAGATTTTAACATAAATTGGAATGATGAAGTACAAAGGAAGAAGTTACAAATTACAACTGGGCATTATGATTTTAGACAGATTATTGAAGGGCCAACTAGGTTAACTAGGTCCTCAGAAACGTGTATTGATCTGGCTTTTACAAATAGACCAGAAAGGATAAAGAAGTGTTATAATCTGGTAACTGGACTATCTGATCATAATATGATCTTGATAGTAAGAAAGCTCACTAAAAGCAGATTTAATCTAACACCTGATAAGAAGGTAGAAAAATATAAAATACCTAAAAGTCAGTTGGATAATTTAAAAAAAACATTAAATGAAATAGACTGGGATGATTATTTGACATCTGAGAGTGTAGACCAAAACTGTAATTTTTTTATGACTGAAATTCAAAAAATTATAAACTGTCATATAAGGAAAGTGAAACCTAAACCAGGAAAAAAGAATATTTACCTTGGCTAAATGAAACAATTCGATTACTTATGAAACAAAGGGATCATGCTCTTAAGTTAGCACTTAAGTCTAAAACTGAACATGATAGGCATCTATTTGTTATATTAAGAAATAAGGTTGTAAAGGAACTTAGAAAAGCAAAAGCTACTTTTTTTATTAAGGTTATTAGTGAAGCTAAAGGAAATACTAAAGAAATATGGCAGAACTTAAAGAAATTAACTGGAACATATAAGATACATAAATCAATAGAATTAAATACAGATGGGAACATGATTAATGACTCAAGAAAGGTTGCAGAAGTATTTAATGATTATTTTATAGATTCTACAAAAACATTGATTAAAAATGACACTGGTTCAGGTGATTTAGTTTTATCTATGAATTGTAATGCTCCAATTTTGAATTTTAAAGAATTGACAAATACCAAAGTACACACAATTATTTCTTCTCTTAATAGTTCAAGGGCAAAGGATGTGTATGGAATGGACACAATATTTTTAAAAACTTATAAAGAGGCACTTATTATTCCAATTTTAAAAATTATTAATTGGTCTATAAAAGAAGGAGTGTTTCCGAATACTTGGAAAACTGCAGTAATTACACCAGTGTTTAAATCTGGTGATAATATGTTAGTTAGTAATTATAGACCCATTAGTATTCTCCCAGTAGTTTCAAAAATTGCAGAAAAATGGATCTCCGAGCAGATAGTATCACATTTGAATAATACTCCATTCTCATTGCATCCGATGCAGTTTGGTTTCCGAAAGTATCATTCAACAGAAACTGCGAATTGTCTTCTTTTAGAAAATATTAAATTAAAATTGGATAAAGGTGGTGTGGTGGGAGCTGTTTTTCTGGATTTAAGTAAAGCATTTGACACAGTAAATCATGAGATTTTAATTAATAAATTATTAAATTATAATTTTTCAATAAAAGTAATTAAATGGATAAGATCATATTTAACCGATAGACAACAGTGTGTTCGAGTAGATAATACAATTTCACAATTGCTTACTAATTCAGTTGGTGTACCTCAAGGTTCCATATTAGGTCCTTTGCTATTCAGTTTGTACATTAATGACTTGCCTGATGTTTGTTCACCTACTGTAAACTGCCAGATGTATGCTGATGATACAATCATATATTTGCATGCTAAAAGTAAGAAGCAAGCTGCAGAAGAATTATCAGCAGAAATGGATAAAATTACTAAATGGTTAAATAACTCTTGTTTACATCTAAATGTTAGTAAAACTGTATGTATGTTTTTTTCGAAGTCTGCAAATAGAGATCCGGACCCTGATGTTACAGTAGCAGGTAGAAGGTTATCAGTGGTTCATGAGTATAAATATTTAGGTATAGTACTTGATTCACAACTCACATTTAAAAAACAAGTTAAAAAAGTTGGAAATAGAATTAAATTCAATTTGGTAAATTTTAGACATATTAGGAATAATTTAACCACTGAGGCTTCAAAGTTATATATTAATGTTATGATTTTATCACACATGAATTACTGTTTGACCAGTTGGACACAAACAAGTGGGACTACTCTGCAATCATTAGAAAGACTCTATAAGCAGGCTTTGAAAATATTGGACAAAAGGTCTAATTCATATCACCATTGTAAAATTTTAACTAAATATGGGTTTTTAAGTTGGGAAAATATGATTAAATTTGCAGATATCCTACTTGTGTATAAAATTTTGCATGGTATGGCCCCACCTCCACTTAATGAATTTATTAAACAAAATTTTAACTTATCTACTAGAGCCACTACTAGAGGGGACTGTATAATACCTCATAGAAGAAGTGCTTTTGGGCAGTCAGTATTTTCTTATAGAGCAGTACATACTTGGAATACTATACCCATAGAACTAAGAAATATTACATATCTTTCTTCTTTCTCTAAAAGGATAAAAGGGTGGTTATTGGATAATCAAATATGTATTCATAAATAGTGGTTCTTTGTTTGTTTTTTGGTCTTGTATGTATTTTTTTGCTTTTGTGTGTGTGTTTACCATCAACCTGCCAGGGACTGCAGATGAAAATTAGCCAGAATGGCTAAATCTGGCACATTTACATAAGAGACTTGTTTCTTGTGTTAATTAATGTGCATTGTCCTCTTTTAAAAATAAATAAATAAAAATAAATAAATAAAATATTAACAAAACCAGGTCTCAATAAGCCTTAAGTTTCTGTGATTACACAGTGGGTTTTACCTCCCTAACTTTATGGTACAGAGTGGGGAAATCTCCACCAGTCACCGAATGGTACAAGTTGATCTCTGGGATTTACCTGTTATGTACATTTTCTTGATATGTGGTTTTAACATAGTCTCCTGATGATCTTTTTAAAAATATTTTTAAAAAAAGACCACTTGACAGCATGCCACTATAAAAGAGAACCCAGAAGGATTTTTAAATAACTGTGGTATTGTAATATTGTATCTGATGCAAGTACTGTATCTGATGTTGTGCAAGGACTTCAGAACATTTCTCCAGAGGCGCCGAATTTTATTTTGGGAGATTTTAATCACTCAAAAAGGCCCTGTCAAACTTCCACCAATACATTACATGCTTAACGAGACATAACAAGATGCTGGACCTCTATTATGGGAATATAAAGGGGGCATACAAGTCGGTACCATTGTCAGCATTAGGATCTGCCGACCACAATTGTGTGCAGCTCCTTCCGATATATAAACCTTTATTTAAAAGGGAAAAACCTCAGATGAGAGAAGCTAAAATGTGGTCTGAAGACTCTATCGCCCGCCTGCAAGGGTGCTTCGATTGTACAGACTGGGAGGCGTTTAAAGACTCTTGTGAACAAATTGATGAATTGACTGATGTTGTATGTTCATATATAACCTTTTGTGAGGATATGATTGTGCCTTCACATAAAATTAAGGTTTTTCCAAATACTAAACCATGGATGTCGATGATCGCGTAAACGATTGGCTGATGTTCGTGCACAGATGATGTATATTAATATTATTCCTTTCAGTGCACCTAATAAATAGTCTTTTATCAGTTAGTAAAGACAGTTTCAAGTAATATTGCAAAAATGTATAAAACAAAACATCGTCTGTAGCACCTTTAAGAAAGAGAAAAATTTGGCAGACAATAATTTAGGCTCAGCTTGTTCTGGCAAGAAGAAAACTGTGGGATTACAGCACAATGTAAATAAGGGCACTGTATGTATAGAGGGTTTTAAATCCAATGTTGATCTTTCTAATGCTCTTAACAGGTTTTATTCAAGAGCTGAATGTTTTAATTTTAAAGATGAAGTAGATGAATTGTGATGCCTGTGTAAAGATGATTCCCACTTAGTCTTGGAACAAGCAGCAGTGAAGAAAGTTTTTCTCTCCAATAAGGTGAACAAGAGCCTGGGTCCAGACTACATATGTGGTAGAACCTTAAAGCACTGCAAAGCTATTATGTTTTATTTTTTTCTAATATTTTTAATTTATCATTACAGACACAAAAGGTACCTTAGCCTGTGGAAAGAGGCAATTATTACTCCTGTTCCTAAATGTAATAATCCTAAAGTGCTTAATGATCTGAGACCAGTCGCCCTCACCTCCTTAATTATGAAATCATTTGAGAAACTTGTGAAGACTGAGTTATTGAGTAAGACTAGACAAGTCCTCGATCCCACGCAATTTGCATATAGAGCAGAGAGAAGTGTTGAGGATGCTTCACTTGTTTTATTAAATTTACTAACTAAGCACTTGGAGGGAAAGAATACACATGCAAGACTGTTGTTCATTGAATTTTCGTCTGCTTTTAATACTATTCAACCCCACATCCTACCAAGAAGACTGCTTGAGCATTACGAGCTGAACCATAATGGATGGTTATTGGACTTTTTAACTAACAGAATGCAGAAGGTAAAAGTGAACGGTAGTTTTTCTGATGTATTAAGTGTTTCTACTGGATCCCCACAAGGTTGTGTTCTTTCACCTTTATTATACATTTTGTATACTAACTTGTGTCAAAGCCTACATGAAAACAGAGTTTTTATTAAGTTTGTTGATGATACAGTCATAGTGAGCCTGTTACAAGGGGATGAGTCTGGCCATGGTCCAGGTGTGGAGGATTTTGTGACTTGGTGTGATGTAAAAAATGACCGTGATTTTAACAGTAAAAGACTGTAAAAATGCTGCGGTGAAAAACTGTCAATTGGTTTACAGAAAGTTTCCATACTATATACGGTGAATTACTGTAATAGATCTAACGGTACATTTAATGTAATTTTACGGTAAAATACCGTTAAATTCACAGTTTTTGAAAGTGAAAAATAACAATTCATTGTAAAATTTTCAGTGAAAAAACTTGACATTCCCACAATTCCCTGCGTGACACTTCACATTTGATATATTTTCGTTGAAATAACTCTGTTTCTTCTTAGTTTTTCTCATTTTTTTCTAATCAGTTATGTACATTAGGGTTTTATTTTACATCAAATGTTGTTAAATTAATGTTTATTGCATTTTTAAAATTTCATGCATGTTACCATGATGGTGTTTAGTGTGTGTGTGAATGACACTGTGTGCTCCTTCTATATGTTATTGTTGTCCTTCTCAGCTTGTGGAAAATCTGCTTGTGATGAACTTTAATTCATCATGTGACTCTTATCACCACTGTGTTTGGTGACTGTCAACAAAACAGATATTAGTACTTCATTAGGTTGGTAAATTAACATATCGATTAATGAAATACGTTATTTTACAGTAAATTTAACAGATTTTTTTTTAAGTTGCTACTGTATTTTTTTATGTTAAAGTTCTTGCAACCACAGCTGCCGTTTTTTTACCGTAAATTTTACTGGGAATTTTTTTTACAGTGTACAGTTAAATATTACTAAAACAAAAGATATGATTATTGATTTTTTAACTTCTACTGTAGATCACGTTACCACAGCTATTAAAGGACAGGTTGTGGATCGTGTGGAGAGTTACAAATACCTAGGTATAGTTATTGATTCCAAACTGACATTTGATTTGAATTGTGAAATGGTCTGTAAGAAAGGTCATCAGCGTCTGAGTTGCCTTAGGAAGCTTGCCAAATTTCACATTGAAAGACACATGCTGTCATTGTTTTATTCTGCTTTTATTGAATCTATTATGTCATTTTCCATTGTGGTGTGGTATGGGAGTCTGTCAGTGAAGAACAAGAACTCTTTAAATCAAATTGTCAAGTGGGCGAGTAAGATAATAGGAGTAAACCAACGGACTCTAGAATACATTTATACAACTCAGTTGTACAGGAAGGAAAGTACTATTTTAAGTGATGAGCTGCATCCCTTAAGCAACGGGTTTCAGTTACTTCCCTCGGGTTGCCAGTTTGTGGCCCCGAGATGGAAAACGAGACACTACAGGAATACTTTTGTTCCTGCGGCAATTGAGGTTTTAAATAATAATAATAAGAGAGATGTTTTATATGCAATAGTTAGTTAAATGCAAGAAGGGATATGGATGTGTTTGGTGGAGCCTGTCATGGTGTTTTAACCGGTTTGTTGTGAATTGTTTTTTTTAGACAACGAAATTCTATTTATCTGCAAAACAATTTTACCTGCGGGTACGAAATAAAGATACCTTGACCTTGGTAGAAGATAAGGTGGTTGGGTTAATAAAGATTAAAGTAACCCAATGTATGCTCATTGGTTAAACAGGTTGGAAGAAAATGTATAATAATTAAATTTCCGAGTGAGATTGTTAGATAATCAGCTGGAGCTTCGTCTTTGTCTAATCTTTGGCATCTGGAACTTCTCAACTTGAGAGATTTCTTGCAAAGAGGGGAAGACTTTTTCTACAACATGATAAATCATATACTTACTTGAGACACTGATGTCCGTTTGCAGCATATGATGTCTCAGTTTGACTCTGCATTGATACTTGGTCTCACTGTTATGCACAGTGATCCTGTGTTTGACGCTGAAGCCCTTTGCATCTTTATGTGTCTCTGTAGTATCAGAAATCAAAACATCTCCTTCACTGTCCAGCCACAGAAGCTCAGGTTCAGGGTTCCAGCCTTTACATTCACACAGCAGACGAAGCCCTCCTGATTGATCAAACTCCTCTATAATGATCAGTGGATAAGTTCCTATAGCTGCAGAGATCAAGGATAACAATAATTCATGTATTGTACTTGTATATGTGTGTACTTTTTTTGTTCAAAAAGTGCTGTAGAATAGTTTTTCCTATGGTTTTTGTGTGAATTTGTTACAGAGAATATCCAAGCACCAAAACGATCAAAATAATATAAAACATCATCATTAATGATGCTCACCTCCAACTTCAACATTAACAGTGATATCATCGTACCAGGAGTTGGACTCAATAAAACACTTGTAAAATCCTTCATCAGAGACTTGGACTGTTGAGAGTTTGAGCGAGGCATTTCCATACTGTAGTTCATCTTGGAACAGTGCTGTTCTGCCTTTGTAGGACTGACTGTGCTCCGTGATTCTGTTCTCACGATTTTTATAGAGATGCACTATTTTGTCTTGGTCAACTCTAAACCATTCCACTGTCATGTTCACAGCACTGGTGTTGGGTTTGATATAACAGGGCAGGATCACATCTTCACCAGCAACAGTAAAGAGAGGTTCTGCAGGTCCCACAACATTATACAGCTCTAAGAGAAATAAACCCATGGCCATGTCTGAACTGGTCGTAAAAGTTTAGTGACTACAGCTCAGCATGTCAAGACAGAGTTAATTTATGGAGATGATCTCCCTGATCACAGAACAGCTCAATTGTGTTTTTATTAACCACATTACATAGACATGGTAGCACTACGTCTTGAAATGTCCAAAAATGTGAAAATGATTACCTGATGTTAAATCTGTAAGTGCACAAAAAATCAGAGTCACTCCAACCAACTTCATCCTTGCAAAGGAACAATTGCTCTACTGTATAAGAGAAAAGCCATAAATATGCTATGCTTTAAATAAAATTAATACAAATGATTCAGTCAAAATGCTTACCTGATTTGTCTTTCTTCTTTAAACGCAGTCTTTAAAAGACTATCACTTCCTTTAGAGTAAAACCAGTCAAACCAGAAATCACCCATACAAACACTTTAAAGGCACACACACACACACACACACACACACACACACACACACACACACACACACACACACACACACACACACACACACACACACACACACACACACACACACACACACACACACACACACACACACACACACACACACACATTTGTTTTTGTGAACTGTGGGGACATTCCATAGGCGTAATGGTTTTTATACTGTGCAAACCATATTTTCTATCACCCTATACCTAAACCTACCCATCACAGGAAACTGTGCACATTTTTACTTTCTCACAAAAACTCATTCTGTATGGTTTATAAGCCTTTTGAAAAGTGGGGACATGAGGTAATGTCCTCATAAGTCACCCTCTCCTTGTAATATCTATGTCATACCCATGTCATTATACAAATTTGTGTCCTTATTTCTCACACACACACACACACACACACACACACACACACACACACACACACACACACACACACACACACACACATTTGTTTTTGTGAACTGTGGGGACATTCCATAGGCGTAATGGTTTTTATACTGTGCAAACCATATTTTCTATCACCCTATACCTAAACCTACCCATCACAGGAAACTGTGCACATTTTTACTTTCTCACAAAAACTCATTCTGTATGGTTTATAAGCCTTTTGAAAAGTGGGGACATGAGGTAATGTCCTCATAAGTCACCCTCTCCTTGTAATATCTATGTCATACCCATGTCATTATACAAATTTGTGTCCTTATTTCTCACACACACACACACACACACACACACACACACACACACACACACACACACACACACACACACACACACACAAACACACACATTCAGCAAACACAGTCTACATGCCTATACTTATTTATTCACCCTAATGTTGTATGACCAAAACCTGTATAACCTTCTTATGCATTATACTAAAAGACATTTTGAAAACTGTTTTCAACTGTTTGAAAGTGAAAGTGACATGCATGTGTAGGCCAAGCATGGTAACCCATACTTGGAATTTGTCCTCTGCACTCATCCAAGTTAGTGAAAACACACATTAGGAGCAACGCGTAGTGAACAGACACACAAAACAGATTTTTTTGCTGGGGGTTAGGTGCTTTGCTCAAGTGCACCTCAGTCATTTTCTGCCGGTATTGAGAATCGAACCCACAACCTTTGGGTTACCAGTCTCACTCTCTAACCGTTAGGCCTCGACAGCTCCCAAAAGAATGCTTTTTAGTCCAACAGGCCCCACTGACTTTTATTGTATGGATAAATTTTTTTTTTAATATTTTTCAAAATAGAGAATTAATACAAAATGGAGTATTGATACACCTCTTTTGTTTATGCTTTTCTAAATTTGAGATTCCACACACTGATTCATTGTGCTCCGATGCTTCCTGAAGCAGTGTTTTGAAATCGGCCATCACTAAATAAGTCGTTTTTTTTTTTGGCGCTCAAAAAATATTCTCGTCACTTTATAATATTAATATTGAACCACTGTACTCACATGAACTGATTTAAATTTGTTTTTAGTACCTTTATGGATCTTGAGAGAGGAAATGTCATTGCTCCCTATGGAGGCCTCACTGAGCCATTGGATTTCAACTAAAATATCTTAATTTGTGTTCCGAAGAATAACGAAGGTCTTACGGGTGTGGAACGGCATGAGGGTGAGTAATAAATGACAGAATTTTCATTTTTGGGTGAACTAGCCCTTTAACGGACCTACTATTGCCCTACAATCCTTCACGCTCTTTAAGATCACAAAACTTCTGGTTGTACCTAGGATATCTAAGTCCACAGGAGGGGGAGTGTTTTCACATTTGGCTCTTAACTCTGGAATAGCCTTCCTGATAATGTTCGGGGCTCAGACTCACTCTCCCAGTTTAAATCTAGATTAAAGACGCATCTCTTTAGCCAAGCATTCACATAATGCATCTCATATCAGATCAATTGCACATGACTATCTTTGCTTAATGTTATGAATAGCAGCTACACTAATTATTCTCCATTTGCTTTTCTGTTTTATCTCAGGACGCCCGTCCCGTGGTGACTAGAGAGTACATCAGCTTCAGTTTGGATCCAGCCTCTGAAAAAGACCTCAGATGACCAACACCTTTGAAGAGACGGCGCCAACTCCTGCGAGGACTTCAGATGACGAAATATCTGATCCTAATTATTGTTAATATATAATTCATTATTTTGAAGAGTTCATTCCTTCTACCTTCAATTAAGCTGCTAACAGTGATTGTAAATTAAATTGCCTAAATTATTACATTGTTAGCTAACTGCATGATTATATGTACATTTCTGAAAACACATACATTGGACAGTCACCTCCGATACCAGATTCTCTAAATTGTAATGTTGACATGCATTCTCTGTAAAGCTGCTTTAAAATG
Organism: Chanodichthys erythropterus; assembly: GCF_024489055.1. Taxonomy (NCBI): domain Eukaryota; kingdom Metazoa; phylum Chordata; class Actinopteri; order Cypriniformes; family Xenocyprididae; genus Chanodichthys; species Chanodichthys erythropterus. Next base: position 9,456,178 of record NC_090231.1, on the reverse strand, counting down.
ATATGTATTGTGAAAAGCGCTATACAAATAAATGTGTAATGAACTGAACTGAACTTATTGAGTCTTACATTAGTATTCATATGCTTATTGAAAGTGACTGGGGAAAATGATGTGCAATGTTTTAATTCCCTTGTTGTAATTGAACTGGCTCCAGTTATGGTCAGTTATTGGTGGTTGCTCTGGGGGTGTTCTTTGTTGTTCGCACACGCACTTGTTGTGGATTCTGAGCATGAGGAAATACGCTGGGCGCGAAGCATCTGCACATATTCTTGCTCCAGCAGCAGTTGTCGTTGATGACTCTGTAGAGCACCCTGTTGTCTGGACAGAGCCTGATATCTCAGGTAAAGTTTATTTAACTCCTCACGCAGGCTTTTATTCTGCTGAAACATCTCATTTGAATAGGACTTAATGTAGTGAGATGCCTCCTAGGGAGAGGGAAGAGAAAACATCTTGAACCAGCAGCTCCCACGGTGATGTGACGTACAACCATGCTTACTGACTTCACAACAGCATTTACTCACCTTGTTGGCTGTGATCGTCAAAGCTTGCATTGTGTTTTCTGCCTCTTGCTCCTGGCTCTTCTTCTTTCTAATGAAATCAGCCTTGAGAGCAACCAGAGTCTCTGAATTATGACTCTGCAAAGCAGTCAGCTCTCTCTCCAGTTGAGCGATACGACACAAATGCTGCTGTTGTAGAGTCTACGTCAAACACAAATACAAGTACACAAGTACCTAATATGTATATAAAAAGTCATTCCATCTCAGTGCAGTATGAAAACAATGCACTCTTCAAAAATATGAAAATGCTGACACCAGTTATTTACACTCATAAACACTTATTTCAGAAGCTATTCAGCACATGAGCTTTGATTTCCACATGCTAGTTTTATTAAATTAAATTGTATATTATAAAAGTCAGGGGTTTGAGTACTGCGGGGGTTTGCCAATTAATGCTCAAAAATATTTGAAGAAAATGAAAATATCTGACCCTGCATTCCATTCAGAAGGGCTCATTCCTATGCCCTAATCCCTTCAAAGGGTTTACCCTCCGGAGTGAGAACTTCGAAGGGATGAAGGGTGTAGGGGTCAAAAAAAGAACGGACTTCTGCATCATCTTAACGAGACAATCAACGCTAGTTTACTTATTTATTTATTTTTGGTTTATTGCACCATATTGTATATTGTGTCTATGAATTTTAAACATTTGAATGGACTGATAAATGGAGCTGTAAAGTATTTTTGTTGAAGTACAATGACGTTTTGACCATAATAATGTACCAAATTTAATTTGTATAAATATTACAGTAGTATAGAAAAATACTATACATACATTTATAGGTAAAATCGAAATCCGAGCCTCTTGACCTGTACCCATTCTGACGTCAAACAACTTCCCTGTGCAAAGGATCATGGGGGCCCAAAGTGTCCATCAGTTGTACCCTTCAAAATCCTTCATTCCGAAGGGCCCTTTGAAGTGGCCAGTTTTGAGCACTTCAGTTTGGAACGACCCTTCAATATAGTGGCCATGATTATTTTTACTCCGAAGTGCCCTTCAGAGGGCGATATATCCTGTTTGGAACGCACCGAGAGTGTTTTTAAATGGGACAGTCTAGCCTATGGAGGATTGTTCCTGTTGCCTAGCAACTGTGACAGCTGCCGCTGATGAGTGACAATAACTTTTGTACTAGACTTGTTTGAAAGTTATGTGTAACTGTCTGAAAACAAACTGTCTAATTATGTTCACCATTGTCCATTTCAGTATGTGGGTCATTGACAAATAAGGTTTTTAAAAGTGTAAAAAAAGCATAATAATTAATTTTGAAGTTTTATTAAGTGTTAACAATGAAATTATATGGTTTTTATAATCAATTAACACTCCTTTTGTCATTTTTTACAAGATGGACAAAATTTGTCACCAAAAAAGTCATTCGGTTTAACCAAAATTTCGGTTTTACCGAATGGCACTTTTGGTTATACCGAATAACGATATTTTCAAACAATGCTAACAGGCTGATATCTAGCTAGCTAGCTAGCAAAATGACAATCAAACATTTTATTTTTATTTTTTAAAATATTACAACATTTTCCATGTTTTATAGCAGTTGTACTGAATGACGTGATGTTTCAGGACATGCATATGAGCAAGTGAAAACATGAATTTTTCAAACAGTTAAGAGAGAGTTAGTTGCTTTGCTTAATGACCATGTGGTCCTTTGCAGGTGTCACATGATATTAACAGCATGACTTAATCCAAAATGGTCCCTTTATATTGGTTACTCCGAATGACATCAATGAAACAAAGCAACGACTTCTACACATAATTTTTATACCATTTTGCACTGTTGATATATGATGTTATAAAATCATACCAGAATAAAAATATATATATACATTTATTACATTTTAAAATATTTTAATCACAAATGAAACGGCTGTATTGGCCTTTGGACGGTTAAACCGAATGACCTTTTCACGCTTCAAAATCTTTAAAATACATTGATATTTAGCAAAATATAATTAAAACCTTTTGGAGTCAATAAAAGAGATCTAGTTGTACTACCTTACATACTTTGGATGTCATATCTTTGTTTTTTATTATTATTAAGGCCTTTGGACAAAAAAAAAAAAAAGAAAGACCCGTCACGTCATTGACCCATATATAATCGCATCTTAATAAGATATGTCAACTTTTGATCCGCTTTAAAGGTTTTTATTTATTTTTTACAATTGTATCATTAGATATTTGAGTAAGCTGAAACCCAATACTTGCGTTTAAAAATTTATTTCTCTCAAAAGTCATTTCTCTCAAAAAATCGCCATCACTGGTGCGCAATGAATTCTGGGGTAGGCAAGGCCACGAAGGATCCATTGTATCCTTCATTGCACGTGAAAAGAAGGACGCTGTCATGATCACTGTCTGTCCCTGTCACGCCCCGGACTACATCTCCCACGATCCTCTCTGCCAGTCACATGTTCTCTCCTTGTTAATCACCACACCCAGCTGTAGCTCATTACACAGACTACAAAACACTCATACACACATCACCTCGGGGCAAGGTCTTGTTTTCCCCAGTGTAACATTTCCAAGCGTTTATCCTGTTTCCGTGTCTGTTCCATGAGTCCCGCCTTCGTTACAGACGCATTTGGAGGCCGAATTCTAAGGAGCCTTCAAATTCGGACAGCCTTTGTTGCGCCGCTGTGACGCAATCGGCCTTCAAATGCGGCTTTCAATGGATGCAGCTGCTGAATTGGGATACAGCTATAGTCTACAAACAGTGCAGTCCATTCTTGACTTAACCGCAGGCTCCACAGTTCACCACAATGGTAAACTGCAAACTTACAGACTACAAAATGCAACATAACAGAAACCCTATAAATGCCAACATAACAGAAGATTAACTACTAAGACATCTCTCCCTATGTTATTCTTGTGCAAAAACACAAAATTACACTTAATTTCAACATTCAATCTCCTTATGCAGTTTGACAAAAAAGCATGCTGGGAACTAGAACTCTGCTGCACTCATTCAGTTTAAGTTCAGCTTCATATAATCAGTTAAGTTCACTTAACTTTTTTTCTATTAAAGGCCCACTGAAGAGTGTTGGAACCCGCAGCATTATTCAATGTGTTGACGTAATTTCAACCGAAACAGGAAGACAGGGTAATATATCGAACAGCCTCGCCGCTTTTTTAAATAGCCAATAGCACTTCTTTTATGTTACAGCTCGTGCATATGATCCACTCTGTGCTCTCGTGTCTCTAGACTGTGAGCACTGTGCTCGCGTTGCGGCGGTTCATGAGACACTAACGCAAAAACGGACTTCATTCGCATCAAAGGAAAGCATATTTACATTCCCTGAATCATTCCCTATTCTCTATATAGTGAACTATGTGCCATTCACCATGTAGAAACTAGTAAATGTGTGAGCAAATGACCAATTTCAGCCGAGGCTTCAGCGTCTGTAATGTTGCGTTCACACCGAACGCGTCTGGGGCGTCAAATTCATGCCAGACACGTCTAGTTGGACGCTTGAACATTTTGAAGTCAGGCGCGCTTAAAATGCGCTCAATTCGCGCGTCAAAACAAAGTGTGTTCAGACGCGAATTTGCGTCATGGGAGGGGCTTTCATCTCTTTCTGCACAGATCCTCTGAATAAACACATAATCTCGTCAGTTGGAAACCTGCATCGGCAATTTAACTCGATTATGCCGGCCGACTTTTGCTAGCTAGAAGGTGGGCTATCAACGGCTAAAATCATGCAAAAAGTTTTACAACTAACCAGATTGTCCGATTTCTTCGCTTATTCTCTTCCAGGCAAGGTCCTTTTTATTCCTGTCTCGATAAAAATATAATGACACATCATAGAGCTCAGGGTGGCCACACACAGCGACATCTTTGTTCTGGTCTCCACCACTGATTACATCGTAAACACGTTACTACCAAAGCAGAGTCCCTGATTGGTTAATGCGCCGCGAATTTACGCCAAAGTTCAGATTTTTCAACTCGGGCGTTTGAGCGTCAGACGCTCAATTCGCGCGTCTAAACAAAGTGTGTTCAGACGCGAATTCGCGTCATGGGAGGGGCTTTCATCTCTTTCTGCACAGATCCTCTGAATAAACACATAATCTCGTCAGTTGGAAACCTGTAGCGGCAATTAAACATGGTTATGCCAGCCGACTTTTGCTAGCTAGAAGGTGGGCTAGTATCAACGGCTAAAATCATGCAAAAAGTTTTACAACTAACCAGATTGTCCGATTTCTTCGCTTATTCTCTTCCAGTCAAGGTCCTTTTTATTCCTGTCTCGATAAAAATATAATGACACATCATAGAGCTCAGGGTGGCCACACACAGCGACATCTTTGTTCTCTTCTTCACCACTGATTACATCGTAAACACGTTACTACCAAAGCAGAGTCCCTGATTGGTTAATGCGCCGCGAATTTACGCCAAAGTTCGGATTTTTCAACTCGGGCGTTTGAGCGTCAGACACTCAATTTGCGCGTCAGCCGCGTGAACGTTCAATTCGCGCCTCGCCATTCGCGCGTCAACGGCCGATTCGCGCCCCGCTAGACGCTTGATTCGCGCCGCAGGACACCTAGACGCGCGTTTACATTGACTTAACATGTAAATCAGACGCCTCAGACGCCCCAAACGCGTTCGGTGTGAACGCAGCAAGGCCTGTTCACACCGGGACGAATATCACGCGCGATTTTCGCCGACGTTTAACGCCTCGTGACTAAACAACGGGCGCCAATGTGAGTGTGCACACCGACGCGAAAAACGCGAGGCGTAAAAGCGTAATTTAAAAAAAAACGCCTCGGGTTCATTTTTTTGGTTTGACGCGCCGCGTTAAAAACTGGCCGACCAATGAGATTGGCGCTTTTGTTCACGTGCCTGGAGCTGCTGAAGTTACAGTAAAACACGACTTGGTGGCGCTCAAGCACAAAACGGTCTTGCCGAGCACACAAGACGACGAAGAGAAAGTAAGTAGACGAGGAAGACTGTAAAAAAATATGGACGAAGCGTCCGTGACGTCACCCATAGAGTTCTGAACAGCAGTTTTGACGCCTAAATGAGGCCACGGCCATCTTAGCTGCGCATCACCGCACGTCACTCCCGGATAACTGAAAATAGGCAAAGAGGCAGAGAGGTGGTTTGAGCTGATATTACTGGTTGCTGAAACCACGCCCGTCTAGCTTGACGTGACCATGTTAGCAGGCAAAGGAGCTATATATCTATCTTAGATACGATCTAAAATATTAATGAAGATAAGTTTTATCATCAGAACGTTCTAAAGGTTTACTGTCAATCTACGGTGTTTTTAAGATATAGATCCTCCAACACCAGTAGTGTTGGGTGTGCAAATAACAACATGGAAAATCAAAATGGGACTTCATACCTTTATAATGAAATAGAGATCGCGAGATGAATCCAATCTGTGGCACTTGGGTAAAATATGAGTGTCCATTGCAAAACAAAAAAACATATTTCACATTTCTTCTGAATGATCTGCTCTCTGTCATCGTTCTTTAAGAAAGGATGCAATCTGAACAGCTTTTATGTTGTAAAACTGTATCTAACAAACAAATGAGCCTGTGTCCAAAGTATATTTTTTTCAAAATAGTGCAGCAGTTTTAGTTATAATATCCAAGCAGTGCTGTCGGATTTTGATATCCTCCCGCCATTGTCATTGTAGTAAATCTCACAACCAAAACTTTCAGCCAATGCCACGATCCAACAACGTATGTTCTGTTTCTTCCGCATGTATGCACATCTACACAGACACATATCAGTCTCGAATATTATGCAGCAAGCCATCTTTTATAATTGTATAAAAAAAAAAATGGCTGAGATGCTAAATTCAGCGGCAGCTGAGGTAACATGACGGCTCACAGACAGCAGCAATCTACCTGTCACTCAAGTGACCACGCCCTTAATTATGCAGAACTTTAAGGCTTAATATAATTTAAACGAATAAGTTATAAAAAAATTCACCCCCCTCAGAGTTGTCATGAAGGGCAAAAATAGCAGTATAGACCAAAACCACAATTTGAACCAACTTGTAAACATGTTTTTTTCTGCTATAAACTTGGCCAATTTAACATGGGACAATTTGAGATTCTGCTCTCTTTTGGAGCCTGTCCCTAGCGGCCAGTCGATGAATCGCAGTTTAAGTTACTTCCGTATTGGCTTCACGAGAGAAAGGGGGAGGTTGCCGCTTGGGAAGACCCCTACAAACTATCCCTGCGTCTCAAACAGCTATATATACAGCTATGGCAAAAATTAAGAAAATTTTTTTCCATAGCTGTATATAAGTATGCATGCCATTTTATATGCATTTTTTTTTTATCTTTAACTTTATTAATATCATATGTTTATTTGTACTATCGTTAAGCACAAGCGCCACATACTGTCAAAGAGTGAATTTGCACTTTCACTCGGCGCATCGCCGGTGAAAATCGCTTGGGTGTGAACACAAAAAACGTCTCGAAAAACGCTGACGATAAACGCGTGCGATATTCGTCCCGGTGTGTGCGGGCCTTAAGAGTGTAGGAGGGGGCGGGACTTCAGATTCTAGAGAGCATTTGATTGGGCCGAAGATTTGACAAGAAACTGAAGTGTGATTTTGGTTTCAGGGGGACTTTAAGTACAATGAACTTTTAGTAATATTTCTCATTTCATTTCCCTGTACAATACACACAAAGGAATAAAAAAATAAAGATCTTTCTACCTTAACCTCTTTTAGGTCTGCAATTTCAATATTTAGCTTGGCCAGCTGATTTTCCGTCTGCAGGATCTCTCTCTGCAACTCTGAAAACACAAACAACACACATATGAAGAGCAACATTTGATGTTTCACGTGTTGTCACATAACCAAGTACTATCTAGGACTAACTACTGTAGTGAGCAAATACTGATTGTACCTGTTGTTGGTAATAATGTAGGGACATTATTACAAACTACATTTTCAGTCATTTACAATAAAATCTAATCACATGATTAGCCTTCATTTCTAGTACAGACACATACACACTTGTCTTACCATTGGTCTTCTCTTGATGTTTATCCTGCATGATCTGTCTCTGTCTCTGCAGCTCCTCAAGTTCCCGATGGCTCTGATCACTCAGAGTGACTATAGCATTCTGTCTCTTCTCTGCCTTCTTAGACAGATATGAGATGTACTCTACCTGCACGGCATAGAAAATGAATGATTCTAAGTTTATAGATAAATATTATTAATTATTATTATAACAATTATTGTGTTAATTTGTGAGAACTTACATTTTCTATATGGGTCTGATCTACCTCTTTCTGAAGAAACTCATTTTCTTTTCGTCTGAAGATGATTGCGTGTTAAACTGTCAAACATTAACACAAATGCAGACCCATAATTTCTGTATTAAGATTATTGGTCAGTCGACATGAAAACACATGGTTGGTGGAAAAAATATATACAATATATTGCCATATACACTGTACAAATTCGTCAGTCTTTCTGTCTTTTACGTGCACATACACACTGTTCAAAAGACAGTGAAGCTTATGTGCTTTACATGGCCGCATTCTCTGGCAGAAACACAGGTGTGCAAACTGCTTTTACTTTAACAGCATGAGGAAATGACATTTGTGCATACTGTGCCAAATTTACACTGCAAAGATGGCATAGAAGCACTTCTGATCTGAAGTGGCATTGAAGTGCCTCAGCAGCTGGTGTCTGAAAGAGTGTGTTTTGTATGTGGCCAGCGCAAAGACGTTTGCTGGTCTCCCAGCCCTGTCAAGTTGGTTTAAAGGTGCAGTATGTAAGAATTCTGTCTGCTAGAGGTCGCTAGAGGCCTATTCAAAACAAAGGCGTAGCTTGATGACGCCAAGTTTGAGCGCGGAATCTTGGGACATGTGCTCTTCACCTCAACGGATGGTGCAAAAGAATAATGATTAGACTTAGGAAGAAATCATGATTTTTAACGTTACTGTAGTATGAAGCAGAGCAGGAGCGAGTGTTGTCGGAGCTGAACGAGGCCGCTGGAGCGATTGTTTAACACACACCTCACAAGCAGCGGGACTTTTATTATGACACAGTCGCCGGCGCCGCTTCCGCTTTTCCGGTCATGAGTATGAGGTAACGCAGCTCTGTTTATCATATTAGATACATTTGAGAGTGTTGAAAATTATGTTATAACGTTACTCTGTGCGTTCACTCGGCGGCTGCTGTGAAACACTGTTACACACTGCAGTAAGGTAGATCGATTTTAAAATATCATATTAAATGTTGGATGGCTTGTGTTGATAAATGGCAATTAATTTTAAAAATGTATTGTATGATGAAGAAAATGATGTATTATTGTTACCAAAAATAAAGCTGTATCTGATTATGCTATGTTAGCTACTTGACAAAATAGTGTTTTTCTCTGAGGCATGGTAAAGCATGGCAAAAAAATCAAGAAAATTTGATTTAAACAATAAGACTAAACGTGTTGAGCTATATAACAACAATTAGTTTTCTGTCTATAAATATATCAAATATATCTATAAATATATCAAAACAGTTGTTTCCTTGTCTATTAAAACATGTAATATATAAAAGCGTCTTTTGGTGTTTCCATGGTTTCTACAAAATAAAACCGGAAACCGAGGGTAACGCGGGTATGACGCAATTGACAGGCGACTCCTCACAGGCGATTGAAATTTTCTCACGATTTACAAATAGTTGGAAACAATTAATCAAGTGAAAAAAATATATAACCCTGGCCTAGTGTTTTTTGGATATTTTACTGCAAAAATATTACATATTGCACCTTTAATTGGTCGGCCATCTGTCCCCGAGCTTGACCAGATGACAAGCGCTATGAACTCCTCTAAAACAAAACAGACTTGCCTCTTTGTGCAAAAGGATACAGTTGTTCAACTCTCCTCTTCAGTGTGCTTAGGTTCTCACTAAGAGTGTCATATCTATGGGTTGCAAAGCAGAATTAAATAGAGTAATAAACTGTCAAGTGGTTTTAACTGTTCTCTGGATCTCTACAGACAACTCACTCAATGTGTAACAGCATCTCTCTTTGTGATTCATCCTGTTCTGCCCTTTCAGCGGAGACATTTGCGTCCTGCTGGTGCTTTGACTCGCTTTTCTTCTTTGATGACATTCTGAAACCTCCGAAACAAGTTCAAATACGGCACACTTACAGCGAAAAAAGGAAATCTAATGTATTTAATCGCGTTCATGCGCCGTTTTCCAGTCCCACAGTTGTTTACACTGTGTAACCAAGACAACCAGACATAACATTTGCTGTAAAAGACAAAGGGTTTACCACTCACATAGCCTGTAAAAAAAGATTTGTTTTAATAATTTATTTCTACCACTAACATATCCAGCCCCTACGCGATCTATTATTAAGTCTAATTGAAATTCAATTTTATTTAGGAAAATCTAATTGTGAAGAGGCAGCATTACACACGCTGACCGCTTGGTGGAGCAAAATGTTTTGCTGGTAGAGTCAGTGTTGCCATGTCCGCATATTATGAACTGCTTTCTTTCATAAAGTGTATTATAAAAATGGGATGTTATTGCAAGGTTTATTAGACATATTTCCAAATACACAGTGTTTGGCCGCCTTGGTTGACACAAAGGACAATAACTGTAACTGTAATGTTTTAATAATCACTCTAAATCTATGAGCAGTGAAGTGCAGGATCAATGCAAATGTCATTGGAATCACTTTCAGAACGATTCAGACAGCCAATCAGAATCGACTTAAAGGGTTACTTACACCAAAAATGAAAATAAGGTCATTAATTACTCACCCTCATGCCGTTTCACTCCCGTAAGACATTCATTCATCTATTTTTTTTCAAATCTGATGGCTCAGTGAGGCCTGCATAGGGAGCAATGATATTTCCTCTTTCAAGATCCATTAATGCACTAAAAACATATTTAAATCAGTTCATGTGAGTACAGTGGTTCAATATTAATATTATAAAGCGACAACAATATTTTTGGTGCGCCAAAAAAAACAAAATAATGACTTATTTAGTGATGGCCGATTTCAAAACACTGCTTCAGGAAGCGTCAAAGCACAAATTAATCAGCGTGTTGAATCTTCTGTTCGGAGTGCCAAAGTCACGTGATTTCAGCCGTTGGCAGTTTGACACGCGATCTGATTCATGATTCAATACGCTGATTCATTATGCAACGAAGCTTCCTGAAGCAGTGTTTTGAAATCGGCCATCACTAAATAAGACGTTATTTTGTTTTTTTGGCGCACCAAAAATATTCTCATCGCTTCATAATATTAATATTGAACCACTGTACTCACATGAACCGATTTAAATATGTTTTTAGTACATTAAACGTCATTGCTGGCTATGCAGGCCTCACGGAGCCATCGGATTTCAGCAAAAATATCTTAATTTGTGTTCCGAAGATAAATGAAGGTCTTACGGGTGTGAAACGGCATGAGGACGAATAATGAATTACATTATTTTCATTTTTGGGTGAACTAACCCTTTAACAACACAATACAACGTTCTGTCTTTCCTTCTTTCAAACCATGCAGGGGTAGGCAAGTTCGGTCCTAAAGAGCTGCTGTCCCGCAAAGTTTAGCTCCAACCATGAAAAAAATAACCTCACCTGCCTATAGCCTTAGTAATCCTGAAGAGCCTGAGTAGCTTATTCAAGTGTGTTTGATTAAGGTTTGAGCCAAACTCTGCAGGACAATGGCTCTCTAGGACCGAACTTGCCTACCCCTGCACTATTGGAACCAGGTTGCTTGTTTCTCTTGAGGGATCTGGCAACAGCGCGTAGAGTGCATTGAGCGAATAGACATAGGAGGCAGAATCGAGCTCACATACTCTAGAAACGTCCACGTTTGACAGTTTGCCAATGTTTGACACATAACAGCAATAATAAACGCATTTTTTTCTGTCTTCATGGCTTGCAGTTTCAGTTCACGCGCTCTGTGTGTGTCGGCGGGGAGGATGCGCGGCTGAAGACTTCAGTCCGGATGACGGAGGCGCGGAGAGACTGAAGCATCCGCATCCTGACAGACAATCACAGCGATGATGGAGGGACGACACGAGTTTTTATGCGGGGTTGTTGAGGGTAAGTTTACGCACACATCGTTTTCTGAATGCTTGTATGGAAGCCACAGATACGTCCAAATAAATTTGTTGTATTGGTTAAAATGCATGTTTAACGTGAATTGGCGCGGTTATGTATCTTTCAAAGCATTATTTACTACAATTATTATTATGATTAAGAATTATAAGAAGCACCACGGTGACTACGCTATAATGACACATGTAATTAGCCTTTAAAATAACCAATTACTCATTTGTGAACTAGTAGTGCAGTTCATCTTATTAAGCTGCCATGGAGCATCCTGGGTATTATTTCCATATTTATACTGGAGTGTGATAGGAAGCAGCTGGCCAGAAAGCATAACACACACACACACACACACACACACACACACACACACACACACACACACACACACACACACACACACATACATGTTGTGCATATCTCCTAATTGGTCGTATGCTTGTTTGAAGCATATTGTCACATTATTGGGTCGGTGGGCAATTTGTCTCTTCTCTCCAGTGGAAATGTCACCCTGCTGGATTCCAGTAGCTTTCTCTTACTGACCCACTTATGCTTTACAGCTGCAAACTTTAGGACCACAGTGGTATGAATATAGGGTAACCATATTTTGATTACCAAAAACCAGGACACTCGGTTGGGGCAATGAGATGCTCAAATGATACTCGAAGTTTACTCAAAGATGCCTTATGCCTCCTCTGTATGGATAGAAAATTGTTATATTACAAAATACTATCTATAACCAAAGACACAAATTCAGGCTTCTCAGATGTTACTCAACATGTTTTATTATGACAAGTTTCAAAAATAATGAATGAAATAATGTCTCTTCTGTATTAGAAAAAAAATAATAATAATAAATAACGAAAAAAATACCTCTGCTGTATTAGCAATCCAAATTTAACAAAAATAGCTCTCACAAACTTACAAAAACTAACTAAAAATATCTATATCTTTAGTTTTCCTCTTCATCCTGTTTTTCTTCCTCATCCGTCTTGATTGCCCATTTATATTTTGCTGTAGAGCTGATCTTTCCCAGCAGTTTTTTGTTGCTTAACAAATAAGCATGAAAGTTATAAAGAAATGTATATAGGCCTATCAGCTGTTACATCGTAAGGTACAAAGGAAGAGCACAACTAGCTGAACTCATTATAGACGATAGCTGCAGATTGCTTTGCTGTTACACAAAGTATCTGATTATGCATACTAATGAAAACATTATAAACTGTTACCTAGAAGTAAACAACTGTAGTTTAGGCATAAGTCAGCCGCGATACTGAGAATATAGTTACCTTTATGGAATAATCCACTAATGTCTTGAGATACAATGTGAACTAATATTCTAAGTTGCACGTGCAATTGCGCATGTCTGTGAAACTCATTTATTTTAATGTATGCTCCGCCTTTGGAAACCGAAAATCTCAGAAACCGAAAATCTCGTAACACTGGCCAATTTAATGGCCAAATGAAAAGCAATGAAAAACAGGACATTTTCATCACTTTATAAAAAATAACCAGGACGGCCAGGACAGGACATGTCCTGGGAAAACAAGACATTTGGTCACCCTAATGAATATCCAATATCAGAACTGTTGTTAGATCATGTGGAAGGGAAGAGGGGAGACACACTTTATGAACTAAAACATCAAAGCTAGTGATACTTTACATTAACTACTGTAAGTAAATTCAGCTTTACTTGAATACAGTAGACTTACTTAAAGTGATGCATATTACAAAGCAAATCTCAGTTTGTATTATTGCAAAATGTAAACTATATTAATGCCCAGCTCTAAGTACTGTATAAAGTTGAATATTTAAGTATATCCAAATTTATTTGCATACATACAGTATACTCAAGAAAAGAGATTTACCGCCCATCGCTAATCTGTTAAAGGATTAGTTCACTTCTGAATGAAATTTTCCTGATAATTCACCCCCATGTCATCCAAGATGTCCATGTCTTTCTTTCTTCAGTTGAAAAGAAATGAAGGTTTTTGATGAAAACATTCCTGGATTATTCTCCTTATATAGGACTTCAATGGTTTCCAAATGGTTGAAGGTCAAAATTACAGTTTCAGTGCAGCTTCAAAGAGGAATAAGAGCCTTATCTAGCGAAACGATCGGCCATTTTCTTAAAAAAAATACAAATGTATATGTTTATAAACACAAATGATCGCCTTGCAAGTGCTTCTGCTTTTCGTATTCTTCAAAAAGCTTAAGATGTATGTCCTAAGCCTTCCTTATTCTACTTAGGGAAAATACGGAACTGGCACTGCGTTCGTTCCGTAAGTAGAATAGGGAAGGCGTAGGACATACATCTTAAGCTTTTTGAAGAATACGAAAAGCAGAAGCACTTGCAAGGCGATCATTTGTGTTTATAAACATATACATTTGTATTTTTTTTAGAAAATGATAGGGCTGCAGCTATCGATTCTTTTTGTAATCGATTAATCTAGCACTTAATCGATCGATTAATCGGATAATTTTTTTAAACAACCAAAACAAATAATGCATAGTGAAAATGATGTGGCAGTGCATTTGGCTTGCATCACTTGCATTGCGGTGCATTTTAGGTGAAGCATCCGTTCGAAAAATCGCGTCACAACATCACGTCCCTGTGTATACAGTGAATGCATGCTGAAATTATTGTTGCGTGGCTACATAAAAAGTTTAAGCATATGTGATGCATTGCCGCGATTGGTCTGACTGGCGCGTGAGAGAGACGAGGGTGCATGCGTGTGTGTGTGAAGTGGTTCTTTTTTTAGGCTATACTCTTACAGTTGAACGTGAATACGTTCACTACTTAAAAACATCAAAACTAAACATCATATCTATCTTTACTTTCCGCCATCGCGCCAACTAAATTCAAAATGTCACGCGCTATGGTCTGCTTCCTGAACACTGAACAATGGTCCGTGTGAATCAGATCCCTGCGCGTATAGTGCACGTCATAGGAATTTAACGAGGCTTCGAGGCAGAGTTTTTGCCTCGAGGAATTTTTGTAATCGAGTTAATCGAGTAACTCGATGAATCGTTTCAGCGCTAGAAAATGACCAATCATTTCACTAGATAAGACTCTTATTCCTTGTCTGGTATCGTTTAAAGCCCTTTGAAGCTGCACTGAAATTGTAATTTTGACTTTTAAGCATTTGGAGTCCATTGAAGTTCACTATAAGGAGAATAATCCAGGAATGTTTTCATCAAAAACCTTAATTTCTTTTTGTCATGAGGGTGAGTAAATTATCAGCAAAATTGTATTTGAAAGTGGACTAATCCTTTAAATGCAACTACAAGGCATTAAAGGGTTAGTTCACCCAAAAATGAAAATAATGTAATTTAGGCCTATTACTCACCTTCATGTCTACACCCGTAAGACCTTCGTTCATCTTCGGAACACAAATTAAGATATTTTTGATTAAATCCGATGGCTCCTTCAGGCCTGCATTCACAGCAATGCCATTGTAAATCTCAAGATCCATAAAGGTACTAAAAACATGTTTAAAACAGTTCATTTGAGTTCGGTGGTTCTACCTTAATATTATAAAGCACCAAAAAAACAAAATAACGACTTTTCAACAATATTTCGTGAAGGCCGATTTCAAAACACTGCTTCAGAGCTTTACGAAATTGAATCAGTGACTCAGATCTCCTATCAAACGGCTTCAAAGCTCCGAAGCAGTGTTTTGAAATCGGCCATCATTAGATACTGTTGAAAAGATTTACAATGGCATTGCTGTCTATAGAGGCCTCACAGAGCCATCGGATTTAATCAAAAATGTCTTAATTTGTGTTCCGAAGATGAACGAAGGTCTTACGGGTGTGGAACGACATAAGGGTGAGTAATAGGCCTAAATTACATTATTTTCATTTTTGGGTGAACTAATACTTTAAGATAGATATTATAAACATTAACATCATGATTTTCTGTTAAGCTGCCATATTGTTCACATACCAGTAGGGCCAAACACGTCATATTCATAATTACTGAAGCGAATCAAGCAGGAATATATGTGTGGTATGTTTTTCCATCAGCATGGCAGCCAGCATGAATAATAAATTATGATCAACCGCTGTCTTTCCTAATGCAGCAAAATATAGAATGCTAGAACGACATAATGATGTGTGGTCCCAAACACTGTCAGTAACAACTTATAAAAGATTTTGGAATATTTCTAAATGTATTCATTAGCTCTCAGTACAGATTACTTTGAGTTCATTGAGAGGATGGATATGTATTGAATATTTAAGTATATCCAGCCTTATTTGCATACATACAGTATACTCAAGAAAAGAGTTGCTTGTTACTTGTTTATTTACTCATTTAATAATTTACTTAATTTATTATGACGTGCACAAAATGTGAATTATTGTCCATCATTTTACGAGCAACTGGACGCAATATTAAAAATATTTCCATTTTGCATGAGAGTTATGCTGGTGAAGAAGTCTGAATAATAGTGAATAATTGATGATAGTCAATTATTCACTGCAGAAACTGAAAGTAAAAACTGCTTAATCTGCAAACTTTTGATAAGAGATGAATCTAATTTATTTTCTTAATATTTCTCTTATGGCCCATAGTGAAAAAATGAGTATTTTTGTGAACCAAGAAGTATTTCGTGTTAAATAAGTTGTTTCTGAAATGAGGAGTAAGCTAAACTAACTATCTTTTATTATCCTTGCAGCTCTTTGATTATGCATTGATGCGCTATGAAATTGTTGTGGGGCAAATTAATTGTAAAATAATTTAATTAATTTAATAATAAATGTAGCCTTATAATAATAATAATAATAATTTAATATCCCCTGCGTGCCTGTCCACTACACCACAATGGCTAAACGGTGTCCACCTAGTATGGCATTAACTGTTTTATCCAAATCTGTTTTATTCAAGTTCATTGTTCAGTAGCCTACTCCTGCAATGTCAGAGAGTGTCACGTAATGCACAGAGACAAGAAGATCCAAATGCAGTTTTAATCAGACAATCCGAAAACATAATCCATCCAGGCCAGGGTCCAGCATCCACATAAACAGTCCATACACGAAACAGGAAACCAAAACAGAGAAGCAGGAATACAACAGTGCACGTAACACAAATTAACACTCGACAAACAAAGGCAGAAACAACTCAGTATAAATAGACAGACGCTAATGACAAAACTCAAGACAGCTGGGTGAAATGAAGGTATAATGAGTCCGGGAAGTGGGGTATGGGAAATGAAGTCCAAAAGTGTGGTGAGGAACAGTCCGGGTTGGAGTGCCCTCTAGTGACTAACTAGGGCACTCCAACTGGTGATCATAACAGAGAGTCTCTCCTGTGTCAGTGTTTCTTGTGTATGTTTTCAGTCGGCACAAGCAAGAAAAATTTCTTTCACACAATGCAGTGTTCATCGGCACAGTCAAGAATAATTTAAAGAGGTTGCAAACATTTACTAGACTGTGGACTACCTATGACTCTCTGAACGTGCGTTTTTCTTGCTTGTGCCCTGTACGGGCCATTCATGTGGATTTGGACTTCGCTCAGGACGGAGTCTGTGGAGGCCTGACTAACTGCTACAAATTGTAGTGGAGCTGATAGCTCACATCTGCAAACTACATGAGTACAATAAATATGGGGAGCACCTGCCCCCCTTGCCCCCTCTAATGTCACCCATGTGTACATATATAAATACTGGGCTTGACATTAACTTTTTAGCTCACCAGCCACTGTGGCTAGCGGTTTTCAAAAGTTACTAGCTATTCAGCGTTTTCACTGGCCACAATTTTTACATCCGTGGGGAAAAACTGCCATATAGATATTTTTAATGTTATCTCATAATTTGGCAGCAGGGATATTAGGCTGCTGTCACTTAAGGACCTGAAGCACGGATCCATTATACTGTTACACCTGCGTTTTCTGTTTACATTCACTTAATAACATAACTGACTGTGTTTACATGAATACTCACCAAGACCAGCATTTTGACATTATTTTGAGTGTATTTGATTGTTTGAACACACAAAGCAGTGAAAAAGAACTTAATGTAGTACTTTAGTGGCTTTATGTGTGCACACTTTGGGTGTGAGCACAAAATCTGTAAGAATGAGTCAAATTATGCGCAATACACACAATCCCATGCCGAAATGAAAGCCCTGTAACACCAACTATATTCATCTGGAGCGAATAAAACGAAGTGGGTTTGTGTCAACTCGCTGTCGGAGCGATGAGAGAGCGAGAAAGCACAGCTGGTATTGTGTATCTATGCTGCATAAAATGAGTATTGGAAGCATTTCACATATTTCAGTATTGATATGTATTGAAAAATTGATATTTTTGACAACACTACATTGCTCTTAGTTTATTATTTCATATGCCTTTTTAAAAGACTACAACTGAAAAATGTATAATATATATAAATTCAGCCCGCTAAAGTGGCTAGTAGTAGTGACTGTCTGCATTACACACCACTGCTGAAATCTACCTGCATTTGGTGGGTTGACAGGTGTTAATGTCAAGTTTCAACTGCTTGTTTATATACCATCTCTAATCTGTTAAATGCGACTACAAGGCATTAAGATATTAAGATATTATAAACATTATAAACATTAACATCCTTATTTTCCTGTTAAGCTGCCGTATTGTACACATACCAGTAGGGCCAATCAAATATATATATATAATGTTTTTAATACTATGTACCATAGTTTTTATAAATACTTTTATTTCATGAATAACAGTAATTTTGTGTATTTAAATGTTTAATTATTCAAAAGCAGATTTCACGTTTTCTGCACAAGCAAGCAGAAAACAAAGTAGGCTGTTTTCGCAAAAAGTCTGTGCTTCCTTCAAAAATCTGCTTCTCATTGCAGCTACTTCTGACCAAGAACTACACACTTAGACAGAAAAGAGACCACTTTACCAACATGTAAAAACGTCCAGCCACACAGTGTTCAGAGAAAAAACTGTAAAAATAGCAATAGAGATATATATATATATATAGAGAGAGAGAGAGAGAGAGAGAGAGAGAGACATTGTGATCAGACAAATAAAAAACTCTAAAACTGTAGATTACATGCTTCAGAGTGCCTCAAATAAAACTTTGGTGCCTATAATCCTGCGCTGCTTCCTTATGCACACCCCTGGTAATGACCCTGGCCGGTATTGTATAATGGGTCCAGTATGGTATGGATGCACCAAGCCCATAATTCAGAGTCTGCCCAAAATCTGGTTGTTATGAGTGGGTTGCACTGAAGAGGAGGTGGAAGAGAACAGAAATACTGAAGCTCTGTGACGGTTATTAAATGCTGCCTTGTGTAAATGGAGAAAAAATCAGGTGTGATATAGCTGTACACTCTACTCCTTAGGTTTCTATGGGAGACCCTGGTCAATGGAACAAAGGAAGGTGCTATTTCAATGGTGAGTAGACCTATTCGATCAGTGACTACACACACAATTAAATGGGATGATGAGATTGCTCTTTATATGCATCTGTATTGCTAAAGGAACATAAAATATTACAGGTCTGGAGTTATATAAGGTAATATGCGATATTGATTCAGATCATTTTGGTAACATGGTGGTACTGGTATCAGAACAGTACAGTAAGGCTGCCCAGGGGGCAGCACAGAGCAGCTGGTGTGTTTCAGAAGTGTAAAGACGTGTGGGCAGAGAGACAAATAGCTTTTTATGACTAATGGCTGGACGTTGGTGCCAGCATGACTCCACTGAGCCACAGTTTCACACATCTTTATACACCATGATGAAACCAGTGGCAAGGAACAAGTCCATTTTCCTTTGCAGCTTTAAAACAGAGCATGGGTGAAGTAGAAGAAGAGAGAGAAATAGAAATAAGATGTTAATAATAATAATAATAAAAAAACATTTATTTAAAATTATATCATAATTTATTTGATATATGATTTTCTTAATAATATATAATATATAAAATATTAATTATTGCTTGTGCTCGATTTATTCTTTTTTATTTTTTATTCTATTTTTATTATTTATTCTCATTTATTTGATATATTATTTGATGATGATAATTTATCATAACCATCATTATTATTGTTGTTGTTGCTGTGTTATATAGTGATTTTTGGAGCTAATGGGATAATAAATGTCATACAGTGGTTGAACAAAAGAGAAAGAAACAACAGTCTGGAAACAGAGAGATGGTATCCCTGCTGAAAAGACCATATTTATATGCTGATCTGGTTTAGTGTTAGGGGTGTTCCAGAAAGCAGGTTATGCAACATACTCAGGTAAGCTTACTCAGAATAAACGGATAACCTCAACTGTTAGTTCCAAAAATGGAGGTAATTTTCAGGGTATGTAAGTAGCCATAAGAACTTACTTTAGTTTGTTTCAGAGGTCTCAAGCATTATGAGGCTCCAGGCCTATATATTATAACAACACATAAAGCAATGTTATTTTACACCAGTTTATTTATTTTATTCTCTGCATTGTAGATGTTTCTGGCAAAATGATATGCAACATTTTCTATATAATTTATTTCTATAATAAAATGCACATGTGCAACAAATGTGGCAGTAAAACAGCTAAACATAAAAAATAAACTTATACAGCCATATCTTGGAAAGCAGAGACAGTTTTTTTAGGTCAATCCATCCCTCTTTTTTAATTTATATATTAACCATCAAACCAACAGTATAATTCTTGTTCACAGTAAAAAAAAAACTGATTAAAGAAAGATTAAAATATAAGACTGATAAAAGATTGCAAACCGCATAGTAGGTGGCGATATGCAGAATGAATGTAAATCGGCATCAAACAAAAGAAGAAGAAAGAGTATGGTAACCTTTTTGGTGTCCATTTTCTATGGTGACTCGGTTGAGAATGTTTTTGTGTTGTCACCGTTACTTCGGGTTGACTGAGCTTACTTCAGACCACAGTTTTGGAACTACCATACATAGTTTATATATCTATGTCTGCATACCTTGAGTAAGCAAGGTTTGGTTAAATCAACCAAAAGTTCAGGGTATATGTGACGGTAAGTTAAACTTGTTTTCTGGAATACTCTCCTGGTCTAGCTGGTAGCCATTATGTTTGCCAGCAAAACTCAAGCGGGTTAACCTAGGAAAAGTCCTAGTTGGTCTAGCTGATTAACCTAGGAAGTCTCCTTGGTTTAGCTATAGCTAAGAAACCTGATGGTGAGACCAACACACCAGCATCTAAAACAGGCATACTGTATGCTGCTCTACTGTATTGAGTCCCTGCTCCCCTTCATTCACAAAGCAGTTTTTCTCTCTCTGCTGCAGCATAATGTCTAAACTCACACTTCACCCAGTGAGCAGCAGATCTGTGTTTGATCTGCTAAATGGAAGTTCTCCTCCCTTTAAAGGGATAGTTCACCAAAAAATTCTGTCATTTACTCACCCTCAACTTGTTTCAAACCTGTATAAATGTATTTGTTCTGCTGAATACAAAGGAAGATATTAAAGGTGCCATTGAACGTTTTTTTACAAGATGTAATATAAGTCTAAGGTGTCCCCTGAATGTGTCTGTGAAGTTTCAGCTCAAAATACCCCACAGATTTTTTTTAATTAATTTTTTTAACTGCCTATTTTGGGGCATCATTATATATGAGCCGATTTATGCTGCGCGGCCCCTTTAATTCTCGTGCTCTCCGCCCACGGAGCTCGCGCTTGCCTTAAACAGTGCCTAAACAAAGTTTACACAGCTAATATAACCCTCAAAAGGATCTTTACAAAGTGTTCGTCATGCATGCGGCTAACGGCTACCGGCTAATGCTCTTGTCTTCGTGAATACAGTAAGAAACAATGGTAACTTTAACCACATTTAACAGTAAATTAGCAACATGCTAATGAAACATTTAGAAAGACAATTTACAAATATCACTAAAAATATCATGTTATCATGGATCATGTCAGTTATTATTGCTCCATCTGCCATTTTTCGCTATTGTTCTTGCTTGCTTACCTAGTCTGATGATTCTGCTTTGCTGCTCCAGACGTTACTGGCTGCCCTTGTCTAATGCCTTTCATAATGTTGGGAACATGGGAAATATTGGGGCCGTACATATTAATGATCCCGACTGTTACGTAACAGTCGGTGTTATGTTGAGATTCGCCTGTTCTTCAGAGGTCTTTTAAACAAACGAGGTTTATATAAGAAGGAGGAAACAATGGAGTTTGAGACTCACTGTATGTCTTTTCCATGCACTAAATTCTTGTTATTTAACTATACCAAGATAAATTCAATTTTTAATTCTAGGGCACCTTTAAGATATTTGGAAGAAAGTCAGTAACCAAACAGATCTTGCCCCCAATTGACCCTTCGCAAAGACCTGCCCCCCTTAGTTACTGTTGCTTTGTCCAGCAAGCTATGGCGCTGTCACGCCACACAGAGTGAAAAATACATCGTGGAGCAAAGAGTACATTGATAACATGTCGACAGACAAGACAGAGCAGGTTACTTATGATATTAAACAAAGTCCCAGCTTTCAAACTGTGTAATTGTTTAAGAAATTCGAACAATAAAAAATGTGCACAGCAGAATCATCAGACTAGGTAAGCAAGCAAGAACAACAGTGAAAAATGGCAGATGGAGCAACAATAACTGACATGATCCATGATAACATGATATTTTTAGTGATATTTGTAAATTGTCTTTCTAAATGTTTCATTAGCATGTTGCTGATATACTGTTAAATGAGGTTAAAGTTACCATCGTTTCTTACTGTATTCATGGAGACAAGAGCCGTCGCTATTTTCATTTTTAAACACTTGCAATCTGTATAATTCATAAACACAACTTCATTCTTTATAAATTTCTCCAACAGTGTGTAATGTTAGCTTTAGCCATGGAGCACAGCCTCAAACTCATTCAGAATCAAATGTAAACATCCAAATAAATACCATACTTACGCGATCAGACATGCTGCATGATGAACACTTTGTAAAGATCCATTTTGAGGGTTATATTAGCTGTGTAAACTTTGTTTATGCTGTTCAAGGCAAGCGCGAGCTTCGGGGGCGAGGGAATTTAAAGGGGCCGCAGCCTGAATCGGTGCATATTTAAAGATGTCCCAAAATAGGCAGTTAAAAAAATTAATAAAAAAAAAACTATGGGGTATTTTGAGCTGAAACTTCACAGACACATTCAGGGGACACCTTAGACTTATATCACATCTTTTAAAAAGACGTTCTAGGGCACATTTGATGTGTCGTGACAGATCACTGTAGCGCCTCAGCTCAAGCGGCTCATGAACTGATCATCTCTTCGTACTAGTTAATTTATAGCATCAAAAAAACATGAATGAACATGAGAAGGAAAGTTGTTTCAAATGCAGAAAGATGTCAAGACACACCATTTTTCAAGTTTAAGTCCACCGAGGTTAATCTTCTAATTCCTGACTGCTTTGTCGGACAAAATGGCGGATTCGGCGGTATGACTGGTTAGATTGCTTGTCAATCACAACAAAAAATACTAAGGTAGTCATTGGGGGGTGAGATCTGCTTGATGACAGAATTTTCAGTTTTGGTTGAACTATCCCTTTAGCTTTAAGACAAAGACAAAATTTAAGAATAATTGCTTATTATTGACTCATTCTTTCCCATTTCTTATTCTTTGATATAAGGGAATGTGATTATTTTATGGCAATACTTCTATAGTTCCGTCTTCATAAAGATGAAGATGGGCCATTTTTTTAAACATTGGCTTACTATGTAAAATACTACTGATTTACAATGGCAAGCCACAGTTCCATCAAATTGGCCCACATTTTTTTCACACTGACCCTTGTACATATATGTATATATCTGTGTCGTGGTTATGATCTGTGACAAAAATTAGAGTGCGTGGGAATCTATCTGCACAGGAAAAAAGGAGAGAAGTGTGAGAGTATCCTACCCACACACACACAAACATGCGATAGAGGCATTTGTCCAACAAAAGATTAATAGTGCAGCGAAAGAAGGGGGATGAGAACTTTTACATGCTTGAGTGAGAGTCGAGCAATTGTGCTGATGCAGTAGATGAAGGGATAGAAGGAGGAGAATAAAGGAAGTGGGCGATGAAGAGGGGGAATATGAGAGAATGAGAGATTCTATCTGTGCATTAGCATTTTAAATAGGTTGGAGAGGGAGAGACACAAAATTAGCTCTGTGTGTGTGTGAGTGCACACATGTTTGCTTGAGGTTTGGGGAGGTTCTTTAATATTTTAGACTATCACTAACTCAGCCTCAGTCTATTTAGGGAGTCTGCTTTTCTCATGAGAGAACACACACGCACAGACACACATTCTACAGTAGGCGAAGATGTAATGATTCATTTATAGTTAGCACAAGATGTTAATGTGGAAGAATCCTTTCCTCTCAGTGACTTTGAAACATAGTCATCTTATAGATCATTTGTGAAATTGAGTGATTTTGTACAAACCTTGTTTTATCTCAGTTTTTACTTGTCCTGTTGAGAATTATATAATAAACTCTCTTACGGCACTTTTCATGTTTTTTCACAGTCGTTTTTTTCCTCTGCAAAGGAATCGACCCTCTGCTGTTGTTAAACTCAGACTTGTTCTCTGCAGGAAATGTGACCCCTTATATTATTAATGATGCCAGATCAATGGATGTCTCTGTTTTCTGCCTTTCTCTCTCTCTCTCTCTCTCTCTCTCTCCCTGCTGTGTCTTGCTCTAATATCTTACACAATATTCTCAAAGCATGATCCATTCTAAATTCTGAAATTATTTTTCTTATCCATGCACCTGTTACTTTTTGTCCCTGTCAGGATGCAGATGTGGGGTTTGAACACATATCTGTATGGTCCTAAAGATGATCTGAAGCACAGGTTACTGTGGAGGGAAGTTTATTCAGCAGAGGAAGAGGGTATGTTGAAGCATGGGGATTTACTTACAGTATATACTGTAAGTGTGTTTGTGTGTGTGTGTGTGTGTGTGTGTGTATATATATATATATCTCACAGTATCTCACAGAGTGAGTACACCCCTCACATTTTTGTAAATATTTTATTATATCTTTTCATGTGACAACTCTGAAGAAATGACACTTTTCTACAGTGTAAAGTAGTGAGTGTACAGCTTGTATAACAGTGTAAAAATAACTCAACACACAGCCATTAATGTCTAAACCTCTGGCCACAAAAGTGAGTACCTTTACCCTCAGAACCTTTACTTAGAGTACAAATAAATGTTTTCACTGACCAAATTAATTGTATTTTGTAAATATAAAGATTTTGATGGCTGCAACATACACCAAAAGAGTTGGGACAAAGGCAAAATAATAGTGAAAAAGTTATAGAATAGAAGTTAAATGGGTTTAAAACCCATAAGCAGGTGAATTGGTAAAAGGTGAGGGCATTGGTATTGTGGTTGGGCATAAAAGGAGCAGCTCGGTCTTTGCAAGCAAAGATGGGTCATTGCTCAAAATTGTCAGACAAATCAAAAATCACATTTCTTAAAGAAAGATTGCAAAGTATTTAGGTCTTTCACCATCTACAATGCATACTATTGAGAAAAGATATATATACACTATAGTTCATTTATGTAACTGAGGATATCAGAATAAAGTAAACTGTGACATATTATACCTAAAAATTCTTCATACAGTGGACTACCAGTAAAACTGATAAAAATTTGGAACCAAAATGTATTCAGATACTTTGACCTGACCATGTTTTACCTATCTGACATAATTAAGATAATTTTTTCTGACAGTTTACCTCTGAGATCTTATCATATTTTATTACCATTTTTTAAACTATAGTGAATAAACTGTATTAATGAATGAAATGTTAAAAGTATCTGAATAAATGTTGGTTTGACTGTATAAATATATATATATATATATATATATATATATATATATATATATATATATATATATATATATATATATATATATATATATATACATACTGTACTGATTAAATTAGATAGGAACAGTGGGTTAATTTCATGTTTATTTTATTTCAGTTTCATTTAATGATCTATTTAAAGCAATATTGATTGCATTATTTTCCTGATACCCCAGAAATATCCAAATATAGAAAACGTAATGTGAGCAATCATACTGGCATAAAGGCTTTACTCTTCTTTGTAGAGATTGTCAAGGTGTATTTTCCAAATGGCACCGAATCGTATTATTATATAACCATAATTGTATTAAATTATAGTTTGCCATTATCTGCCATGGTGTGAGCTGCTGCTGTCGGTAGGCTTTCATATCATAACCTGTTGTGCCTCTTTTAGATTATTAACTATAATAAAATGTGATATATTTTTGCTGGTGTTTATTGTAATGAATAATGAATCATTAGTATTGCAATAATATAGTGTTATTCCAGTATCATAACAGTGCTGCCAACTTCTATCCATGACACAGAGAGTACATTTTTGTCAATGTTTTTAGGGCCATATCACACCTGAAACCCTTTCACTTTCTCATTCTCTCTCCATCTTACTCTCACTATCTCCAGCTCAGTTGAAAGCTCTGGTGTGTGAGGCAGAGTCGAGGGGTCTGACGTTTGTATACGCTCTTTCTCCGGGTCAGGACATCGTCTTCTCCAGCTCTTGTGACCTCACACTGCTCAAACGCAAACTCAGACAGGTAAGCAAACTAACCTATTTTTTGCCTCTGTATCTTTTCCTATTTATTACACTTTCTTGAGACACATTTTTAGCTTATTTCATGTTAATATTTTTCCAACTTTAGCATCTGCACAACTGTTGTACTGTTTGACTAATTTGTAAAATTCATGAACACATTGTTCTCTTTAAATTCACCACTAGGTGTCAGATCTGGGCTGTCAGGCATTTGCCCTCCTATTTGATGACATTGATCACTCCATGTGCCAGTCTGATACAGAGGCCTTTTCCTCATTCGCTCACGCCCAGGTCACCGTGGCCAATGAGATCTTCCGTTTTCTGGGGGAACCACCTGTCTTCCTTTTCTGTCCCACTGGTAGGCTAATACATAAATATATCAAGCTTAGTTCAGTAGAACAAAAGTCAGTTTAATGGAGTGACAAATGTCTTACAAGTATTATGTCTTATAAATGTCTAATAAGACAAATACCTTAAAAGAAACAAAATACTGCTCTTCCCGTCTTAAAACCCAATCCGCATTCTCTGTGTCCTTCCTTACATTTTTCTCTCCTTCTTTCCTCCCAAAACAGTACTGTGCTGTTATTTCTTTTCTCTGTAGAGTACTGTAGTTCTCTGTGCACTCCTTGCGTGTCAAAGTCTCCCTACATGCTGACGATTGGTGAGGATCTTCTCCCTGGCATCTCTGTCATCTGGACTGGTGAGAGACATTTGCAGTGTGTCCTTTAAAAATTCACAGACAATAGCTATGTTTTCATCCAAAGTTGCAACTTTAACTACATTTGAGATAATGTGCAATGAGATTGGTCCACTGGTTAGTTCAGTTATCCAATCACATCCTTTGTTTTTCACCTTAATTAAGGGTGTATGTTTTATATGCACATTTTTGGAATTGACCCACATCTTGGCATTTCCATCCATTTTCTTATGCAAAAATAGGTGGATGGAAACATAGCTAATGTCAGTTGGTAACATAAATGTAACCACATTTCTAACATTCACATATTCGGCCTTCACTCTCCTGTAGGAAATAAGGTGATATCAAGGGAACTGAGTGCCGAATCACTAGCAGAGGTCCAGGCGGTGCTTCAACGGCCACCACTCATTTGGGACAACCTCCATGCTAATGATTATGACTCCCGACGTGTCTTCCTGGGGCCTTTTAAGGGCCGCCCCCCCGGACTCAGGGCCCACCTGAGGGGTCTGCTGCTAAATCCAAACTGCGAGTTTGAAGCCAACTTCATCCCTCTGCATACCTTGGGAAGCTGGTATAAAGAAGTGAAGGAAGAGGGGAAAGGTGAGAGCAGAATGGGGCATACAGAATGGAGGAGAATGATAACAAAGAGAATTTCAAATATTATAGTATGGATATCGCAAGAGATTGATTCCCAGGGAATGCATAAATGATAAAATGTATATCTTATGTAATGCATGAAATTTAATTTAATGTAAGTTGTTTTGGATAAAAGCACCTGCCAAATGCATAAATGTAAGGAACATTTGCTGACACATTGTGACCTCTGTAGGTGATGAAGAGGCCTATAGTGTGGAAAGAGCGCTGTCAGCCGCCCTGCAAGACTGGATGAAGGAACTCAGCCTTCCTCTACAGCCTGGTACAACATCCACCCTGCCACAGTTTCTAATCTAAGAAAAGCTGATAGTTGTCCCTGCGCATTCAACAGGGATAGACATTAAAAAAAGACTTTATCATTAAAATTGTCAGTCACATCTGAAATTAGTACACTTGTGTATGTGTATTCACAAGTAGTAATATTTTGTTGTTGTTAATTTTAGTTGTTCAATTGATGTTTTAAAGATTTAGATAATGTAACAATAAAATACTAAATTAAAAAATCACTTTACCATTAATAATAATAATTTATAAATCACTGTAATATTAATTGTTACACTTAAATAATTTTTAAACATGAATTAAACAGTTTTAAAATGTACATTTATTTATGTACATTTAGTTTTCATTAATTATTTAATACAATGTAATAATAAAATATATTATATATTATATGATTTTTGACAGTGTTATTTTTGTTTTATTTATATACTATTATTGTATTTTTAATATTTTGAATTAGCTTTCATTTTTAAAGGTGCCATCGAATTGAAAATTTAAATTACCTCAGCATAGTTGAATAAAAGAGTTCAGTACATGGAAATGACATACAGTGAGTCTCAAACTCCATTGTTTCATTCTTCTTATGTAAATCTCATTTGTTTAAAAGACCTCAGAAGAACAGGCGAATCGGGATCATTAATATGTACGCCCCCAATATTTGCATATGCCAGCCCATGATGAAGGCATTAGACAAGGGCAGCCAATATTAACGTCTGGATGTGCACAGCTGAATCATCAGACTAGGTAAGCAAGCAAGAACAATAGCGAAAAATGGCAGATGGAGCAATAATAACTGACATGATCCATGATAACATGAAATTTTAATGATATTTGTAAATTGTCTTTCTAAATGTTTCGTTAGCATGTTGCTAATGTACTGTTAAATGTGGTTAAAGTTACCATCGTTTCTTACTGTATTCAAGGAGACAAGAACCGTCGCTATATTCATTGTTAAACACTTGCAGTCTGTATAATTCATGAACACAACTTCATTCTTTATAAATCTCTCCAACAGTGTAGCATTAGCCGTTAGCCACGGAGCATAGCCTCAAAATCAGAATCAAATGTAAACATCCAAATAAATACCATACTTACGCGATTAGACATGCTGCATGACGAACACTTTGTAAAGATCCATTTTGAGGGTTATATTAGCTGTGTGAACTTTGTTTATGCAATGGTAGAATTGAGAGCTCGGGAGGGGGTGGAGAGCGTGAGCAATTAAAGGGGCCGCAGCCTGAATCGCCACATTTCTAATTATGCCCCAAAATAGGCAGTTAAAAAAATTAATTAACAAAAATCTATGGGGTATTTTGAGCTGAAACTTCACAAACACATTCAGGGGACACCTTAGACTTATATAACATCTTATAAAAAATGTTTGATGGCACCTTTAAATTTTCATAATTTTAGTCAAATTTGTAGTAATTTTTTTAAATATTTTTTTAAACTTTAATTTATATTTATTTAAGTAATGTAGTAATTTTAATACTTCATCATATTTCAGCTATTTTCCAAACAACATTACATTTATAATTCTCATTTAAGCTTATCATGTATAAGTTTTTCATAGAATATTTATATTTTATTTTATTTCAGCTTTATTTCAGTTAACCAAAATAATTTTTCAGGTCACAAAGAATCTCTTGAAAGTGCTGACACGAATCTGATCTATAAGTCCAATTATTGCTCACTGGTTTCTGAAATCTTCCTTTTAGGAAGGCAGGTGAGACCAACAGACCTCAAGCCCTCAACACTCTCTGTTAAATCAAAGTCCTCTGATAGCTCAGACAATCAACATGGAGCCCAGCCCAAATGTCCAATAACCTCTTCCCAGAGCACAGGGGCTCTTGTTAGCGATGAAATCCCAGCAGACCCGGTTACGAGCCAGGATCTGAAAGCTGGGGAGAACCAGGTCTCAAAGAGCTCCAGCCATGAAAAGAGCTCTAGAAGGGGATTGTGTTCTGGGAGGGCTCCTCTCAGTGAGGCCCAGGTCCGGCTGCTGGTTGGTCTGTACTACCTGCCGCATGAACACGGACCACCCGCTCGGAATCTGTTGCAGGATCTCACGTGGCTCAAAGCCAACTGTCACTGTGTCAGCGTCAATGGCAGTGGCAAGAAGGCCTCGCCACAGAAGGTGAAAACACCCTTTTTATTAAATCTTTTCTATTCACTACTGATTCATGTCATTCGATCTGTTTGCGGATGCTATTGAATAGTAATGATTCAACATGGATGTAGTTCATTATATGTGGATGTAGTTCATAATATGTGTTTAATGTGCTCAACAACCTCAATAATTTATTTAAATCTTTGTATTTAATATGGTATGTGTTGTACTTTGTGTTACCTTTGTGTTACCTTCTCAGGTAGAGGACTGGCGGGCCCGTGCGGGCCGTTTCCTGGCCGTGTGTGATGATGTGGCATTACTGCACAGTGCTGTTGTGAACAGCATCAATAGGGCCGTTCTCTACGACCTTTACCCTTACATCTGGGACCTGAGAAACACACTGCTGGTGGCCAAGGCCTTCATCTGCTGGCTAGGTGAGAGAGATACTGTAGTGTGGATCATTAAGATGAGCGTTTTTTGTCTTGTCATGTAGGTCTTTTTCCACCATGTGATTAATAAAAAGTAAATGAACTCTTTGACCTTTGAGTGTGAATCACCATCAAAGTTT
Source organism: Chanodichthys erythropterus (assembly GCF_024489055.1). Lineage (NCBI taxonomy): Eukaryota > Metazoa > Chordata > Actinopteri > Cypriniformes > Xenocyprididae > Chanodichthys > Chanodichthys erythropterus. Next base: position 9,425,684 of record NC_090231.1, on the reverse strand, counting down.
TGTCCCTGTAGATCGCCCTTCCCTCCAATTTCCCACCCCATCTCCCATCTTTTTACTAGCATATTTCCTTTCACAGAGGGTCGTATACTGAGTGAAGGATCTCCACTTGGCTCTTGGAAGAACTGCTTCCACTGTGAGTGTCAAACATGCACCTATATACTGTAGCATATACATTTTTGACATATACTACCTTTGTGTGAGGGAAAACAAGAGTTCAGTACATGGAAATGACATACAGTGAGTCTCAAACTCCATTGTTTCCTCCTTATATAAATCTCATTTGTTTAAAAGACCTCTAAAGAACAGGCGAATCTCAACATTACACTGACTGTTACGTAACAGTTGGGATCATTAATATTGATGACCCCAATATTTGCATATGCCAGCCCATGTTCAAGGCATTAGACAAGCCAGAATTAACGTCTAGATCTGTGCACAGCTGAATCATCAGACAAGGTAAGCAAGCAAGAACAATAGTGAAAAATGGCAGATGGAGCAATAATAACTGACATGATCCATGATATCATGATATTTTTAGTGATATTTGTAAATTGTCTTTCTAAATGTTTTGTTAGCATGTTGCTAATGTACTGTCAAATGTGGTTAAAGTTACCATCGTTTCTTACTGTATTCACGGAGACAAGAGAGCCATCACTATTTTCATTTTTAAACACTTGCAGTCTGTATAATTCATAAACACAACTTCATTCTTTATAAATCTCTCCAACAGTGTAGCATTAGCCCGTTAGCCACGGAGCATATAGCCTCAAACTCATTCAGAATCAAATGTAAACATCCAAATACATACTATACTCACATGATCTGATGCATGCATGCAGTATGCATGACAAACATTTTGTAAAGATCCATTTTGAGGGTTATATTAGGTGTGTGAACTTTGTTTATGCAATGTATTATAGAGTCACGAGCTTGGGGGCGGGAAGCGCGAGGATTTAAAGGGGAAGCAGCCTGAATCGGTGCATATTTAATGATGCCCCAAAATAGGCAGTTACAAAAATGAATAAAAAAAAAAATCTATGGGGTATTTTGAGCTGAAACTTCACAGACACGTTCAGGGGACACCTTAGACTTATATTACATCTTGTGAAAAAGCATTCTAGGGCACCTTTAAATTGATAAAAAGGAGAATAAAGAGATTTATCATGTTACAAAGTATTTCTATTTCAAATAAATGCTGTTCTATTGAACTTTCTATTTATCAAAGAATCCTGAAATGTATCACAGTTTCCACAGAAATATTCAGCAACACAACTGTTTTCAGCATTATAAATAAAAAAGAAATGTTTTTTGAGCTCTAAATCAGAATGATTATGTGACATCAAAGACTGGAGTAATGACTCAACTTTGCCATCACATGAATACTTTACATTTTCAAATATATGAAGTTATATATATTAAATATTATTAACATTTATTTTAAATTGTAATAATATTTCACAATGTTAATGTATTTACTGTTTTTGATAAAAAAAAAAAAAAATGCAGAGAATGAAGAGTCATCATTTAAAAATCTGCCTAACCTCAAACTTTTGAACAATAGTATGATGCATAAAAATTGGTTCTTGCAGTGGATTGACATTCTGGAATTGTTCACAGGGTGCGGAGCTTCCTCAGGGGCGGAGCTACATGGTGTGGAGGCGGAGCCATGGGTGTTTAAAGGGGGTCTGTCTGGAGAGGTGCAGGTGAGAATGATATAATTAATGATTCAGTTTCAGAACCAGTTATGAATTTCATTAAATTAGGATAAATTGCTAGATTAATTTGGTGTTGTTTCTTCCACAGTCTCCTTGATCGTTTCCGGTCTCATTCTTGTTTTTGTTGTTTTTTCTTTCTCTGGTGTTGGTGTGAATCAGATGCTTCTGCCTGTAGGGACCAGCAGTGAGTTATTCAGTCACCCTCCCCCTCTGTTCCCCACCTCTCGACTTTACAACATACGGCCATTCCAGCAAAAAGACAAGGTGACTCAAGCGTACTTGTTAACCAACTGACTCACACCTCATTATACCTGTATAACTCTTATCGTTGTTGTTTTTCCCCAAAACATTAGGTGGAGCTGTACCGAATGGTGTGTCAATTGCATCAGAAGGGTAAAGGGAGCCAGGATGCTGCCATCTCCCATCCAGACTTCATTGGGGACAGGCAAGAATGGCTCTCAAGCATTTCTTTATTGCTTAATACATGCCTCCATCTGAGTAAGAAACTGTATCATCTAATGGCGGTCACTGATTCCTGAGATATTTTTTCAACACATTTCCACTTTGAAATATTTTAATTAGGGATCACAATACACAAATAAGCCATTTAATTTGAGTTATATTAATTTGATCAAAATTAAAACTCACTACATTGATTAAAATACAATATATAATTATTTTAACATAAGAAAAAAATGTTCTCATTTAAACATACTCATTTAAACTTTAGCAAGGATGCATTAAATTGATCACAAGTGACATTAAAAGCGTCATGAACTGACTTATTGTTCTATAATGTTTCCAGCTATAACATAAATAAGATTTTTACATCAAAAAAGGTCATAATTTAGAAATAAAGGGCATTTTTCCTACCCTGATTTTAGCCCTCTGATTTGAACGCTTTGTTTTAAGAGGCATGTCTGCTGTGAGACTTCAGTGTAAACGCCCATTGCTGTGATTGGCTAATATCTTTGCATATGAAATAGCTAAGTATTACTCTATATGTGTTAACTAATCGTGAAAAGTGTTACATTACATTTAGATCTATGCCATTATATTTAGATTGTGACATCAAAGGTTGCAGTGATGAACACTGTAGCTGATCACAGACATGTTGTTGAGCGCATGAAAGCAGTGATCTTGTCAATGAAACTCAATTTCTGCACACTAACGAATGCTTTCATCATAACTACAGTGCCAACTTGATGTAAATTAGAGATTCGTTGAATATAACGGGAGTTTTGGCGAGAGTCCAGAACTCAGTCACTGATAAACTCACGCTGTTTGATTGACAGCTCCAGCGATTGTAAAGGGAGCGTTCTTTGATCGCTTTCTATATATAATTTAATCACTGTTTAAATAACAAATTATTTTCATCCTACTAAGAGAAGCAATGTGAAGTTGACCGTTTAGTCACTGCTTTGATTTACTGACACACAGACAAAGAACATCTGACTGTACATGAATCTTTACATAACATAAATCACTCGTCACAGATCAGGCATTAGAATTAACACAGTTACCTACATGTTGTTGCATTACTGTCGAGTCCATATCGTAAAAGTTTGTTTGCAAATTCTGCGCCGAAATGCGATTGATTTACCAAAAAATCCACAGTGAAATATACCGAACACATATAATGCTCAACTGAGACATTCACATTGTTGAAAATAAATAACCATTTTCCGAGCATAAGGATCCTTTGAAAGGTAATGTTATTTTTGTCCTGTATCACTTATCTCATCTCACTAACACACTTGTGGGCGGGGCTAACGTTGCAATGATCAATTAAACGTTAATTTCTTCTGCAGAGGTGGTCTTTCACCAAAGACAGGCTCATTCCACAATGAATCATTATCTGGGCTTGGTTACAATAAAAGCTGTTTTTAGGACTAACAAGGAAGTTTTCAGTTCTGTAACTTACAGGATATTCTTATAGTATGATGACCTATTACATATGAAAAGCTAAAGGAAAATTTTATTTCTCAGTTCATGAGACATTTATAATGTTACATCATATTTCAAGTGACAGTGAAGAATGGAGTAATGCCTGCTGAAAATGCGGCATTGCCATCACAGGTATAAATTACATTTGAAAAGATATTCCACTAGAAAACAGTTATTTTAAATTGTAATAATGTTTTACAATATTACTGTTTTTATTGCATGTTTGAACAAATTAATGCAGCACCGACCCAAAACTTTTAAACTTTATATATAGGCAAGGCTGATTCTGTGAGAAGATCGATGAAAAAAGGAGGTTGCACCAAAACGTTATATATTTCATCTCAGTGCTGAAAAATCAGTTGAGGTATATGAGAAATATCAGCCTGTTTGTGTTTCAGGTGTCTGGGTGCATCTCTGGCCTTGTGCCCAGAGTACAGCTTGGTTCTGGAGGATGAACTAGGTGTATGTGGGTGCGCTGTGGGCATTCTGGATGTCCGCTCCTTTGCCAAACGATGTCAGGCCACCTGGCTACCTGCTATGAGGGACAAATATCCTTCACGCCTCCATGGAGCCAATGGACATGCAACAAAGGTCAGAGTTACAGCTAAACACAAAACTAGACACAATTATACCAATGTTTGGATGTTTGGATACATTTGATTTTCAGAGACGAACAAAAATTTGGCATCGGACTAACTGTGATTTGTTTTAGTGCAAAAATATTTTGTTTTTGAATCTTTTATTTATAATAGTACAAGCCACGTAAAAATGTATGAACTAGACAAAACTAGACACAATTATACCGCAGTACTTTTGAAATGGTGCAGTAGTATCCGTCTAATCCTGACATGGTTTGAATTACACTTTCTTCTCCTAACCCTTAGGAGGCGCTGCTGTTTTTCCATGAAGAACAGGACTACCCAGACTCCCTGCTATATCATTTCCCATCTCAGCTCAGGCTTGAGGCTCTTCCTGAACTGGTGGACTGTAGCATCAGTCGTAGCCTCCTCACAGCCTTGCTAACAGCTCTCAAAGCTAATGGTGCGCCATAACACTGATTGTAATTTGAAGAATTTTAGCCTTTTATACAAGATATTAGCCCTGATAACGGAGTATTTCTTCCTCAGGTTCACAGGGTGTATTCTGCGAGGTCCAGCCTACAGATGGATTACGGATGGAATTTCTTACAAAGTTGGGATTTCTGGAGATCCTCCGTGGAGAAGCACGGCCTAGAGAGGGTGTAGTTTTAGGGAGGCTGTTATAAGCGAATAGCCAAAACACACATTGTCCAGAGGGAAAACAAATATGTTTTTAAGATCAACATGTTGCCATGTTTGAGACCAGAGCTGTTGTTATAGTTGTGCTTAGAAAGTGCTTTGGTGAAGTGTTAAAGGATTAGTTCACTTTCAAATTAAAATTTCATGATAATTTACCCCCATGTCATCCGAGAAATTCATGTTCTTTCTTCAGTCGAAAAGAAATTAAGGTTTTTGATGAAAACATTCCAGGATTATTCTCCTTATAGTGGACTTCAGTGGCCTCCAAACGGTTGAAGGTCAAAATTACAGTTTCAGTGCAACTTCAAAGGGCTTTAAATGATACCAGACGAGGAATAAAGGTCTTATCTAGAAAAATGATCGGTCATTTTCTAAAAATAAAAAAATTATATACTTTTAACCATGAATGCTCATCTCTTCTTCTTCTTCTCTATTTGAATTTCAGCAGTGTAGACACTGCTAAGTGTATTACTGCCCTCCACAGGTCAAAGTCGGAACTAATTGTTATATACTTGCACTAGAATATTGTATATGACAATTTAGTTAAAACTTTAACCTGTGGAGGGCAGTACACTAAGCAGCGTTTACACTGCTGGAATTCCAATAGAGAAGAAGAAGTGAGTTAGTTCAAGATGAGCTTTTATGGTTAAAAGTATATAATTTTTTTATTTCATTTAGAAAATGACAGATCGTTTCGCTAAATTAGACTCTTATTCCTCATCTGGGATCGTGTAGATCCCTTTGAAGCTGCACTGAAACTGTAATTTTGACCTTCAACCGTTTGGAGGCCATTGAAGTCCACTATAAGGAGAATAATCCTGGAATGTTTTCATCAAAAACCTTAATTTCTTTTCGACTGAAGAAAGAAAGACATGAACATCTTGGATGACATGGGGGTGAGTAAATTATCAGGAAATTTTAATTTGAAAGTGAACTAATCCTTTAAGGTCTGTTCACAAGTCTGAAAAGTCTAAAAATCAAATCTACGATCAGATCAAAACATACATTACTGTGATGATTTGAAAATTTCAAATGCTTTTCTAAAATAGTTTGGATACATTTTATTTTCAGAGACGAACAAAAATTTGGCATCGGACTAACTGTGATTTGTTTGCAAAAATATTTTGTTCGTGAATCTTTTATTTATAACAGTACAAGCCACAGTAAAAATGTATGAAAACATTTAACAAATCAAACCATAACATTGAACAATATGAATGAGTGAAATGTTGGTATAGGTATGTGGTTTTAGAAAAAAAAAGTTGTTGACAGTTGTGGGATTATCAGATATTGTCTGTAGGCACTTTTTGTGATTATTTTATAATTTCCTGACATTTAGTCACATTGGACTTGGTGTGAACAGGCCTTTAGGCTTAATGGTCAAAGCTGGGGCTGTGAGAAAACATTAAGGACAAAATGAGAACTTAATAGTGATGACTTGTTTACAGCTTCATCTTTACTAATTTACATTCTGTTTGCTTTCTTACTGCACCATGCATCTGGAGCTCTGCTACTGGAACACATAAATCGGCTCTGCTTTTGGGAGTAATAAAACTTGCTGTTTTTTATTGAAAGTGTCTGTGTTGTAGCTGTGGATGGCTGTAGGAGCAAAAAGCACAATATTTCTCTTCTGTATTCAGCACACACACACACACACACACATGCAATCTTCCCTTCAGGCTCACAAAGCAGACTCTTGAAGACACGTAATAGCTCCTCCAGAGTGCTGAAGGGGCCCTGACCTCCACTGCTACAAGATTGATGAATCATGGTACATCTCACAGGGCTTTTTATAGTTCTTCATTTGAATGAACTCTCTCTTTTTCTCTCTCTCTCTCACAAATCATCTGACAGGCAAAATTATTGTTAGCTCTAACCATCTCGCTTTGTCCTTTCACACTCACACAAACACACACCCTGTATGCACGTCTGTCAACAATTTCAATAATATGCCTTCTGATCTTTAACTAATTTGATAAAATCTCATTGAGATTTTTTTGCTGTAGTTTCTGGTCTTTTTGTACATTTATGGTAAAAGACACTTGATTTTGCATGTTAATTTTAAGGCAAACAGTTTTCCATTTTTAGAGCACTTTCACTATTTCTGCAGGTTTTAATGTTGGAATTGAGATATATACAATAAAAAGTCTAAGCTTAGGTAGTAATATTTAATGTTGAATTGTTTGCATTTAATGTTTTTAAGGATTATGGTACAGTACAACTGCAGGTTTTGTAATAATGTAATAAAATGTGTTTACAGCATCATTAAAATCTTTCCTTTCTGGCAAAATGTCTCTTGTTTTTGTACATAAATACACACTAACGTTCAAAAGTTAATAGTGTCTGATTTTGTATGCATTTAAAATGCAAATACATAAAAACAATATTATTATGAAATATTATTACAATTACATTTTTTCCCCCTGATTTTAATATTTTTTAAAGTGTAATTTTTTTGTGTGTTGGCAAAGCTGAATTTTCAGCATCATTACTCCAGTCTTCAGTGTCACATGATCCTTCAGAAATCATTCTAATATGATGATTTGTTCCTCAAGAAACTTGTATTATTAGGGGCCAAGCCCCGAAGGGGCTGTAGCCCCTATTGTAATTGTACGTTTTCCCTTTTATTATTATTATTCTTCCTCCCGAATGGGAGTCTATGGCAGCCCTATCAACGGAACATGAGAAAATGATGAAATTTGGCACACTTGTAGTGATGGTCATGTCTAGAAATCTGACCAATTTTGGAGTCTCTAGGACCAACTCTATAGCGCCACCACCAGTTCAAAAATTCAACATTCTAAAGTTTATAACTTTTGAACCATTTGCTCTAGAAAAATACAATTTAGTACATCTGATTCGTCTCTTCATGCCGATTCTATTAAAATTCTTACATTAAGTCTCCGCCCATTACAGTAGCGGCCATTTTGAAAAGTACAGCATTCCGTTTTTTCGCTACTCCTCCTTCAAAATTTGTCCAATTTTATCCAAACTTTGATCAGGTGATCTTTGGTCTGAGCCGCACAGAAATGACTGAACAGATTTTTTTTATTCATCTTTGTTCAAAAGTTATGATGTCACGAAGTTAACGAGGTTGACCCAAAATTGCTATAGAGGCTGTATCTCGGCCAAACTTTGAGCAATCAAAACTAAAATTGGTACACTTGATCAAGACCATGATCTGAGGTTCCATGCCAAATTTGGGAACAGCGCCACCTACAGGTCATGAGATCTGAAAAATGGCTATTTTGGCCAATAACTTTTGAACACTTTATTAGAAAATCAACATCTTGGTGTCTATGGATTCCCTGTGCCATGCCGAATCCGAGGATATCGAATTCGTCAACATCGGATGAACCACGTGTCCGCCATTTTGAATTTTGTCATAAATTGCAATAACTTTTAAACAATTTGACATATCTTCACACAAATTGGTATGTATGACCTTTAGAAGGTCCTGAAGGTACCTGAGAAGTTTCAACACAGCGCCACCTACTGTTCCACAGATGTAATGATTATTGCAAAACCACTTATAACTTTTGAAAACACTTTCCAAAATGTGTATGCTTTATGTCATTTTATTCCCTGGCTTATGCCGATTCCGACGATGTGTCATTTGTCATTTTCCTTAAATGTACCTGTCCGCCATATTGAAATAAATGGAAAACAGTTTTTTCGCTACTCCTCCTACAATTTTTGTCCAATTTTGTCCAAAATCAGCTCAGGTGATCTTTGGACCGAGCCGCACAGAAATGACTGAATGGATTTTTGATATTCGCTACCATTCCCAAGATATTCATCTCTGAATGTGACCTTGCTTGTGTTTGTTGTCTTATGCTAGTTAGAGTTTTTTGTGAATTCTTTGTTAGACTAAAAGGTTTCTTCCACAGTCTGTTGAATGTGCATCCTCAAGTAGCTCAATGTGTAAAGCCAGTTATCTGAAGAGCCCTGTATCTGAAGTTAGTGGGTTCGAATCCCAGGTGGAGCGGTTTTATAAAATAGTGTGTTTTGATTCCTTTACTGCCTCTTGGATTAGAAATAAATGCTTTTTGTTTCATGCTGTGTTCATTTTCATCTAAGCTTATGTACATTCTTAGTTCATTCTTGCCCGTAATTCTGAGCCAGCTGTTTCATGTTTGTTCATTTTCTGCTGTTTTTCCTCTTCCTGCTCTGTATTGCACTACAGCATGATGAGCTGCAGAATGATCTAAAGTGCAGCTTTATAAGAATTCTTCATTTTGAGTTCATTTTCACATGAACTAATAAACTTCGGCAGGTGTGGAAACATTCACTTGCACAGTGGTGCAATGAGATGAGAAATGGACCTTGGACCCGGAGGTTGTGGGTTCGAATCCCGTGTGGGGTTCCTTTATACAATTGTGTGTAATGAGTCATTTTGATACCTTTTTTATCCAAATAAGGATTGTGCTAATCTTTATTCCTCTTCAATGAGATACAAGTATTTTAGTTCATTCCGTGTTCGTTCTCTGAACTTCTATTGATTTTCATTTCATTTCCACCTGTCCTTCTGAACCAGATGTTTTGCATGTACATTCAATTTCTGCTGTTTTTGATCTTCCTGCTCCGTATTGCGCTACTGCCCCTACTGGGGCTTGGCCCCGAATTGCTGCTTGCAGCTATATTTATTATTATTATTATTATCATAATCAATGTTGAAAATAGGTGCGCTGCTTAATATTTATGTGAAAACCATGATACATTTTTTCAGTATTTTTGATGAATATACATTTATTTGAAATAAAAACATTTTGTAACATTATAAAAGTCTTTAATGTCACTTTTGATAAATTGAATGCATCCATGCTGTATAAAATAAATTTGCAGTATTTTTTAATGTATTTATTTATTTATTTTTTTAAATAATCTGCTGTCACAGTGGTATTTTTACTCAATAGGGTATATGAATTTATGTAAACACTATACATCAGTTGTATTCGTATTGGCCACAGACCATTGCTTGTGTGAGCGCAAGTTAAGTTCTGGTGAGGTTACTTTTTCAGTAGGGATTCTGTATTCTTTGAAGTTTTCCCCTGTCAGCAACAGCACAAGAGTGCCTGTTAAAGTTGCAGCCCAACTGCATGCTGGGAGACCCACCTGCACAGGTGAACGGATACAAACACTGGTTAAATATGAAACCCAAAGGATTTTCTCAGCAGAGTGCATGTGTGTGTGTATGTGTGTGTGTGTATGTGTCTTTACTCACAACTCCTAGCAGGTTGCTCAAGGCAATGTCTGTGTAAGCTGAAAGTAAGGCTGCAGAATAGAAGGAATATATAATTTAGTTGCAGAAAAAGAAAACAACACTACAAAGAATGTATCTGTGCATTACTCACCATTTGCAATAGATAAGAGATGGGTTCTCCAACTAAATATGAAAAATGCCCCCACGATCATGCTACCCAGAGCACCATTAAACCCCGAGAGGCCAGAGTACAGAAAGCTGTACTGCACTGACATAGACATACCTGCAGAGGGCATAAGAGAGAGAGACCCTAAGTCCAGTTATTGACCATGGGTGCGTTTCAACCAGCTCCCTAGCTTCCTAGGATGTGAATCAGCATAACACAAATTTGGGCATTAAGGACCCTGTTTTTTTATTGTTTTTATTCATGTCCAATAACATAAGAACATTGTCAAGGAATTACAAACAAATACAAGAGAAAAAAAACAAGAAATATACAAAAACCTTTCATGCATGATGTCCACATTTGTGGACAGTTTATTTAAAGGTGCTCTAAGCGATGTCACAAATTTTTTGCCTGTCCCCTGAACACACTGTAAAAAAACGCGGTCTCTGTAGTCGCCACAAGCTCCAAAAACGGCAATAAAAACAAACTGGTGCAGCCTGGACCACGAATCATAATAAACATGCTCCAGCCAATAACCGACAACAATGATTTTAAATGCGCGTTCATGACTGTTTCAGGAAGCACGGAGGGGAGGGGGAGGAGGAGGAGGGAGGGTCTAGCTAGCCTCTGTTTTGTTTGACAACACTTCGAACGTCAACAGGAAGTTACTCCATCCAGGATTGCTTCGAGCACCTTTAACTCCCATTTAGGGTTCATTTATAATGGTAATTTTCTCCAAACCACTTGAGGGCAGTGTCAGTATATTAACAGCAATATTCTAACAGTGGCTACTATCTTGCATTCCAAATATTCATTGCTTGATGACATCATTAATCCAAGATGGCAGACAGCGATAGCCATGTGCTAAATGCCCCAGGCATATCTGTGAAAAACTTGTAAGGAGGTCAATTGAGGTAAAAATAATAAATAAAAAATTGTATGTACAGTAAGTATGTTGAATATGTTAGTATTTTATAAACTAAAATTTAGAGTAAAATGTAGTTTTTATACACCAAAAACCAACTGTCCACGTATGTGAAATTGCATAAAGTCTGATTTCTGTAACCTGCTAGTATATCTATTCTATTTTTTTCAAAGATGTTATGAATTGTCTTATATTTCAATAAAACAGACATTTAACAAAAATATCAACATAAATAAAATTAAAAAATGACATATTACGGCATTAAATGGCAACTTTACACATACGTATGGAGACAAATTTGCATTTTGCCTTCCAAACAGGGACAGCACAGGTCAAGGACAAATACAGATATCATATAATAAGTTGTTACAGTCAGCAGTGAATGTTTTCCATGATTTGTCCATATTGCTACTAGGTTTCCGCATATATGTAACTACCGTTATAGTTCCTACAATATGTGTTTTATTATTATTATATTGTAATATTATTGTTTTTAATAACTGAGCTGATACACATAGTATAACATACCATAAAAAAACACAATATTCCATATTATCAGTTGTGGCTTTATGCCCCATTTTATTCCTTTGATGCATGGCGTCCAGCCGTCCACATATGTAGACAGTTAAATAATTTTTAAATAAAACTGAATTTTGTAAAAAATTTTACCATCTTATTAAAGTAATAAAAAGAATCTTAAAATAATTTATTTCATAATTCATGCATGAAAGAACATCCTTTAAAGGGTTAGTTCACCCAAAAATGAAAATTATGTCATTAATTACTCACACTCATGTCTTTCCAAATCCGTAAGACTTTTGTTCATCTTCAGAACGCAAATTATGATATTTTTGACAAAATCCCTCCATAGAAGGACATATCCCACAAGGGAACATAGGCTGCATCCGAAAACTTACAAATGCTGCCTTTGGAGGGCGCATTCCAAGGTAGGAAGGCATCAAGGTACGTCCGAATCCAGTGTTAGCTTTACTTCCTGTCTCCTGAGATATCTCCATCTGATCGATTTTTGAAGGCAGCATAGATGTATCCTTCGCTGCCTTTGATATCCCACAATCCTATGCGTTCCATTCGGTAACAGTTGAGCTACCAGTTTTTTTTTTACTTTTGCATTATTACTGTTGTATTGTATTAATTAAATATTGTTTAGTTCTCAGCCTCATAGTCAAGCTCCGCTATCAGCTGATTTGCAAATTCCAACCCCACCCATATCAGCTGATCCGATTTCTATGGACTCTATTAGCAACTCTAAAATAAGGCGCATTACTTAAATGCATTTTCCGTCTCTCTGCTTGCTTGGCTGCTTTCACTGCAAGCTGCTTGCAACCCAGCTCCTCCTTATACTTGTGTTTAACTTAATCAGTGTCATTCTGTTGTCATTGATGTATGCGCTGTTCTCAATAGGGGGATTTTTGAGCTGCTCTCCCAGTAAAAAAAAATGGTAGGTTGTCCCCAGAAGCTGCTGCTGTTCCCGGTCATGAAAAGCTCATTAAAAGGAGCCATGCCACCAAATATAACTTTAGCTAAATATGCCAATAAAAAATTTACTAAACTTTGTCTCTTGTAATTTTTGACTTAAGTGGTCCTGACTGAACTGTATTTTTCTACAGGTGCTGGTCATATAATTAGAATATCATCAAAAAGTTGATTTATTTCACTAATTCCATTCAAAAAGTGAAACTAGTATATTATATTCATTCATTACACACAGACTGATATATTTCAAATGTTTATTTCTTTTAATTTTGATGATTATAACTGACAAATAAGGAAAATCCCAAATTCAGTATCAAAGGCCTTTAAATGGTCTCTCAGTCTAGTTCTGTAGGCTACACAATCATGGGGAAGACTGCTGACTTGACAGTTGTCCAAAAGACGACCATTGACACCTTGCACAAGGAGGGCAAGACACAAAAGGTCATTGCAAAAGAGCCTGGCTGTTCACAGAGCTCTGTGTCCAAGCACATTAATAGAGAGGCGAAGGGAAGGACAAGATGTGGTAGAAAAAAAGTGTACAAGCAATAGTGATAACCACACCCTGGAGAGGATTGTGAAACAAAACCCATTCAAAAATGTGGGGGAGATTCACAAAGAGTGGACTGCAGCTGGAGTCAGTGCTTCAAGAACCACTACGCACAGACGTATGCAAGACATGGGTTTCAGCTGTCGCAGTCCTTGTGTCAAGCCACTCTTGAACAACAGACAGCGTCAGAAGCATCTCGCCTGGGCTAAAGACAAAAAGGACTGGACTGCTGCTGAGTGGTCCAAAGTTATGTTCTCTGATGAAAGTAAATTTTGCATTTCCTTTGGAAATCAGGGTCCCAGAGTCTGGAGGAAGAGAGGAGAGGCACACAGTCCATGTTGCTTGAGGTCCAGTGTAAAGTTTCCACGGTCAGTGATGGTTTGGGGTGCCATGTCATCTGCTGGTGTTGGTCCACTGTGTTTTCTGAGGTCCAAGGTCAACGCAGCCGTATACCAGGAAGTTTTAGAGCACTTCATGCTTCCTGCTGCTGACCAACTTTATGGAGATGCAGATTTTGAATGCAGATTCATTTTCCAACAGGACTTGGCACCTGCACACAGTGCCAAAGCTACCAGTACCTGGTTTAAGGACCACGGTATCCCTGTTCTTAATGGGCCAGCAAACTCACCTGACCTTAACCCCATAGAAAATCTATGGGGTATTGTGAAGAGGAAGATGCGATATGCCAGACCCAACAATGCAGAAGAGCTGAAGGCCACTATCAGAGCAACCTGGGCTCTCATAACACCTGAGCAGTGCCACAGACTGATCGACTCCATGCCACACTGCATTGCTGCAGTAATTCAGACAAAAGGAGCCCAAACTAAGTATTGAGTGCTGTACATGCTCATACTTTTCATGTTCATACTTTTCAGTTGGCCAAGATTTCTAAAAATCCTTTCTTTGTATTGATCTTAAGTAATATTCTAATTTTCTGAGATACTGAATTTGGGATTTTCCTTAGTTGTCAGTTATAATCATCAAAATTAAAAGAAATAAACATTTGAAATATATCAGTTTGTGTGTAATGAATGAATATAATATACAAGTATGGAATTAGTGAAATAAATCAACTTTTTGATGATATTCTAATTATATGACCAGCACCTGTATATTGTTGTCACATTACCTCATAACATTGCAATTATACATTGGGCTCCACAAATATTGGCACCCTTGGTAAACATGAGCAAAACTGACTGTGAAAATTTGTTTTTGAAATTTCTCCACTTAGTCTTTAATTAAAAATATTCACAAACATTTAACCTTTAATTAAAGTCAAACAATTGAATGAAAAAGATTATCACATTTTTTTTTTTTAAATCTATGTATTCCACAATTGTTGACATCCCTTCATTTAATACTTTGTGCAACCTCTCTTAGCCAAGATAACAGCTCCTGATCTTCTCCTATAATGTGTAATAAGTTTGATGGACATATTGCAAGAGATCAGAATCAGAAAGAGCTTAATTGCCAAGTGTGCTTGCACACACAAAGAATTTTTCTTGGTACTGAAGCTTGTACTTGTACTTGGTGATGTTCCTCAGGCCTGTCTAGACTGATGCCAGATTGTTGATTGACAACTGTTTTTTCAGCTTTTCAGCTCTTCTTTTAGCCTCTTTTTTTAAGGAGTTTATAATATTGTGTATATCCTAACTAATTAAATCCTAAACCTTCCCAAACAAATTGCGGTTATATAGGTGAGGTGTGATTTTTTTGGAGAAGGTTTTGGAGACTTTCTGACCCCAAGGCCCAACTAGCATCTGCAGTTCTCCAACTTTGATCCCTACAGTTTGTTTGGCGACTCAAACCATCCTCCTCAGTGTGTGTTGGTCCAATATAGATACACATCCTTTTCCAGTATACTGTTACCATCTCCAATTGATTTAAACTTCTTAATTATTACCTAGACAGTGAAAAAGAGTATTCCAAGAAAAAAGTAAAATTATATATATATATATATATATATATATATATATATATATATATATATATATATATATATATATATATATATATATATATATAATATATATAATCTCACAGCCATTTCTTGATTTGTGCAGCTCCACAAACTTTTGTCACACATTATTACTGTATTCTCAGGTCTTTCCTATAGTCATGGATGACTATAGGAATTTGGCCTGTTTCACTTCACATTTAGAGCCCAGTGAACAGAGTGTTATGACTTATCACTTATGTGTTCCTGATCACTAAGGTGAACTTAAAAATATACCATATAAATGGATATATATAACATACGTTTTGATTTAAAAAAAATAAATAATAGGCTATTTGATATCTGGTGTACAGTACACTAAGGCATATAAGTGGACTTGGGTTTGTGTTTGTAGTTCTGTTTCTTGATCTGAAGGTGGCAGTGTATTTTTAGTCTATAGTTGCTGCCCCTATGTTCCTGTCCAAGCTTTCAGACTTCACTAACCGCCCACCATTCCCTAGAGTTTTCTTTTACCGTAGCACATCTTTCTTCCTCTCTCTAATGCTATCTCTCTCTTTCTGCATTTCTCTGCAGAAAGGTCTTATTTACAGTAAGCCTATTTGATATTTTATATATTTGCAAGACCACATGCTCACATTTGATAACCTTTTTGGCTATTTAAACAGGCAAGGCTTTGGAATATATATTTATATTACTCAGCAACAATCCACATACTGAGCAAGAAAGCTCTGACCCTGATTCTGACAGACAGAAGATTAATAAAACAGTTCTGTCATTCAACAGTTAACCTTCAGAGAAAGCTGTGTTCACCTTCGCCTCAATTTAGTTTTATTTGTGCAGCTGCCTTCATGGAATGGCTCTCAGAAGCTCTTGCTCTCTCAGAAACCAAAATTTGTTTATTTGATCATTCTGTCTGTCTGTCTAACTTGGATGTTTAAAATTGCTATGAAATTGAGGTTTTGAATTTAGACCGACAGTCCAACAGTTACAAAATATACATTGTCATTCAACACCAAACTTGAACACCATTACAGTGTGCTATGACACATTAATGCTATGACATTACAGTTATTTTAAATTGTAATAATATTTCACAGTATTACTGTTTTTACTGTATTTCAAATAAATGCAAGCAGCCTGAATGAGCATAAGAGTCAAAAACATAAAAAATGTTACAGACCCAAAACATATGAATTGTAGTGTATATAAAATTAATAGAAAATGCCTGTGTTCAGGACCTGTGGTTTAGTTCCTGTTAACCTTTGTTTGTTATTCACTTTCACCTGGGGAGTATTCCAGAAAGCAAGGTTATCTTACTGTCAAACATACAATCTTGTAGGGCTGGGCGATATATCGAATGCTTTTGTCACGCGCATAAAGCCTGTTTCCTGATTACCGCTAAATCGCCATCACCTGCTTTCAAATGGAGCGGCATTTAATAGACAGAGCCGTAGTTCACTGACAAGCTATGCAATATCGCGTTCATATCGCAGATAAATCGCCTTCGATAATGAGTGTGATATTGCGTGGCTTGTCAGTGAACTACGGCTCTGTTTATTAAATGCCGCTCCATTTGAAAGCAGGTGATGGCGATTTAGCGGTAATCAGGGAACCGGCTTTACTGACGAAATGTGCGTGACAATCGCATGCGATATATCGCCCAGCCCTTCAATCTTGGTTGATTAACCAAAACCTTGCTTTGAGGTATGCTGGTTCCAAAAATGCATCTGGGAGTTAGTTCAGCCAACCCAGAGTATCTGTACTCTCTCCTTCTTAAACACATTCAAAGAGATTGACAGAGTTTGACAGAGATTGCAGAGTTGTTTGGAACAATTGAGAGCTCTATGTAACACGTGACCACAAGATCAAAGCATGTCGCAACTCTATTTTTCAACGGCTCTGATTAGATCCATTTTGTACAATGTGGTTTGTAATGATCTTATAACATTGCCAGAATCGCACAGTCTGTAGCAGGGATTAGTAATCCTAAAGACATTGATTAGCTTGTTCAGGGGGATATTCCAGAAAGCAAGGTTCCCTTTTGATGCAGTTGCACAGACAAAAGGCATTTCAGCCCGGCAAAAAAGGGCGGGGTTGACTGCCTATTTAAGACATACAGAAAAGCCATCAGTCATAATGTTTCTCCTTCACACAAAGATCATCTCGCTGCTCCAAAGAAGACTGCGGTCACCCTTCTCGTCTCTTCTCACTGTAGAAACGAGCCTCGCAACAGAAACACAACACTTCAACAAGCAAGCTGATTCTGTGATCTCCAAAAAAGTGAATTTAAGAGCAAAGGGTTAGTCCTGCTGAGGCTGGATCACCCTCAAACAGTGCTGGCCTTCCAGCCCCCCTTTCAGCTCAGGGTGCTGTTTGTTGCTTGACATTTCAAGCTTTCTATAGATATATTTCTCGTCTGCGAGGCAAACATACGCTGAATTTTGGTTCATGTTTGTTACGTGCTCAAGTTCACTGAGACCGAGACGGCAGAAAGCGCATCCTGATTGTTTTCATTATTTTACAAAAGCCCAATGTTTTGCTGTTAATGTGAATTTACAGAAATAATAGTGGACCCTTTACAGTTTACATTACTCTTATTTATATGACTAAAATGATGGAGTATTTTAAGTTAAATGTAAGTGATTGCACCAGCGCTTGTATGTCATGCAGTAAGTGCCCTCTCAGCAAAAGCTTGGATATGCACCTAATAATAGCACACATTTATCTAGGACTAGGCTAACATTAGGCCAAGCGGACTTGTAGAGTTGATACTACTTACATCTTTCAAGTGATAAGCCTGAGATCTGAGGTCGATGAATGATTGGCGAATGTTTGGATTTCCTGCCGTTAAAGATCTCTCCCTCACGGACTGACTTCGCCAATTCCTGTGGAGTTTTTTCTGCGACTAACCTACTAATAAAATCTTAGTCGACCAAACCTTTTCTAGTCGACTATTAGGGGGCACCCCTACCCACATCATAGACCTTTCTTGAGATTCACATTCGAGGGGGTGGCATACCAGTATACAGTCCTACCATTTGGACTCTCTCTAGCTCCGCATACTTATACAAACTTATACAGCTCTTTCCCCTCTGAGGCAGATGGGAATCGGCGTACTTAACTACCTTGAGGGATGGCTGCATTTAGCCCATTCTAGACAGGAGCTATGTGCCCACAGTTCCCTGTTCCTCAGTCATCTGGAGAACCTGGTATTCAGAGTCAACTTTGGCAAGAGCTGACTACTTCCCAGCCAACGAATTTCGTTCCTGTGGGTGGTTTTCGATACAGCTTTAATGCAGGCTTGGCTCTCACAAGATGTCCTGAAAATCAGGAGCAAGGCAGCCTTGTTCAAGGTGGAGGTTCTTCTCCCCCTCAAGAGGTTTCAAAAGCTGCTAGGCCTGATGGTTCCAGCTTCCTCAGTAGTTCCGCTGAGAATATTCCATATGCGACCACAGCTTTGGCTAAAAGGCCGTGTCCCATGCATGGTGAATGCATGACGCATGGGCCAACACTCTCTCAGGATGATCCACGGCTGTGTCAAGGCCTTGGTCCCTTGGAAGTCTTCCTTCTTCTATCAGAACAGGTTAACGCTGGGCTCTGTTTCCAGGAGGAAAGTGGTCATGACGAACGCCTCCAAGACGGGCTGGGGCGCCCTGTGTGATGGCAGAATTGCGTTCGGCTCATGGGCGACTCCCTTGATGAAGTGGCACCATCTAGAAACCATCTAGAAATGATGATGGTCATTCTGGCCTTCAAGGAGTTCCTGACGGAACTCAGGGGTCATCACGTCCTGGTCCGCTTGGACAACAGGATGGTGGTTGCCTTTATAAACCACCAAGGAGGTATCAGGTCTCACCCTTTACACAGACTGGCAGACTGTCTTCTCCTATGTGCATAGCAAAACCTCCGCTCATTGAGGGCGGTTCACGTGCCGGGTTCAATGAACGTAGGAGTGGAGATGCTATCATGCAGTGGACTCCCACCGGGGGGTAGGAGACTCCACCCTTAGACTGTGAATGCAATATGGCGCACCTTCGATCAAGCAGTTTTTGCCCAGAACAGAACCATATCGCCAATACAAACTCTATGCAATTATCAATCATATTTGACGATAGAGGTCCTGACAGAAATACTGAAACCTCATTGAATAACACCATTGTTCTACAACGGCCAATGGTGTTCATGCACGTGAAATAGGGATGGGCTCGCTCCCTATTTAAGGCAGTGCTGAGCAACTTTGTCTCAGAATCTTGAGACTAGTAGGGTAGTAGAGTTCATGGCATGAAACGCAATGTCTCATTCCCTCATCTCAGGGAACTGAGGTTACGTTTAGTAACCCGTAACTTTCGATTTCAGTCACTTTGACATTGCGTCGGAATCTGCTGCTTTGGGGAATGTATAAAATCCCGTTGTGACACTGTGAAGGGTTGCTTAGCATAAACCAAGCCAATGGCCCATTTGAAGTGCTTCACAAACAGAGACAGTTTAGTTTGTTCAAGTTGCACAAGCAGGACATATCTTTAAAGTTCCCATGAACCGAAAGTTGCAACTGATTTTACTTCAGTGTTGTGACATATTTCCAAGTGAAAAGGAATATTGAATTAGAGAGTGGGGTTTTATTTTAGTGCACCTCCTCTCCATCACTCACAGACTGATGGTTGGAGAGGAGTAGTTAAGGATATTCAACCCAAGCCGTCAAACTGATGCATTAAATATTTTAAATGCATTCTTTGCATGAAAGATTATCCCAGCAAACGCATTTTTTCTGTGTATTAACTTGCATGGATTAATTATTCACCACAAAACTAAAAATGTGCGCTAAAAATGTAAATAGGGTCAATTTTGATTTCATGACGACTTTAACGATAGTTACGTCCCACTAATACAAAAGACCCATACTGATGGGCCCTACTGGGACTACTTGTACCTGATTGCCTCGTATTTAAGGAAACATCACATTTAGCTGAAATAAGTTGTACTGCAGACCATTATTACATGCGTCTCCTGTGTTTTCTACGTCTTCATGTTTGGATTATGTTTGTGTGTCTATTGAATAAAGACTGCTTGGTATAACAGATCCTCAACTCTCCTTCTTCCTGCATCACCATGACAGATAATGATGTTAAAACATTCATAAAGCTAAGCACTCCTGTTCATTGACCATTTAAATTTAAGAAAAATTTAAGAAAAAGAAAAAATGGCTTTGTATGCAGGGGCACTGAAAGGAAAATGAGCTCTTACTGCAATAAATTTGACCGCATCTTCCTGACTGCACTTTTGGGACTCTTTATGTTCTGCTGTTTTGTAGTGAAGGACTCTTCAATATAGGATGCCAATAAAAGAGCTCTGAGATGAAAACCTAGCAGCAGCAGCAGGAAGGACACACCCAGAATTCTCTCTATCTCTTTCCCATCTGAACAGCACAGCAATGTGACCCAGGAGGGTAATACCGTCTGTTCACTCTTTCTTTCTCCCTCTCACATATTTGTTTCATTCCTATAAATGAATGTTTTTATGTGTCATATGAATCAGTTTGCATGGTTGCACGTTCTCACACAAGGAGCCTGTTAACAGATTTCCAGATTTCAAGCTCTTGCAAATTGGTAAACATCCGTAGACGACTTGCTAATTGTAAAACAGATTGTGTTATGTGGAAAATTCCTATTTTCTGTGGTGTTTCATGATTAGCGTCACTAAAATAGATTGCGATCTGGTGTTTTCATAACTCATTTTCTCTCTCTGATGCAGTTATAATGCTTACAATACATTGATAAATGCCATCTATGCAATTATATTACCTAAATTCAACATCTGTGACCCAGAATGGACTCATTTTATTCCTGCTTTCCCTATTACCATGGTTACGAGTTCCTGTTTGTGCATAAGTGGGGGATCATCAGTTGTAAACCACATGCTAACTTCACTGGGTTTATACTTGAGTCATGTAGAGAGGACAGCATAAACAGCCTGTCTGCTAAACACCAGATCTCATTATCAGTGGACCACAGTTCATGCAGCATAACAAGGTTAGGGGTCCCTATACTTCGATTTAGTGAAATCTTTAGACAAACAAATATATAAACTACCTTTAGTACTACTGCACTTTCTTATGACTCTTCCTGCAATGAAACTAAACCACTACTACAACAAAAATTTGTTTGGTGTAGAAGGTCTTGACAGCTAATTTAATTTGTTGTACCTTTTATATTAGACTCGATAGTGTAAGGCAGGAAGGAAGTGACATCACATACTGTATGATAAATCACACCACATCATTTCCTCTAATAGCGGAAAGTTTGATCAAGTCTGCTGCTAATAGCATCATTCTATTCTGTGAAGCCAAAGTCATTTCTTAATGTTCTTGGTCTAATTATGATTGATTTTTTCAGGGCTCGTAAAAAAAATAAATAAATAAATAAATAAAAAATGGACAGTTGAAAGCTGGGCATGATGTGAGCCTTAATAAAATAACAGAAATTTGACTAACAACAAACTGAATGAGGACTACTTCAAAATAAATAAAATGTTTCAAAATGTAAACCACAAAATGTACAAAATATATCGATATCACAATTAAATCTGTTTACGTGATAATAATTACTAGGGCAATATTTATAAATGAGTTTAAAAGAAATTTCTTTGATTTTATTTTATTTGTGATTAAATATTTATGAGGAAGATTTTAGATTTTACTCCACAACAGATCATCAATACAACTATCCAAAATGATATAATAGCAGGACTGGAAACAATATCCCTTTAAAGTAAAGCCCGAACATGATGATTATTATTCTTAATAGGGGAAAGAGAGAAACAGATACGACTAACTTCAGTATCAGCAGGATCCAACAAGTAGATGGAGCTGAGGGCAGGTATTTTTAAGAAGCATTTTCAGACCAGAAGGAAAAGCATCCATAACCACAGCATAAACTTTAGAAGTGACTGGAATATTATATTTAGAGAGAAGTTCAAAAGAGGTCAACATAGTCCTATGAAAGTTGGCTGACAAAAACTATATCATTACAAAACCAATTTTTCAAGAAAGAGTGCCAGTTCCGTTTTTTTCCATAAGTAGAATAGGGAAAGCGTAGGACATACAACGTAAGCTTTTTGAAGAATACGGAAAGCAGAAGCACGTGCAAGGTGATTGTTTGTGTTTATAAAGCATATACAGTTTTTTTTTTAAAATGACCAATCGTTTCACTAGATAAGACCCTTATTCCTCATCTGGTATCATTTAAAGCCCTTTAAAGCTGCACTGAAACTGTCATTTTGACATTCAACCGTTTGGTGCCCATTGAAGTCCACTATAAGGAGAATAATCCTGGAATGTTTTCATCAAAAACCTTAATTTATTTTCAAGAAAGAAAGACATGAACATCTTGGATGACATGGGGGTGAGTAAATTATCAGGAAAATTTTATTTGAAAGTGGACTAATCCTTTAAACACGTTAAATTATTTTCTAATTGAAAGAAACATGCCGAATTCTGTTCACCCTTTTTTAACCATCTAAAGGCCCCCTCTGACTTCCTTTTATAAATATCATCTAAGTGTAAATAATTCAAGACATTCACTATCTGAAGAATTAGGAGGAGATATGTGAGTGAAATCCATAATTTTAGAAATGATTGTCTCCTCTTCAAGTGTTTTAACTTCAGAAAGTGTTTTAACTTCATTTTCAATGAAATTTACTAACTTCGAATTTAAATAATTACTAATTAATAGTTCCCTATCAGTCAGTCACATTCAACGTTACATCAGAACTGAACTGACGAATTGGGATCTTGCCCGAGAGCCAAATCACCTTAGAATGTAAACAAAACAAACCAATGCAAGCGCTCGGCTGCAGCCAGCTCAGCCGCAGGAAGACAAAGACTCAGTCAGTGCTGAACTGCTTTAACTTGTTCAAGGGCAGGACAGTGGTTCCACCGAAACTATTTCAGAGGCTCCTGGGGCACATGGCATCCACATCCTTCAGCACTGCTTACATGGGCGAGTCCCGAGATGGGCATGGCACCGTGGCTCACGCCGGGTGCCGATCATGCTGGCCTGTCACTAGACTTTCAGCCCATGGTCAGACCTTGCTTTTCTACAGGCAGGAGTTCCCCTAGAACAAGTGTCCAGGCATATTATTGTCTCAACAGATGCCTCCACCACTGGCTGGGGTGCCATGTGCAATGGGCATGCTGTCTTGGGCTCCTGGACAGCAACTCGACTGCAGTGGCACGTCAATAGCCTCGAGTCTAGCAGAGTCTAGATTGCTGTACAGGGCAAGCATGTGCTAGTCCAGATGTATGACACTGCGGCCATTGCATACATTAAGCAACAGGGGGGTCTACACTCCCTTCGCATTTTGCAACTCACCCACCATCTCCTCCTCTGGAGTCAGAAGAATCTGAGGCCGCTTCTTGCCATCTACATTCCGGGCAAGCTCAATCGTGCAGCCGACGAGCTCTCACGACAGCCCATGCTCCCAGGAGAATGGAGACTCCATCCCCAGCTGGTCCAGCTGATTTGGAGATGCTTTGAAGCCACACAGGTAGACCCGTGTGCCTCTCCGGACACGTCTCACTGCCAGTTGTTTTACTCCCTGACTGAAGGGATGCTTGGCACTGATGCGCTGGCACACAGCTGGTCCCAGGACCTGTGCAAGTATGCATTACCCCCATTGAGCCTGCTCGCAAAGACACTGTGCAAGGTCAGGGAGGACGAGGAGCAAGTCTTGGTAGGCCGTAGTGGCCCAACTGGACATGTTTCCCAGACCTGATGCTCCTCGCGATAGTTTTATTAAAACACCAGCCATACACTCAGACCCATGAGCAAGCCAAACATCATAACCCCATTTTGCTTTCCACTAATTTACATCTTGGGGAGCTGAATGAACTTCTTAAAAAAGAAACAAAAGTCAGATTTCTGCTGTTTTGCAAATAAAAACAAAGCCTTATGTTTAACATTTAACCTTAAATCCCTGACATTAAATGTAACACATGAGGAACAAAAGGAACAAGAACAATATGAGAAAAACTTTCATCTTCTTCTAAATGAAATAGAATGTGTAAGAACCCGGTAATTAAACTAAAATGTTAGGAGGGACAGAGGACCCAAAAGCGATGGCAGGAACAGAAATAGTTTATTAATAATGACAATGAAACACAGGCAGTCTGCCAAGCACCGGCTCTCAGGGTGAACACAGCTGGAGAACTTAAATAGTCCACATCAAACAAAGTGAAGAAAAGGGTCCCAAGCTTGTCAGAGGGCACACAGTGAATAGGTTACACAGTCCCGAGCCAGTAGACACAGCACCGCCGATGGCAGATGGCAAGGTGCCTCAAGCAGCAGGAAGACTGGGCAGAGAACAGGTATGACGTGCACGACTAGACAGTACAAACAAGATTGGGACTAACTAAGTCTAACAATACAGACAAACATATAAGAAAGTCTGGCAAGCATAAAGAGCCGAGTTACGTGCTAGAAATTACACAATAATCTGGAAAAGAGCTGAGAGAACAGCAGAGTAAAGTAGCAGAGAAAATTAGAGTAGAGAAAGAACAGGTGTGGAGATGATCAGCGCGAACGCTGATTGCAATAGCGAACAGCTGAGTCTAAGTAGCAGTAATGACAGGAGAAAGAGAAACAGGGAGAATATCAAACCCGACTCATGACATATAAATGTTATAATCAACATTGTCCAAAAATTAACTTGCATTAGACTAAGATCAGAAGGAAAATTATTCACACGTCACAAGGTGAGAAACACTTGTTCTAACAAGGGTGGACACATCTCTTTCCCATCGATGAATACATGCACAATGATAAAGAATGCTCTTCTTCCTTCCTTCCTTCCTTCCTTCCTTCCTTCCTTCCTTCCTTCCTTCCTTCCTTCCTTCCTTCCTTCCTTCCTTCCTAGCAGCTTCAACCAATGGCCACCTCTTCATCCTCAGCAACTTGTCTGCTTGAGACAGATCTTCTGTGAATCTCAACTTTTGATTCCTAAGATGTTCAGAGTTCTTGGCCTGCTGCCAGATCAGGTCACTCGTAGATCTTCTCTTGAAAAGAATGATCACTGGTCTTGGTCTACTGCTCTTTCAGCTTTCCCAGTTGATGCACAACACCTATGTCATCTTTGAAAGAAACGCTTGAATCAGGAACAACTGATACACAGATGCCAATGACTTTTTGCTTGATGTTTTCCACAGAATGTTCAGGAACTCCATACAGACGAATTCCACTCCATTCCTTCTCCACTGATAGCGTTCAGCTTCGTTAAGTCTTTGCTCAAGTTTGTGGATTATGGTGATGCTCAGGTTTGTTTAGGTTCTGTAGTTTTACAGCATTTCATATCTGTTTTCAAGCAGTTTACTTCTTCAAACACAGAGTCAATTGATTTCTTTAGGCCCTCAGTGCTTTCAGTGTTGCTGGTAATCATTTTTCGAGGTCGTCTGCAATTTCCTTAATTCTGGATGTCAATGCCGCAATGACCATTATCTTGCAATTCAGCCAGGGAAATTTCACCTTGAGATTTCTTTTGTTAAGGTTTCACAGGCATAAATAATGTACAATCTCAAGACTTGGGCTATCACACCGGGAGACTTTGGGATGTTTTTGGCCATATTGATGGTCTACCTTGATATGTGAAGCAGATCCATTACCAACAGCAATAGGAACATCAAATTCCATCTCTTCCATAAGCAACTTGGACGTAGAGTTCTAATTTTTCCCTTTGCGTTTCATCATGCTATCCTTAGCTTCCTTGTGCACCAGAGGGTTCAGTTAACGATTGCTAATTTAAGAAGAAATTAAACTAACTTAAATAAGTTACTGCACTCAAACAAAACAAAAAGATGATTTAATGCATATTCAATTGTTATTATGCATCCAGGTAAATTGTTAAAATATAGGGGATGGAAAGTAAAATTGGCTCAAATGCATGAACCTGCAACTCCACTGGCTGCCATCTTGGATCGCCGCTTCCCTCGCTAACTTCCCTCAATCTCCTTCACTCGGATGTACATCATTGCTTACGTTGCACGAGTGCCTACTACTGGGGGAACCCGGGGGAATGTGTTTAAATGGAACACCCTAAACCCTTGATCATTTGGAATGTGATATGGAGTTATATATTTTTTTTCCTTATAAATGTTTTTATGCAGGCCTGTATGTATGCTTGGGCTGTTAAAAAATTAAATATAAACAAACATTAAATATTAATATATTCATTATTTATATTAAATATAAAATATAAAATAAATACACAAACGAAAATGACGATTAAGGAATAATTGACGACGGGCCGTTGTATTATTACAAAACTAAAGAACACCCGAGGTGGTAATGCGGCCACGACGTGAAGCGGAGTGTCCATTTGTAACGAAGCGGGACTCAGGTAGGGATCCAAATGCAAAGCTTTTATTAAAAGTGAGCGTGGTCGTACAGGCAGGGTCAGGCAGGAGCAAACAGGAATCACAAGGAACAGGCAGAATCGTGGTCAGAATACAGGCAATGGTAAAAGGCAGGCAGATATCAATCACGGAACAGGATAACTAGGCAAGGGTCAAAAAGGCAGGAACAGGAACAGACAGGGAAACAGGATAAACACAGGATAACACTTGAAATTGACACACAGGGTAATCAAGACTTCGCAAATAGGTAGTGTGTGTGTGAGTCTTTTATAGTCCAGTTAGTGTGCTAAGCTGTATGTGGCAACAGGTGATTAGTGTAGAGTGAACATTTGACTGGCAGGGAGAACTGTGGGAAATGTGGTCCGGGAACTGACAGGAACTGATGGTGATCGTGACATAACGCCCCCCTTCCGGAAGGCGTGTCCTCGCGACGTACATGGCACAGATAGGGAGGGGGGGTGGTTGCATTGGAGATGCAGACGGGAACGGATGCAGACGGGAGTCTCCAATAATCCAGGAACTCAGGCAGCCATGGCGGGTCATGTTTCACAGGCAGCCATGGCGGGTCAGGTGCCACGGGCAGCCAATGCAGGTCAGGAGTGCCAGGAATCCACGGCGGGTCAGGTGGCTCGGGCAGCCACGGCAGGTCAGGTGATTCAGGCAGCCACGGCAGGTCAGGTGGCTCAGGCAGCCATGGTAGGTCAGGTGGTTTGGGCAACCACGGCAGGTCAGGTGGCTTGGGCAGCCACGGCAGGTCAGGTGGCTTGGGCAGCCATGATGAGACAGAGTCCGTAGATGACCACGGCGGGTCAGAGTCCATAAACGGCCATAGTGGGTTATAGTCCATGGACGGCCATAACAGTTCGGAGGCCGTTGATGGCAGTGGCCGGGCAAGGTCCCCACCCACAAGTTCCCCACCCTCAGGTATACTGCCCCCCCAAAAAAGTTCCTGGGGGATTCAACGGAGGCCATGGCGGGTTCGTGGGCAAGGAGTTCAGGTGGTGCCGACAGGGCAAGGCACTTGGGTGACGCCGGCAGAGCAAGGAGCACGGGCGGCGCTGGCAGGGCAAGAAGCTTGGATGGCGCAGGCAGGGCAAGACGCTTGGGTAGCGCCGGCAGGGCAAGGCGCTTGGGAATCGCAAGAATGGCTTCTGGGCGTTGAAGGATGAAGGAAGCCTTCTTCCTCCTCTTACGTGGATGAGGCGGTGGCTCTATGTTCACCTCTTCTGTGGACGCTGCAGCGAGCTCATGGGCTGAAGCGGACTCTGGAGCGGACTCACAGGCTGGAGCGGATTCAGGAATGGACTCACTGGCTGGAGCGGGATCTGGAGAGGACTCAACGGCTGGAATGACCCCTTTGTTCACTGACACTGAAGGGGTGGCCATCTTGCCCATGGAAACTGGTGTAACGGCCATCTTGTCCAACGCATCCAGAGAGCTTGAGTACGTTGCAATCGGCGAACTTGAGTGCGTTGCAACCGGCAAACTTGAGTGCGTTGCAACCGGCCAACTTGAGTGCGTTGCAACCGGCGAACTAGAGTGCGTTGCAACCGGCGAACTAGAGTGCGTTGCAACCGGCGAACTAGAGTGCGTTGCAACCGGCGAGCTTGAGTGTGTTGCAATCGGTGAACATGAGTCCATAGCAACCGGCGAACTTGAGTGCGTAGCGACCAGCTGGCTTGAGTGCGAAGCGGCCGGCTCGTGCTGAAATCAGCGGTGGATCAGCCACACTGGAACGCAATCCTCTCCACTCTCAGACAGGACCAGTGACGTGACGTGACTCTGTAACGAAGCGGGACTCAGGTAGGGATCCACATGCAAAGCTTTTATTAAAAGTGAGCGTGGTTGTACAGGCAGGGTCAGGCAGGAGCAAACAGGAATCACAAGGAACAGGCAGAATCGTGGTCAGAATACAGGCAATGGTCAAAGGCAGGCAGATATCAATCACGGAACAGGATAACTAAGCAAGGGTCAAAAAGGCAGGAACAGGAACAGACAGGGAAACAGGATAAACACAGGATAACACTTGGAATTGACACACAGGTTAATCAAGACTTCGCAAATAGGTAGTATGTGTTTGAGTCTTTTATAGTCCAGTTAGTGTGCTAAGCTGTATGTGGCAACAGGTGATTGGTGTAGAGTGAACATGTGACTGGCAGGGAGAATTGTAGGAAATGTGGTCCGGGAACTGACAGGAACTGATGGTGATCGTGACACCATTACACCTCGGATGTGCATTATTTTTCAATAATTCAATGGCCCGGAGTCAATTATTCTGCTTGAACTGTGGTTGCCACACCTCAAAACATTGTTCAGACTGTGTATTTCAAGACCTTTGTCAGGTTTTTGTCCTTAAAAACAGTATCTCTACTAGCGAAAGTGTAAGTTTATCTGCTCCAAGAACAGCGCTGTTATTATCTCGCTAGTGAGAAATGTCAGGTAGAGTTTAAGTTGTTAAACTTTTGTACTGATAAAATCATCAGAGCAGCACTGACAGCATGTTTCTGTGTGTGTGTGTGTGTGTGTGTGTGTGTGTGTGTGTTTAGACCTAAATTCTGCTAACACCAATAATAAATGTCTTATAAATGAGTAGAAAATAAAACAGCTCATATAATATTTATTTTCAGCTCATGAAGTTGATGTTCAAAATTGGCTTGATCTTGATTGTGAAAAACTCTGAAAGAGCAATCTTGTAAAGGGAGTCTTTCACAGGCTTTTGTCTTGTAAAATGCAGATGTAATTTCACACTGTAGTAAGAGAGAAAATCTACACCAGGGAGAAAAGAGTGAATCATTATTCAATGAAAAAAGAGGAGGATGGGATGGTAAGATGAGTGGAGGGATGAGAGAGATATTGATTACAGGATGAGGGTGTTTAGCAAGAGTGTGTGTGAGGTACAGTCTTCAGATAATGGGTCTTTGGTAGCCTTACATTCAGGGTGGGATCATGGTTCCTGCAAGGCCCCTTGGCACATCCCCCCCTACACCCAAACCCATGCTGCGCATATAATCCTACTCTAAATGACAAGGACGATTTATTAAATTAGAAGACATGTTTTGTGTGCAATAAAAGCACAGTATGTAAGATTTTTGCATTACAATATCCAAAATCCACTAGCACAGTGTTATATATTTTGTTCATTTTACATTATTCCAAATGTTTCCAACAATGTTTAAATCCAGAGAATTTTGCAATTTAAATGATGTTTTATTAACAAAGTTTGGGAGGAGCAGGTTCAGATAATTAACCTAATTAGCACAGGTGGAGAACATTCAGTTAATCAACTCAACCAATGACAAGAGATATAAATACAGCAGACTTACCTCTGTTTATCAGCATCCCTCCTCCACTCTCAGAGGAACGCTGATTTCCACATGGTGTGTAAGGCATTAAAAGATCAGTCAAGTACTGAGGAGCCAGATCATACAAAGCCTTATATGTTAACATGAGGACTTTAAAATCAATATAATACCTGACAGGGAGCCAGTGCAAAGACTTCAAGACAGGGGTAATATGATCACCAGCCCTGACCCCAGACAGTACTCTAGCAGCCGAATTTTGTAAATATTGAAGTTTGTTGAGTAATGATTTAGATACTCCAACTAGAAGACCATTACAATAGTCCAGACGTGAAAAGACAAAAGAGTTTATCAACTTCTCAGCCACAGCAAAGGACAATATAGGATGTAAACGTGATATATTCCTGAGGTGGAAAAAAGGATGTCTTAACCGTATTCTGAACATAAAGGCCGGAACACACCAAGCCGACGGTCGGCCGTCGGGCAGTTTTTCTTCGTCGGCCGACTAAGTTTCCTAGGTGTGTTCCGCACCGTTGGGTGTAGTTGGTCCTCGTCGGCTTTGTTTCAGCCAATTCAACATGTTGAATCGGTGTTGGACCTCGTCGGCCCGTATGATCATTCTGATTGGCTGTTCAGTTACTGCTGCCTGCTGTTTCGGAAAGGCATTTCATATCACGCAGGCGCAGAACTGATGTTCTGCTTGGCCGTCGGCTGTTTAGCGTTGGTTTGGTGTGGCAGGGCAACTTTGGACACAGACGCTGCCGAAATGAGCCAACCCCGCAGTCTGCTTTCGTCGCCACTAGTTCGTCGGCGTCGGCTTGGTGTGTTCTGGCCTAAAGGCTCAAATGACAGCGAGGCATCAAAGATGACACCAAGATTTTTTAGTTTGCCTTGAAACTCCAAGGTGACACCATCAATAGACAAATTAAGAGAACCACCAGCATTTTGCAGTTGATGAGGAGAGCCTAAGAGCATAATGTCCATTTTAGAGCCATTTAAAGACTTTCTTGATCTCAGTGATACAGTTGGAAAGATGCACAATGTCCACATGTTGACCTGGTCTTGAATGGATATAAATCTGCGTATCATCTGCATAAAAATTATAATTAAGTTCTAGAGATCTAAGTAGTTGACCAAGTGGATAAATATACATACTAAACAGTAATGGACCCAATACTGACCCCTGTGGGACACCAGTATGTACAGAACCAACTTTGGATCTACAGCCACCCATAAAAACAAATTGACTGTGGTCAGTAAGATAGGACCCAAACCAGCCACGAACTGTCTCTGCAAACCAAATACAGTTTCCAGACGATTAAGTAATAATGCATGGTCAATAGTATCGAAGGCAGAACTAAGATCCAAGAGAATGAGAAGAGACAGGAGAGCCTGAGTCGGAAGCTACTTGCAAGTCATTAGTGACTTTAACCTGTGCTGTGCAGTTTCCGAAACCCAGATTGATGGGGCTCAAATAAATTATTTTCAATTAAGTGATTGTTCAGTTGGGCTGCAACCACACCCTCCAAGATTTTAGCCAGGAATGGAAGATTAGAAATTGGGCGATAATTTGAAAGAACGTTCACATCAGAATTTTGCTTTTGTAAAATGGGAGTGACTGCAGCAAGTAAAAAGATTCTTGAAAGTATCAGTACTGATACTTGAAAGTATCAGTATTGTATTGAAAAGAAAATAAGTGGTATCGCCCATCCCTAATGTGAACTTGTGAAACCAGAGTAACGTCCCTCCTTATTGCGTCGCCTGACACTGGTGTCATGTCCGTGTTATCCTCTTTTTCCACTTTTACTGCCACTCTGTTATTGTTTCACACAGTCGTCATGGACCACAATCATTCGTTATCGATTGCAGCATGTTCTGTCACCAAAGATAACTCTAAGAAATGTAAACAAATGGGTGAATCAACCCAAGAAGTGTTTTGGACACGAGTAGAAACAAAACGAGAATCAATATCGATGTGGCAAGTCTATATGGCAGTATAATTAAATACAGTATGTAGTGTGTGTTGTACATAAATAGTAAGTCAGCCTTTTTTGCAAACGCAGTGGGTACGTTCAAATGTACTTTTAGATTGTTTTGAACGTGTAAAACTGTGCTGTGTTACTCCACCATTAAATCTGACAAATAAAATGACATGTATGAGTATGTAATTTAGCATTAAACATTACGTTACTTGCGGCTAATTCATTAGAATGAAATAAAATCATGTGATCGAACATAACAGTTACAAAACTATTTCATTACCTCATCCATGAACAAGATTTGTGAGTCCCATCGGATTGATTTTTATCGGCAGTGGAGGTGAAGACGACAACTCTTATCATTCCACACTTCTTCACTGCATCATCAAGCTATGCCTTTGTTATTGTTTTGAATATGTGACCCCTAGCAGCAAAAATTACATACTGTGCCTTTAACAAATGAACTGGAAATGTCTTTTAAATTCTAATTCAATTACTCAGTTTGAACTGGGGTAGGATGCAAAAATTGCAATTCAAATTTATCGCCTGGATTCACAGACAAGGCTTAAGCCTTGTCCCAGACTAAAATGCATGTTTGAGCTGTTTTAACTGAAAGCAACTTGCACTAACATATCTTAAAGGTGCCATCGAAGGTTTTTTTTACAAGATGTAATATAAGTCTAAGGTGTCCCCTGAATGTGTCTGTGAAGATTCAGCTCAAAATACCCCATAGATTTTTTTTAATTAATTTGTTTAACTGCCTATTTTGGGGCATAATTAGAAATAAATGTTTTTAAAGCCCTTTAAATGCTCGCGCTCTCCACCCCCGGAGCTCGCGCTTGCCTTAAAAAGTGCATAAACAAAGTTTACACAGCTAATATAACCCTCAAAATGGATCTTTACAAAGTGTTCAGATTATGTGAGTATTGTAATTATTTGGATGTTTACATTTGATTCTGAATGAGTTTGAGGCTGTGCTCCGTGGCTAAAGCTAACATTACACACTGTTGGAGTGATTTATAAAGAATGAAGTTGTGTTTATGAATTATACAGACTGCAAGTGTTTAAAAATGAAAATAGTGATGGCTTTTGTCTCCGTGAATACAGTAAGAAAAGATGGTAACTTTATCCACATTTAACAGTGTGTTAGCAAAACTTGCTAACAAAACATTTAGAAAGACAATTTACAAATATCACTAAAAATATCATGATATCATGGATCATGTCAGTTATTATTGCTCCATCTGCCATTTTTCACTATTGTCGTTGCTTGCTTACCTAGTCTGATGATTCAGCTGTGCACAGATCCAGACGTTAACACTGGCTGCCCTTGTCTAATGCCTCGATCATGGGCTGGCATATGCAAATATTGGGGGCGTACATATTAATGATCCCAACTGTTACGTAACAGTTGGTGTTATGTTGAGATTCACCTGTTCTTTGGATGTCTTTTAAAGAAATTATATTTACATAAGAAGAGGAAACAATGGAGTTTGAAACTCAGTGTATGTCATTTCCATGTACTGAACTCTTGTTCCCTTTCGATACTTCACTCGTACTGCGTATGGGGAAAGGTCTCCTTTTTCCCCGTTACTGAAGCCTTTTTCAATAACGCAGTGTAACTGCATCGTCATTGGTTCACTCATAGACAAGTTGTTGAACCAATGACGCCGCGGCATAGCTGCGCAACCTATGGCGACAGAGCGCGCGAATATTCCCGCCGAAATGGGCGGGGTTTAGGGCTATATAAGCGGCCGTTTCGCCATAGGATTTCAGTTCTCTCTCCTTCAGCGACGACTTCACATCGCTCCTCGCTGATCTCTGGCTGAAGCCTTCGCCGCCTGGAAGAAGCTCGCCTGGAAAGAAGCTCTCGCCGCCGTCGAAGAGGCTCCCGCAGCGGACTGCTGAGCTCGCCGAGGAAGAAGCGTCGCCTCGAGCGCTGTCTCGAGCCACCCGCTTCCTGCTTCCGGCCGCCTGCCAGCCCGTCTCCTGCCGCCATCCGGCGCGCCTAAAAGAGCGATTTTCCTGCGGTTTATTGCCACTCTGAAAGAGCTTTCCAACAGCGGTTTTCACTGCTCTAGCGGCCCTCGCCGCTCTAAAAGAGCCCCTCAAACGCCGTTTTCACGGCGGCGGCGTTGTTACAAATGCCGCCCCACTCGTGTGGCACATGCAGAGCCCCTCTGCATGATGACGACGGTCACGGTGAGTACGTCGGCTGCCTGGGCAGACCCCATGCAGAGGCCGCGCTCACCGGGACCTCGTGTTCTCACTGTGAGAACATGAGTCTCGCCTCTCTGTGCTCACGGATCGCCTTCTTCAGTGATGGCGATCTCGCCGCTCGCACCCTCCCGTCATCTTTCTCCCGCGAGCCGGCTAGGAAGAGACGGCGGGGCAGAGCAGCCCAGCGCACGGAGTTGGATGACGTCATGCCGGCTTCCCCGCGTGCCTCACCCTCTCCCCCGAGAGAGCAGTCCTCCGTTCTGTTCTCCCGCCCTGAGCTGCGTCCCTCGGCAGATGCGAGCGACCGCATCTCTTTTGGCGGTTCTGAGGGACGAGCCGCTTGATGACGTCATGTCTCCCGCGGCCTCTGAATCCGAAGGTTGGGCCGGTGATTCTGACCTCGCCCACCCTCCCTCGCTGGAGCCCATTGACTGCAAGCCGGGTATGGATGCCGAGCTCTTCCGCATCCTTTCGAAAGCATTAGAGGTTTTGGACCTTGAATGGGCTCCGCCAGAGGAGCCATCACGGAGCAGTCTCGATGAGTGGTTCCTGCCGGGTTCCCACCAGGCCCCTCATCAACGCGCCGCGCCGTTTTTCCCAGAGGTTCACAACGAGCTGACGAAGTCGTGGCGCGCCCCGTATTCTGCCCGCCTATATACTACGAATTATTCAGCTCTCACCTCTGTGGATGGCTCTGAAGAGAAGGGTTACGAGCATCTACCGCCCCTGGACGAAGCGGTGGCGGCTCACCTCTGTGCCCCCACGGCTGTGGGTTGGAACACTAAGAGGGCCCTTCCATCCAAGCCCTGCGGGACCACTTCTGCCCTGGCTGGCAGAGCTTATACGTCCGCGGGCCAGGCTGCCTCAGCGCTGCACGCCATGGCTATTCTCCAGGTGTTTCAAGCGAAGCTCCTCCGTTCTCTGGATGAGTCCGGCGTCGATGCACCTGCCTTCTGTGACCTTCGCAGCGCCACTGACTTAGCCCTGCGTGCCACAAAAGCCACAGCTCAGGCTATTGGACGATCCATGGCCAGCCTGGTCGTGCTTGAGCGCCATTTGTGGCTCAACCTGACCGAGATTAAGGAGATGGACAAGACGGCCTTTTTGGATGCCCCGGTCTCTCCTTCTGGTCTCTTCGGGCCAGCAGTAGAGGGCTTTACAGATCGTTTTACTGCAGCACAAGAGTCGTCTCAGGCTATGCGACACTTCCTGCCTAAACGCCCTAGCTCCACGTCTGCTTCCAGCCGCCCCAAGTCTGCACCGGCTCAGCAGAACAAACCTGCCCCCTCTACCTCTCAGGCAGCACCACCCAAGGAACAGCGCCATCGTAAGCGCTCCTCCTTCCCGAGGCAACGTCAGGGACCCCGGCCTAAGATTACGCTGGACCCGACGCCTCCTAAGCCCTCCTGATATTTCAGGAAGGAAGAGGATGGGGCAAAGTCTCGCCACAGCCGGACCACCCCAAAAGCTCTTTCGTACGCGGCGCTTTCCCCACTGAGACAGATGGGAATCCGGGTTCTCAATTACCTCGACGACTGGCTCATCCTAGCCCAGTCACGAGCTGAGCTGGAGCATCACAGATCCGTGTTACTCAGCCACTTGGAGTGCCTGGGTCTCAGGGTCAACTTTGCCAAGAGCTCACTGCTCCCCAGCCAGCGTATAACGTTCCTGGGTGCAGTTTTCAACTCAGTCCGTATGACGGCTGTAGTATCTCCAGAGCGCGCTCTGGCCATTCAGCAGCTCGCGGCATCGGTCAGGAACAGAGCCTATTTCCCTCTGAAGTTTTTCCAGAGGATGCTAGGGCTGATGGCTTCCGCCTCCCCGGTTCTGCAGCTCGGCCTTCTTCGGATGCGGCCTCTGCAGTACTGGTTGAAGTTCCGGGTCCCTCCTCACGCCTGGCGGCACGGCCGCCTGCGTCTCAGGGTCAATCATGCCTGTTTGGCAGCTCTGAAACCCTGGATGAACCCTGTATGGTTCAGCCAAGGAGTACCCCTAAAGGCGGTGTCCAGAAGGACGGTGCTCTCAACGGATGCGTCCAACACAGGTTGGGGCGCTCTTTGCGAGGGCAGACCGGCCTTCGGCTCGTGGTCTCACGAGGAATGCCATCTGCACATCAACTGCCTCGAGATGTTGGCAGTGATACGAGCCCTTCATGCGTTCCAGGCACACCTGACAGGGCGCCACGTCTTAGTCCAGTCGGACAGCATGACAGCGGTGTCATACATAAATCACCAGGGCGGTCTTTCGTCCAGCCGCTTATGCGCTCTGGCGAAGCGTCTTCTGGAATGGGCATCACCGAGGTTTCAGTCGCTCAGGGCGACTCACATACCCGGGAGAACAAACTTGGGAGCAGACATGCTATCTCGGAGCAATGTCCCCTCAGACGAGTGGATGCTCCACCCCCAGACAGTTCTCATGATCTGGGAGTTCTTCAGAAAGGCAGAGGTGGACCTCTTCGCTTCAGAAGGCAACTCTCACTGCCCAATTTATTTCTCGAAGGAGGAGGATGCGCTGGCCCATGTCTGGCCCAGCACCCTCCTTTACGCTTTTACCCCGATCGCTCTGATCCCACAGGTCATCAGACGAATCAGGGAAGACGAGCACAGAGTCCTCCTGGTGGCCCCGCTCTGGAGGAGCCAAGTTTGGTCCTCAGAGCTGTTCAGGCTTTCCACAAAAGCTCCGTGGCTGATCCCCCTGAGACGGGCCCTCCTCTCTCAGGCGAACTGGACGATTTGGCATCCCCAGCCAGAACTCTGGGCTCTGCACCTCTGGTCCCTCGACGGGAGCCTGCCAACCTCCCCGGGGACGTGCTGAATACCATTTCTCAGGCGAGAGCTCCGTCCACAAGACGCCTCTACGCCCAGAAATGGTCGGTCTTTGTTGACTGGTGTTCTACACGCAACATAGACCCAGTGGAGTGTGATGTATCCCCGATACTGTCTTTTCTTCAGGAGCGTTTGAATCTGGGTCGCACCCCTTCAACGCTTAAAGTTTACGTAGCAGCCATTTCAGCGTTTCACGCTCCTATCACTGGCCAGTCAGTGGGACGAAACAACCTCGTGGTGCGTTTCTTGAGAGGTTCTAGGGGATTAAATCCTCCTCGTCCTCTCACTGTTCCCACCTGGGACCTCTCTTTGGTCCTCAGAGCTCTTAAAGGGCCTCCCTTTGAGCCACTGCGTTCAGCTGACCTCAGGCCCCTGACGCTGAAAACCGCTCTGCTGCTTGCATTAGCATCAGTTAAGCGAGTTAGTGACTTGCAGGCCCTCTCCATGAGCCCTGCATGCCTTGAGTTCGGGCCCAACGACTCCAAAGTCGTTTTGAAACCTAGGCATGGGAGTTAACTCCCTTTGTGTAGTGTAACGAGGGTTCGACGGCTCCGGCCTTCTCACTTGTCCTCTGGTTCCCTCACGGTGCCCAAGACAAGTCCAGTCGTTCCCTGCCGTGGCACGGCGCGGTTGAATTCGTTCCCCATACGCAGTACGAGTGAAGTATCGAAAGGGAACGTACTCCGTTACTAACGTAACCTTGGTTCCCTGAGATACGGAACGAGTACTGCGTTACATGCCGAGCCACGAGGCTGCGGCTTTAGTGTCGTCGCTTCAGTCGAATGACCTGAAATCCTATGGTGAAACGCCCGCTTATATAGCCCTAAACCCCGCCCATTTCAGCGGGAATATTCGCGCGCTCTGTCGCCATAGGTCGCGCAGCTATGCCGTCATTGGTTCAACAACTTGTCTATGAGTGAACCAATGACGATGCAGTTACACTGCGTTATTGAAAAAGGCTTCAGTAACGGGGAAAAAGGAGACCTTTCCCCATACGCAGTACTCGTTCCGTATCTCAGGGAACCGAGGTTACGTTAGTAACCGAGTACGTTATTCAACTATGCCAATATAAATTCAATTTTTAATTCTAGGGCACCTTTAAAATATGCCGGTTTTCCACACCAGTAATATTTTTTTCTAAGGCACATTTATAAAAGCCACTAAATGCCCTAATTGAATTAAGGCATAATCCTGGCTTAATCTAAGACCTGTCTGTAAAATCTGGCCTAAATGTAACGAGGAACATTTCAAATGAATTGAAATTCAAATAAATTCAACTGTACTTTTTATTGAGAAAAGCAAAGTTTGTCAAGACAAGATCTGAATGTGAAATTCAATGTTTTCTAAAGAACATGTTTTTGAAATAAGTCTCTTATGCATTTATTTGATCAAAAATACAGTAAAACTATAATTGTTAAATATTATTACAATTTAAAATAACTTCTTATAAATATACTTTTTAATATTTATATTTTAAAAAGCAGTTATCAATAGCCATTACTCCAGTCTTCAGTGTCACATGATCATGCATTATTTAAATGCAGCCTGAGACTTTAGAGGCCCCTGACAGCCTGAGGCACTGGCCCCATCCATAAACCAGCATTGCTTTCTCTCCTTTGTCTCCTGTAGCATTCTGAACCATTTCCGAATTAAATGTCAATGTTCTGCTGACACACAGACAAGGTAAGAGACAAGGACAAAGCCAGAAATGGGTTTTTTCCTTTCTAAAGGGTCTTTTCTAAAAGGGTCTTTTCCTTTTCCTTTCCCCTCACTACTATGGAGAAGAACGGACAGATGTCTTACACCCTCACACGTGGATATACTGCAGATTCCCCAATAAGACCAAAAACTCTCTGCTGCTCCTTTATGGAATATTACATGAGAGCTTTGAAGTTTGTGAGTGTGAATCACACAGGGGATGAAATGAAACAGTGAGTGGGTGCTGTGCTGGAAACGAGGTATCTTACATCAGTCTCTTCTACCTACACCACACACACACACATACACAGTCTACCCCCCCCACTGTAGTGTCTTTGTGTCTGCGATGACTCATATGTCTCTGTGCAGCTGTGTATATGAAATATAAAAAAGAAAGAGAGACTGTGTGTAAGAAAAAGAGAATGACTGACAGGGTAAAAACACCTTCATGGTCTTGAGGTGGCAAACGCAGCAGTAAAACTGGCTAATTATTAAGCAGCAGGTGCAAATGATCATCATATCCATAGTGGGCGTTTGAGGAAATCTGTTTGCAGCCTGCTTCAGCTGAGTAAATCACAGCTACACCGCCAGAATATTCAGCACAAAACCCTAGACAAGATTTATCCACAAATGTTTGATTTGTTCCGTTCATGCTGTCAGAAAAAAGGTACAGTGCTGTCACTGGGGTGGTACCCTAAGGTACAAAGGTAAAAAGGTATTAATATGTACTGTGGCGACCAGGGCGGGCGAGAGCCGTGAGGGAACGGCGCGAGGCCGGTGGCGCGAGTGTTAATGAGCTTCACCTGGGAGGCGCACCGGCCTTGAGTCCCTCACGGAGGAGCTCCGGGAGCATAAAAGGAGGAGCGACTACCGTGGAGGACGAGAGAGGACCAGGCCTGGACTTTATTTTATGTTTTATTATGTTTGTGTGGCCGGCAGACGTCCGCGAGGGTCTGCCGGCATTACTTTCGTTTTGTTTGTTTATTTTATATTAAAGTTTTGTTGAATGTTCGCCGGTTCCCGCCTCCTTCTTCCCACATCTACTAACCTTGTTACATTGGTGCCGAAACCCGGGAGGAAGGAGGGACATGCTGTCGGAGAGCCCTCGCTGCTGAGGGGGATCGCGGTGCTGCGGAGTTCGGGCAGCGCGGGAGTGAAGACCGCGAGAGGCTGCCCGAAGCGGTGGTACTGGAGCCTTGTGAAAGGTGGGACGGAGAGCTCGAGGCCGTGCCCCTGGGACGAGGTGGGGTGGCTGCCGTCCAAGAGGGAGCGGAGGAGTCGCCGCCGTTCGCCGTGGGCCGGAGCCTGCTGCCGTCCGCCATAAAGGGGAGGAGCAGGGAACGGGGGACTCGCTGCCGGCTGCCCTCAGTCGGAGGAGCCATCGCCGGCCGCCAGGAGGCGGTCGAGGATCGGGCCGTCCACCGAGCGTCCAGTGCCACCGCATGGCACCGCGAAGAAGAGCCTCTCGGCAGGCTGAGGACCAAGCGGCAGTGTGTCGGGGAACCGGACCAAGAATTTTTTTTTCTTTTTCCTCTCTCCCCTCTCTCGTCCTGTCGCTCCCCTTGCTTCCGTCTCCTTTCTCTCGTCTCGTCTGTCCTTACCCCCAGGTGCTGCGGCCGCCGAGACAGGCCCCGGGGGGGAGTAGAGCGCAGTCTCGGGAGTACCCCCCGGCCTGCGAGGGGCGATGGGGGTATGTGGCGACCAGGGCGGGCGAGAGCTGTGAGGGAACGGCGCGAGGCCGGTGGCGCGAGTGTTAATGAGCTTCACCTGGGAGGCGCACCGGCCTTGAGTCCCTCACGGAGGAGCTCCGGGAGCATAAAAGGAGGAGCGACTACCGTGGAGGACGAGAGAGGACCAGGCCTGGACTTTATTTTATGTTTTATTATGTTTGTGTGGCCGGCAGACGTCCGCGAGGGTCTGCCGGCATTACTTTCGTTTTGTTTGTTTATTTTATATTAAAGTTTTGTTGAATGTTCGCCGGTTCCCGCCTCCTTCTTCCAACATCTACTAACCTTGTTACATGTACCTTTAAGGTACAAATATGCACCATTTAGGGGTAAGTAAGATGTACCTTTTTACCTTTGGACCTTAGGGTACCGCCCCAGTGACAGCACTGTACCTTTTTTTCTGACAGTGATATATCTCTATCATAAATCCTTTCAAACATCATACAGACAGAGAATTCATATTGCTCAGAGGTGTCTAGCTCAAAAGCGTTCTCAATTAGGTATAAGCATCAATTCTGAAATGAAAATGGAAACCAATGAGGCAATTGTTTGCATACAGAAACAGTTATAAAATGAATGTGGATAGCATTTTCCAGATAATGTGATCTTGTAAATTTTGATGAAAAAATTTTTGGATTGCAGACTTTGGCATCTTGAAAAATCAGATCTCGCTTTGGTCTCCATTCAGTCTCATTACTGTCTAGCAGAATCTTTTGATTTTCTTTTATTATTTGTGACCTTCCAAATAATAACCAGTTTTCTTATTTCTTTCTGACTTACCTGCCACGGTGCTAATGACAGATCCCAGGAGGGCATGGATGGCCAGAACAGGTGAAAAGAGGAAAACAGCACCCAGGATAAGCAGAGATGGGCCTAGAGTCCCACATGCAAAGATTTGCCCTACGCCCAGTACCACCCCCTGCAGGAGCTGATGGGAACAGCAAAACATACCTTCAGATGAGGCCTGTTCTACATTACCTTACTGATGTCTCCTTTGAGAGTACAAAGACTATTTATATTCACAAAACCTATTATTTTAGACATTTAAAGTTTGGGGTCGTAAAGATTTTTAAATGTTTTTTTTAAAAGAAGTCTCTTATAAAGAACTGGCTGCCTGGCGCAGTTAACAACCTGAAGCTTAAAATGCTCAAAACATTGAAGATGATTGTGGACTTCAGGAGAAACACCCCAACATCATGGACAGCACTGTAATAACATCTCACAGGACCTGAAGTGGGAGTTCCGCATAGACTCCATTGTCAAAAATGCCTGTACTTCCTTCGCCAGCTGAGGAAGTTCAACCTGCCACAGAAGCTGCTGATACAGTTCTACTCTGCAGTCACTGAATCCATCCTCTGCACTTCTATAACTGTCTGGTTCAGCTCAGCTATACCAAATCAGACCTTAAAGCAGTGATCTCAAACTCAATTCCTGGAGTGCCACAGCTCTGCACAGTTTTGCTCCAACCCTAATCAAACACGCCTGATCCCTCTAATCAAGGTCTTCAGGATTACTAGAAACATCCAAGCAGGTGTGAATTGGAGCTAAACTGTGCAGAGCTGTGGCCTTAGAAGATTACAGCGGATAGTCTGGACTGCTGAGCGAATCACTTGTACAACCCTCCCCATTCTCCAAGAGCTGTACTTATCCAGAGTGAGTAAAAGGGCTGGCAAAATCATTCTGGACCCCTTACACTTCCTCTTCGTACTTTTGCTGTCTGGTTGGCTCTACAAAGCACTGAACACCAGAACGGCCAGGCATAGGAACAGCTTCTTCCATCAGGCAATCCATCTCATGAACAGTTAATGCCCCCACTTGGCAATAAACATGTGCAATACACAACACTATTTATAAAAATATTTATTTAACACACCATATTTCTTATTTACATTTCCTTGCATTTGTACACAACATACCTCTGCGTATATATATATATATATATATATATATATATATATATTCCATTTTACCTATGCATACATATACTTATTGTTTAATTTTTATTTCCTATTTACTTATTCTATTTTTATTTCTTTTTATTATCTGTGTCTTGTCACTCTCATTCTGTTTGCGCTGCAGAAGTTTCTGTCACCAAAACAAATTCCAATAAAGCTCTTTCTGATTCTAATATGCTCACCAAGGCTTCATTTATTTATTCAAAGATATAGTAAAAACTATAATATCGTGAAATATTATTACAAATTTTAAAATGTCATTTATTCCTGTGATATCAGCCATTACTTCAGTGTCACATGATCCTTTAAAAATCATTCTAATTTGCTGAATTGCTGCTCAAGAAACATTTGCTTCTTAATGTGTTTATGGAAACCATGATATATTTTTTTCAGGATTCTTTGATGAATAGAAAATTCAGAGCATTTCAGAGAAGAGCATTTATTTGAAATATAATTTTTTGTAGCATTATAAATGTTACTTTTGATCAATTTAATGCCTCCTTCATTAATAACAGTATTTATTTCTTTAAAAATAATCTTACTGACCCCAAGCTTTTGAATGGTAGTGTATATTTTATACAATATAACTTTCCTTATCTTAAAGACCCTATAAAATATTTTTCTTTCAATATGGTATTTCCTATTAAAAAACAAAACAAAACTGAGGACATCTATTTTTATACACTCTAAAAAATGCTGGGGTTTTAACCCAGCGGTTGGGTTAAATGTTTGCCCAACCTGCTGGGTAGTTTTATTTAAACCAACTATTGTTTAAAAATTGCTATATGGCTAGCTTAAAATGAACCCAAAATAGTTGGGAAATTAAAAACCAGATGCAATTAGAGACAACAATAATAGACAAAAGGGGAATGTTTATTAATAAGCTTTAATATTTTATTAATATAAATTTAATAGTTTAATAGTTTATTAATGTTAATTTCCAACATACTTTGGGTTAATTTTAATTAAGCAATACAGTCATTTTTAAACAATAGTTGAGTTAAATAAAACTACCCAGCAGGTTGGGCAAACATTTAACCCTACCGTTGGGTTAAAACAACCCAATTGCTGGGTTTGTCCATTTTCA
The DNA here is from genome assembly GCF_024489055.1 of Chanodichthys erythropterus. NCBI lineage: Eukaryota > Metazoa > Chordata > Actinopteri > Cypriniformes > Xenocyprididae > Chanodichthys > Chanodichthys erythropterus. Next base: position 9,382,259 of record NC_090231.1, on the reverse strand, counting down.
ACCCAACTTGGGTTGTTTTTAACCCAGCATTTTTTAGAGTGTAGCCATTATCTTAATTATCTTAAATGTGTATCCCTGTCAAAAGATTGTTTTGTCAACTTTTGTAAGTTAAAAAAGAATCTGAATATTTTATCTCCCATATTATTCCTGTCATAATATTGCGCATGAGTCATTTGCAGACTCTGGCTGAAAATAATATAAGCTAATTTTAAAAGCCTATTTTAATGGGCTTTTAACTCTTTTCCACATTCAATATTTATGAAAGTCAGAGATAAAAAAGAGATACAAAATAAATATAAAAATTATTCTCCATTATTTCTTTCAGCCCCATGCACCTGTCATTAGTGAATCAAGCTGTCTCCATGGAGATTTGATAAAAGCATATAAAAGCTATAAACAGTCCATAATAGTCAGTTGCTATAGTGTGCCAGAGAGAGCGGATGCAACCTAATGCCATGCAACAGACCAGAGTAATGCAATAAATACGATCATCATCATCATGACATAAAACATCTAAACACACACACACACATATAGGAGAGATGCAAAATGTTAGGATGATGAAGATAGATGGAGGAAGGAGGTTTAAAATGTTAGTTCACCCAAAAATGAAAATTCTGTCATTAATTACTCGCAATCATGTCATCCCAAACCTGTAAGACTTTCGTTCATCTTTGGAACACAAATTAAGATCTTTTTGATAAAATCTGTGAGCTTTCTGTCCCTCCACTGACAGCTATGCAACTACCACTTTGATGCTTCAAAAAGTTGATAAAGAGACTGTAAAATGACTGTAAAAAAATGTAGCCCAATTTTAGCCCAAATTTTCTGAAGACTTGATCGGTTTACAGATTTAACTTAATTTATTCACATATAAACATTCATCAACTTGTTTGCTTTACGCATACAAGAGGTTTGTTCTCGTGCGTCAGGTTTGGTTGAGCTTATGTTTATGTTCACTGATAAATGTTTATATGTGAATAAAAGCCTAAATTCAATCTGTTCATCATGTAAAGCAATCAAGTCTCTTCATAAAATTTGCACTAAATCATTCAGTTCATATGGATTAGTTTTATCTCTTTATGAACTTCTTGTAGCGTCAAAGTGGTAGTTGCATGGCTGATTATGGAGGGACAGAAAACTCTCAGATTTTATCAAAAAGATCTTCATTTGTGTTCTGAGGGTGAACGAAAGTCTTAGGGGTGTGGAACGACATGAGGGTGAGTAATTAATGACAGATTTTTCATTTTTGGGTGAATTAACCCTTTAAGAGGCAAAACAGGAAAACGTTTAATAAAAAAGACAGAGCTACAGGGAATGATAGGTAGAATACAATAAAACCTAATCAATAAGATATTTTAGAAGCATGAATGGCAAATAATTTGCTTTTGCCTTTTCACATCACGCTGTCCTATGTTCTCTGTCATCTTCATCATTTTATGCTTCCATTCTGTTTCATTCTCTCACCTGTGGAACATGGAGTTGGGTGTGGTTGGTGCTCTCTGGTGCCCCTGGTGGCTGGGCAGAATAGTTTGGGAAATAGGGGTTAGAAGTGCCAGTACAGGCCAAATACAGCACAATGACTGTGTTAAAAGGAAAGACGCTAACTGGCAAATCCCAGCGTTCCAGAACTGGAGCCAAACTACTGAAAATAAAAGTTCTAAGAGAGGAGAGAAAAAGGGTTGTTTGCGTTACATCAGCTACTTTTTGTGAATGTGACAGAAAAAGACAGAACAATCTATTTGGTATCAATTAATTTGCTCTTACGTTGTAGCTCCACCAAGACACACAGGCAGCAAAAGCAACCAGTACCAATCTCCAGCAGAGCTGAAGACGCCCATCAGCAGAGCCACTAGCATTCCATTAAAACCATGAAGGCCACTGGAAACCTCCTCCCTGCAGACATACACACAGGTTAGGATCACATGTGAGATTGGAATCAGCATATGCTTCTGTGCTTAGATAAAATGTGCTAGGAGCATTATTAGATGCAGCATGTTTGTTTTCTGTGTGCATGACAAAGTGATGCCTGATTCCTGCACAAATGACTCTTATAAGCCAGCTCTATTTAGTGACTCAATAACATACTGTACAGTACAGTGACCTGTGAAGTCCGATTCCCACCGGAATGACTCTTATGAGCCAGTTCTACCAGAAAGACTCGGGAGGCAAGATAACGTAACACTGATATTTATTACAAAACAGCAAGCAGAATATATAAGGTTAATGATCTTTGGCGTAGGCCCCGTCCATAGCTCACGTCCTGAGGGTTGAAGACTTTGCATTTCCTGCCTGAAGCTGAAGGCAGGGGCGTAGCCAACCCCGGGGGGGGTGTGGACAGGGACCTTCCTGGTGGTGGTGGGGAGGATGGAGGTGAAAGTTTGCGTCAGCATCTGCGAACTCAGAAGTGTAAGTACCAATCTTTTATACGCCAAGTGTTAGATAATGATTGGTTAGATCTGATTTAATAAGTGACGTAACATTTGAGTCTTCCTGGCAGAACTTGCGCTAGAGCTTCATTTCTTTTTAGTTGATCAACAACAAACTGTGCGTTCAATGAAATCCCATTCCTGCACAATTTACTCTTGAGAGCCATTTTTTTTAGTTTATCAGTAACAAACAGCGTGGCCATTTAAAGTCCGATTTAAGAACGCATGACTCTTATTTTAGGATTAGGTGTGGGGTTAGGATTAGGCAATCAGGTATCAACTTCAACAAAGTGGGAAATAATTTGGCAAGGAGTCGAAATTCAGCACAACACCTGTTGTATTTAGTGAATCATGTGACATACAGTATACAGAGAGCGGGAGAGCATTCTGATTCCTGAGCGAATATCTCTTATGGCTGATTCTGTTTAGTTGAAGGATTAGTCCAGTTTTAAATAAACTCATCCAAGATGTCCATGTCTTTCTTTCTTCAGTCGAAAAGAAATTAAAGTTTTTGATGAAAACATTCCAGGATTATTCTCCTTATAGTGGACTTCAATGGGCACCAAACAGTGGAAGGTCAAAATTAGTTTCACTGCAGTTTCAAATTGTTCAAAACTATCCCAGATGAGAAATAAGGGTCTTATCTAGTGAAACCATCGCTCATTTTCTGAAAAAAATTTATTCTATTAGAATTCCAGCAGTGTAGACACTGCTAAGCATATTACTGCCCTCCACAGGTCAAAGTTTGAACTAATTTTTATATGCAATATGCTAGTTCAATAGTATATAACAATTAGTTCAAACTTTGGCCTGTGGAGGGCAGTATTACGCTTAGCAGCATCTACACTGCTGAAATTCTAATAGAGGAGAAGAAGAAGAGAGCTAGTTCAAGATGAGCATTTAAGGTTAAAACTTATATAATTTTAATTTTTTTTCAGAAAATGAGCGATGGTTTCACTAGATAAGACCCGTATTTCTCATCTGGGATCGTGTTGAACAATTTGAAGCTGCAGTGAAACTAATTATGACCTTCAACTGTTTGGTGCCCATTGAAGTCCACTATAAGGAGAAAAATCCTGGAATGTTTTCATCAAAAACTTTAATTTCTTTTCGACTGAAGAAAGAAAGACATGGACATCTTGGATGACATGGGGGTGAGTAAATTATCAGGAAAAGTTTATTTAAAAGTGGACCAATCCTTTAACCAGTAACAAACATTGCGAACAGTGAAGTCCGATTCCCGCACAAATATAAGCCAGTTTGTTTTAGCGAATTAATAACATCAAAAGTGTGTGTGAAGACAGACTTCAAGAATTGTAATTCTTTTGTTATACCTATTTGTAAAAATTAGTTGACAACAGAATGTTGTCAAAACATCACTCATCTAGACTGCAGCTGTAAAAGCAGTTTGCTCCTCTGAGGTTTGTTTTTGTAGGTGTGAATCTGTTTATTCTTGTAATTGCTTGTGCTTTTATGCTTTCTGTTGTGCATAATATATATAACAAAATATATTTTTTAATTTGTTTTAGTTTTTTTTGCTATAAGCATATCCTTTGTGTTTTGTTCATGCTTGGCTGCCCGAGTATGCATGTATTTGTGCATATTTTGGTCTATGCGTATGCTTTTGTGCATGTGTGTGTGTGTAATTCCTCACCAGTCCTGTCCCAGGATTATAGCTGTGAGGGTGGAGGCCAAAAGGCCGAGCATCCCCAGCAGAGCCTGCCAGGGGCTCTCCAGCAGTAATGCAGCTATAATCAGAGCTCCACTCAGGGGGTTGTTTAGCAGAATCACCCGTGAGATCCCACGTAAACACCACTCAGAGAACTGCAGCAGGAAGAATTTATCTGGGAGAGAGAATGTAGGAAAAGACGGAAAGAAAAGGAGAGAGATACAATACGTAGAGTTGAAAAAAAACATTCTGTCATCATAGATTGATACTCATGTTGTTTCATACCTATGTTATATTTTATTTTTTATGTGGAATATAAAAGATGTTTAGCAGAATATCTGTCAATTTCAATATGTAGAAGATATTGCTGCTCTCTTCACAAAGAATGTGGATGCGCCACAAAAAAAGCACCACAAAAGCATCTTTAAAGCCTCATAAAAGTAGACAATTCATGCAGTATATTCCACATCTTCTGATGATATATAATAGCTTCATGTGAAATGTTTGTCTGAAATTTTGTTATTCACTGAAAATTGGTCTTACTTGACAGCTGTGGTCCCCATTCACTTTCATACTTTCATTGGTTAGATCCTTTTTTATTCCACAGAAGAATGAAAGTCATAACCATTTCAAAAGACATGTGTAAAATGACTTGAATGAATGCATGAATTTTTTTTTTTTTTTTTGAGTGAGCTATTATTTAATATATCTATGCATGAAAAACCCTCTGATTCATGAAAACTTTCTTGAGGGAGAAGAAGGTATAATATATGTTTTCTTGAAAAATTAATAGTCCGTTCTAATACAAAATCCTCATTTTACATTTAAAAGTACTGGTAATTATATTAGTATGAGATGAATGTTGTGTACTGTAGGATGGAGGTCTCTTACCCTTCATGTGAGTGTGTAATTGTTTCATTTCTCCAGTGCAGTAGAGCACGGCACTGATGACACGCTGTTTTAGTCCTCCAGGCTGCTGTGGTGTGTTTTTTTCCAAAATCCACATGTTGCCAGTTGAATCCATGCAGCCACTAGGGAATTTCAGACTGAACTCTCTGTCTAATCGCACTTCCACTACCTTACTTCCACTGTCCTCGCCCCTTTTTCTCACCCTCTCCCCAATCTTTTTCTTCTAGACATTGTGGATTCTGTTCTCTCATTTACTTCTTCTGGTCTCCCTTGACATGTAAAGGTTAATATTATATCTTTTTTAACTCATGTAGTGTAACACATTTGCCCTGGCTGGGCAAAGTTCATCTGTAGCATCTTTTGTCTTCCTCAATCATTCACATTTCTGTTACCCTTGTGTTTTCCTTATCAGCATTTGTTCTTCGATTTTTTTCTGTAAAGCAGTGAATTTGTGAGCAATTACCATGTGAAAGAACATATCTGTGTACAGCATTTGTTATTTTTTTTACTTTAATTCAAATCAAATCAAATCAATTTATCCTTTTTTATTTTTATCTGTTAAAACCTTAAGCTCATTTATAGGCATCCTTTTGAAATAGACAACGAAAAACGAATGATGTAATATACAATATAGCCCCTCTTTAAAAATGAATAGACATTAAAAAGAAAAAGAACCGAATTATAGTTGCATTATGTAATCAGCAGTCATTGCTGTAAGAGCGACCCACAGTTCAGTGTTTGGGCATGTCTGTTACATAATAAAAGAGTGTTGCCTGAACAAAAAGAGATTTACTCTCAATGTAAAAGGGGTCAGTGAGAAAGCAATTTGTAGTCTAAGTAAGTCTGTCCACAAATTATGTAAACCTGTTTGGAGATCCAGAGGTAGGCGGAGTTTGACAGACAGACAGACAGACAGACAGACAGATAGATAGATAGATAGATAGATAGATAGATAGATAGATAGATAGATAGATAGATAGATAGATAGATAGATAGATAGATAGATAGATAGATATGGAACTCACATTGCTAATTATGAATAATAATAAGTTTTATTTATATAGCACCTTTACATTACAGTTACAGTTGCACTAGGAAGGAATAACAATAAAGCAATAAACAGAAATGACAATCAACAGCAAAGTGACAAATTAGAATAAAGCACAATGAAAAACAGGACACAAAATGCAACAGAAAACATACAAAAAACAACAGAGAAGTAAGAAATAACTTACAACTGATAACATTCAGAGAACAGAAGGGTTTTGTGTAGTGATTTAAATTCAGAGATATTATTGACACAGCGGAGTGATTTGGTGGAGAGAAATACATAATTTTGGTGCATCAACACTGAATGATCTGATTGAAGCGAGGCGATACCAAGGGATACTGAGAAGGCCAGAATCAGAAGAATGGAATTGTAAGGGAGGAGCAGTTCACAGAGTTACCGGGGAGGATGTGCAGTGATTTAAGAGTGAGTAGGAGGATTTTGTATTTAATACGATGGGTACGGAAAGTATTCAGACCCCCTTACATTTTTCACTCTTTGTTATATTGCAGCCATTTGCTAAAATCATTTAAGTTCATTTTTTTCCTCATTAATGTACACACAGCACCCCATATTGACAGAAAAACACAGAATTGTTGACATTTTTGCAGATTCATTAAATAAGAAAAACTGAAATATCACATGGTCCTAAGTATTAAGACCCTTTGCTGTGACACTCATGAGATGGTTCTACACCTTCATTTGAGTCCAGCTGTGTTTGATTATACTGATTGAACTTGATTAGGAAAGCCACACACCTGTCTATATAAGACCTTACAGCTCACAGTGCATGTCAGAGCAAATGAGAATCATGAGGTCAAAGGAACTGCCTGAAGAGCTCAGAGACAGAATTGTGGCAAGGCACAGATCTGGCCAAGGTTACAAAAATATTCTGCTGCACTTAAGGTTCCTAAGAGCACAGTGGCCTCCATAATCCTTAAATGGAAGACGTTTGGGACAACCAGAACCCTTCCTACAGCTGGCCTTCCGGCCAAACTGAGCTATCAGGGGAGAAGAGCCTTGGTGAGAGAGGTAAAGAAGAACCCAAAGATCACTGTGGCTGAGATCCAGAGATGCAGTTGGGAGATGGGAGAAAGTTGTAGAAAATCAACCATCACTGCAGCCCTCCACCAGTAGGGGCTTTATGGCAGAGTGGCCCGATGGAAGCCTCTCCTCAGTGCAAGACACATGAAAGCCTGCATGGAGTTTGCCAAGATGGTGAGAAATAAGATTCTCTGGTCTGATGAGACCAAGATAGAACTTTTTGGGACGACTGGTTGCAATCGAGGGAAAGATGAATGTGGCCAATTACAGGGATATCCTGGACGAAAACCTTCTCCAGAGTGCTCAGGACCTCAGACTGGGCCGAAGGTTTACCTTCCAACAAGACAATGACCCTAAGCACACAGCTAAAATAACGAAGGAGTGGCTTCAGAACAACTCTGTGACTGTTCTTGAATGGCCCAGCCAGAGCCCTGACTTAAACCCAATTGAGCATCTCTGGAGAGACCTAAAAATGGCTGTTCACCAACGTTTATCATCCAACCTGACAGAACTGGAGAGGATCTGCAAGGAGGAATTGTCACGGAAAAGAAGACTGGATACAAATGCAAGTTAATATCTCTTTAATAGAGCTTCACGCCAGGTAAATAGATGACAAACACACAGCAGCAACACAGACAGCAGGAGAGGGGTAACACAGGGACTTCGATGGGCGATGAAGGGTCCGTGATGAATGATGGTCCTGAATGGTGAGTCTGTGTGTCCGTGTGAGTATCCGTGCATGAAATCCAGAACGAGTAATCCAACGAGACAGACAGGTAACAGGGAACAGCGACGAGAATCCAATCCAGGAACAAGGAACACGAGAAACAACGGGACAACACCAGGACTACAACAAACGATCTGACAAACATGAGACGAAAGACAAGGCGTTATATAGGCAGGTGTAATGATCCACAGCTGCCGCTGATCAGCAATCAGCGGCGACGCCCACACAGAACAATCAAGTGACACATCCCAAAACCTACACACAGACAACAGTATGAGACAGCAGATTAGTGAACAGTGACAGTACCCTCCCTCCTAGGAACGCCTCACGGCATTCCCAGAACTCCTTACCTGTTGATTGTAATCATCAATAAGGGAGTGATCCAGAATGTCCCTAGCAGGAACCCAACTTCTCTCCTCCGGACCGTAACCTTCCCAGTCCACCAAGTACTGGAATCCGCGTCCCCTCCGCCTAGAGTCCAGAATACGATTAACCGAATAGGTTGGTTCCCCGTCTACGAGTCGCGGCGGAGGAGGAACCGGAGTAGGCGGATTAAGATGAGAATGGAAAACAGGTTTAATTTTGGACACATGAAAGGCGGGATGAATCCTCCTGTACGCCGGAGGCAATTTGAGGCGGACTGCCACTGGACTAATAATTTTAGTGACAGTAAACGGGCCAATGAATTTGGGAGCAAGCTTATTGGCAACGGAGCGGAGCGGAATGTTCTTAGTAGAAAGCCACACCTTTTGACCCACGACGTATACGGGAGGCTTCGACCGGTGGCGGTCGGTCTTAGCCTTGGTACGCGCCCTCACTTGCAGCAGAGTCTCGCGGGCTCTGTTCCAAGTGTGGCGGCACCTCTGGACGAAGGCGTGAGCGGAGGGGACCGCGACCTCGGACTCCAGACTGGGAAACACAGGTGGCTGGTAACCTAGACTACATTCAAATGGAGAAAGGCCCGTAGAAGACACTGACAGTGAATTGTGAGCGTACTCAATCATAGAGAGTTGTTGACTCCAGGAGGAAGGATTCTTGGACGCCAAACATCGCAACATTCGCTCTAAATCTTGGTTGGCCCTCTCAGTCTGACCATTGGTCTGGGGATGGAACCCAGAGGAAAGACTAACCGTCGCCCCCAGTAACTTACAAAACTCCTGCCAGAATTTGGACACAAATTGGGGACCCCTGTCAGAAACCACATCCACCGGGAGGCCATGTAAGCGGAAGATGTGATCAATGACCGCAACCGCTGTCTCCTAAGCAGAGGGTAATTTGGCTAAGGGTATAAAATGGGTCGCCTTCGAGAATCGGTCCACCACGGTCAAAACAACCGTATACCCTTGGGAGGGTGGGAGGGCGGTAACAAAATCTAGTGCGATATGGGACCAGGGTCTCGAAGGGACAGACAGAGGTTGGAGTAACCCATCTGGAGGTCGGTTGGAAGTCTTACCAGTGGCACAAACTGAACAAGCCAAAACAAAACTGCGAATATCACGAGCCATAGCTGGCCACCAGAATCGTTGCTTGACTAAAAACCTAGTTCGATTAACCCCTGGATGGCAAGCCATGTTGGAACAATGACCCCACTTGATAACGCAGGACCTTAGCCCCTCCGGCACAAACAAACGGTTCGGTGGGCATCTGGGCGGAGGCGTTACCCCTTCTAAGGCCGCTAGGACCTTCGATTCGACCTCCCATGTAAGAGTGGAGACCACTAACGTCTCGGGAAGAATACACTCGGGAGTGGACGGGCGTTCGGAAGGGTCAAAAACACGAGAAAGAGAATCGGGCTTGATGTTTTTGGAGCCCGGGCGGTACGATAGAGTAAAGTCAAAACGTCCGAAAAAAAGTGCCCACCGAGCCTGCCTAGAGTTGAGCCTTTTAGCCGATCGTATATACTCTAAATTCTTGTGATCAGTCCAAACAATAAAGGGAACCCCCGATCCCTCTAACCAGTGACGCCATTCTTCCAACGCTAATTTGACTGCCAACAACTCTCTGTTACCAATGTCGTAATTGCGTTCGGCGGGAGATAAACGATGCGAAAAATACGCGCATGGATGCATCTTGTCGTCTGAGGAAGATCGCTGGGAAAGAACTGCACCTACCCCCACCTCTGACGCATCGACCTCCACCACGAACTGACGCGAAGGATCAGGGGCAATCAAAATAGGGGCCGAAACGAAGCGGCTCTTCAGTTTGGCAAATGCAGCGTGGGCTGCATCTGACCACCTGAAGGTCGTTCTGGGGGAGGTCAAGGCGGTCAGAGGCGCGGCTAGTTGGCTGAAGTTGCGAATAAAACGCCGGTAAAAATTAGCGAAACCCAGAAACCGCTGTAGGGCCTTACGGGAATCTGGGTTTGGCCAATCCACCACAGCCTTAACCTTGTCAGGATCCATGCGAATTCCCTCAGACGAGACGATGTACCCTAGAAAAGAAACAGACTGTGCATGAAATTCGCATTTCTCCGCCTTGACAAAAAGCCCATTCTCTAGCAGCCGCTGAAGCACTCCTCTGACGTGTTGAACGTGCTCCTGGAGAGACGATGAAAAAATCAATATGTCGTCCAGGTAGACATATATGAACTGGTCAACCATGTCTCTCAACACGTCATTGACGAGTGCCTGGAAGACCACAGGCGAGTTGGACAGCCCGAAGGGCATGACCAAGTATTCAAAGTGCCCTCTGGGGGTGTTAAAAGCGGTCTTCCACTCATCCCCCTTCCTGATGCGGACCAAATGATAAGCGTTCCTTAAGTCCAATTTAGTGAAAACGGACGCTCCTTGCAACCTCTCGAAGGCTGAAGGCATCAACGGCAAAGGGTAGGTATTCTTTACCGTGATGTTGTTCAGCCCCCGGTAATCAATACAAGGTCGCAAAGATCCGTCCTTCTTCCCCACAAAAAAGAACCCCGCCCCTGCTGGAGATGAGAAAGGGCGGATGATCTTAGCCGCTAGAGAATCAGAAATATATTTCTCCATGGCCTCCCTCTCGGGAACAGACAGAGAGTAAAGTTTGCCTTTAGGCGGAGACTTACCGGGAACTAAATCTATTGCACAGTCATAGGGACGATGAGGAGGAAGAGAAGCAGCCCGGGACTTACTGAACACTTCCTTCAGATCGATGTACTCCATGGGCACGTTAGACAAATCCACCGCCTCCTCCTGCAAAACAGAAACAGACACCGTGGGACAAGCAGACAAAAGACAAGACTTGTGACACTGGGTGCTCCACTCAGTGATGGTTCCTTGTTGCCAGTCGATGCGGGGATTGTGTTTAGTGAGCCAGGGATGTCCAAGAACAACAGGTGCATGAGGTGAGTCCATGAGTAGAAATTGGGACTTGTCAATGTGATTACCAGATGTGACGAGGGTGATGAAGTCAGTAGTATGGGAAACACTGGGAAGAGACTGTCCATTGAGAGCGTTGACGGATATGGAGTGCGTCAGAGGTGATGTGGGTAAACCATGTTGTCGTGCGAAAGAAATGTCCATGAAGTTGCCCTCCGCCCCAGAGTCCAGAAGTGCGTCGCGGGTGATGTTATGCGTTGCCCATCTCAGTCTTACCGGGAGGAGGGTGGCTGGCGAGGACTTCTCGGCGGAGATCCCGCCCGATAGTAGCCTCGAATTTACTATCGGGCTTGGTCTTTTACCGGGCAGGTCCTGATGATATGTCCTGACGCCCTGCAGTACAGACAGAGACCCTGGGACCTCCGCCTCTCTCTCTCCTCCCGGGAAAGCCGAGCTCTCCCCACCTGCATGGGCTCAGGATCGGAAACAGGACCGACCGTATCCACCACGGAGGAAAAACGACTGCCGCCTCCGCTGTGCTTCTCTCCAGATTCGTCTAAAAGCTCTAACCTCTGTAAACGAGAGTCCACACGTAGAGCGAGTTCAACCAGTCCATTGAAGGTCTTAGGTAGGTCCAGTGCGTAGATTTCACGGTGGATACGATCGGCCAGCCCATGCAGGAACACATCCCAAAACCTACACACAGACAACAGTATGAGACAGCGGATTAGTGAACCGTGACAGGAATGGCAGAGGATCCCCAAATCCAGGTGTGAAAAACTTGTTGCATCTTTCCCAAAAAGACTCATGGCTGCATTAGATCAAAAGGGTGCTTCTACTAAATACTGAGCAAAGGGTCTGAATACTTAGGACCATGTGATATTTCAGTTTTTCTTTTTTAATAAATCTGCAAAAATGTCAACAATTCTGTGTTTTTCTGTCAATATGGGGTGCTGTGTGTACATTAATGAGGGAAAAAATGAACTTAAATGATTTTAGCAAATGGCTGCAATATAACAAAGAGTGAAAAATGTAAGGGGGTCTGAATAATTTCCGTACCCACTGTACAAATGGAAGCCAATGGAGCTTGAACAAAATTGGGGTGATGTGGGCAGAACGCTTAGTGTGGGTAAATATTTTTGCAGCAGAGTTTTGAATATACTGTAGTCTGAAGATGGAGCTGACTGGTAAACCAATGAAATGGGCGTTGCAGTAATCAAGGTGGGATGAGACAAAAGCGTGGATCTTAGCATCTTAGCATCTTTGATACTAATGAAACGACGGAGCTAGGCAATGTGGCGTAAATGAGAGAATGCTGATTTGGTTACAGAATTGATATGGGGCTGAAAGGAAAAATATGGATTGAAAATAATACCTTAGTTTTTAACTTAGGTGTTATTTTCCTAAAGCGTCTTAACTTAGGTGTTAAATCCTGAAGCGTTTACAGTTAAGTGTGCCATATGCATCAGATGTGCAGCCAGCAGTCTGTGGGCATGATGTCTGAGGCTGAGACTAGGTCTACTGAGGACTACTGAGACTGTCTCTCATGTCCTGTATGCCACTCTTACCCACACCGACAGCAATAAAGGGAATTATGTTAGGCTGCTTTTTATAGACTATAGCTCAGCCTTCAAGGCTATAGTCCCCCACAGATCGGTCTCCAAGCTCAGGGACCTTGGACTGAACCAAGGTGAAAAAAAAGTATACTTGAATGCTCTAAAAAAAATACTTAAATAGAAGCAAGTACATTTGTAGTACATTCTTATTTTTTGTGCTAAATAAAATTGTAAAAGTTATACACTATAAATACACTAATTAAAATATATTTGTACTTCAGTAGTACTTCAGTGTGCTTAAAAAAAGTATACTAAATACCACTAATACTTAAATTGATTTTTAGTGTTAATAAAGTATACTACTGCAAAAATATACAGAGTTTTATTAGTGTATTTCTTAAAAGTGTGCTTTGAATGCTTTAATAATTAGTTCAATCTTAGTAGACTTATATAGTAATCCCAAGTATAAATTAAATTGATTTTATTACTAAATATATTACTGATGTATTAGTTATAAGCACATTTTCCCAACTGTGGTGCTTAAGTACACACTTAATATGTAAATGCACTAATTAGCACTAACACTTAAATTGATTTTAATTGTAGTCAGATAAAGTAAACTAAATTTACATTAGTGTTTTATAAGTGCATTACTTAAAAGTGTGCTATGAACGTTTTACATACATTTTTGTGGATTTTTATATATGCTGTCACTAAGTTATATTTTAATATATTTTCATGAAAAATAAAACATGCAGGTTAAATGTGTACTAAAAGTCACAATTTAACAGTAAGTATACTCTTAGCATAGTACTTAAAGTGCTATATTTTATATTTTAATGCGGGAAAAAGTGCTACTAATGACATACTAATAGTGTACTTGATTGTAATTTCACGGTTCGTGGGTTCACTCTGGCTGTGTCTGAAATCACCCCCTATACCCTTAAATAGGGCACTATTTGAGGGGACAGCCATTTGTAGTGGTGTCCGAAACCATAGTGGACATTACCGAGTTTGGAATTGTTCATTCAATCCCACAATGCACCGCAATAACGAGTGTACAACCGATGTACACTCAAAGGCTGTGCATTTTGCCCTGTGTAGTCAGACCGTTGGTGTGTTCGTGCAGTGTTAGTCCTGGCTGTGTTTGAGTTTCTCGTTTCTGTTCTGAATATTCCCAGTTTTGGATTACCTGTTGGACTCTTGTCGGAGGACTGGTTTGCACATTGCAGTCTCTGGGCTACCAAGAAATACTTTACCATCTTCACCCCCAACGTCTGACCCTTAATTGCTATCTTTCCTGCTGCTATTTTTCTTAATAAACTTGTATTTGCTGCATTCGCTATTGAATCCTCCTTATTTCACATGACAGTGCTATTTAAAGACATCATTAACATGTAGTTAAGCATAACATATAAAGGGGATATTAACATAGTTACAGTACATTTGAAATAAAAATATGTGGGCAATACATTATAAATGCATTTTGTATATATTTATCATATATTATTCTTATGTTTTAAATAATTCATAACTGTATTTTCTATGTCTGATGAGTATATTTAAAAGTGTATGACAGATGGGTTCAAGTGTACTACACTACAAGTGGTAAATACATACATTTTTAATACAGAGATAGTATGTTAAAAGCACAGCTGAGTACACTTAGATGTCTTCTAAAGAATACTTTTTAGTATATTAAGTACAAAATTGGTGCAAGAAAAATATTATTATGGAAGTACACTAAATGTACTGAAATAAAGTGTATTTTAGTGCACTTTTTTCACCTGGGAATGCCCCCCTCTGTGATTGGGTTCTGGACTTTCTCTCATGCAGACCACAGGTAGTGAGAGTGGGCCAGACCACCTCCAACATCATCACCCTGAGTGAGTACAGGAGCCCCACAAGGATGTGTTTTGACTTTGAGTCCCCTGCTCTACTCCCTCTATACACATGACTGTGTGTCCTCTCACAGCTCCACTTCTGTCATCAAATTTTCAGATGATACAGTGGTGATGGGCCTCATCTCCGACAACAATGAGCCTACCTACCTTGATGAGGTGGAGAAATTGGCATATGGTGTCAGTCAAACTATCTTTCTCTGAATGTCAGCAAAACCAAGGAGCTGGTTGTTGACTTCAGGAGGAGGCAGCAGAGGAACTACTGGACTCATCACATTCAATCCCAGTAAAAAATGTCAGACAATGGCTGTACCATCTGAGACTACTGAAGAAAATTCAGGGTCTCCTGATCCTGAAAACTTTCTATAGAAAGTATATTGACTCAATGCATCTCATCGTGGTACGGGAACTGCTCAGCTTAGGACTGAGAGTGGTATCCTGAACTGCTCTGCCTTCTCTGCGACATTCAAAGTGGGTGGATCCTCAAGGCTCCACCCAGCCTGGAAATTCATTGTTCAACCTGCTGCAATCAGGCAGATACTTTCACAGCCTAATGGCTAAAACAGAGAGGCTCAGGAAGTACAGAGTATGCCAGATCTGCATTTCACTGGATGGATGGATGGATGGATGGATGGATGGATGGATGGATGGATGGATAGATAGATAGATAGATAGATAGATAGATAGATAGATAGATAGATAGATAGATAGATAGATAGATAGATAGATTTTATTTCCTTACTTCTATTTCTTGTTATTTCTTTCCTCTCTAGGTTCTCCAGTGTTCAATCAGAGGTTGGAATATTGACTGGGGCCATGTTGAATTACTGAATTCCAGCAGAAACCAGACAGAAATATAAAGACACCCACACAAGCACAGAGAGGGAAAGCAAAGGTAATTGTCCAAACCTTCCCTTATGATGATGTTTACAGGAAGTTTGAGAATAGCATAAAAATACCCACTGTGGCCTTGACAATCACAATCTGTTTGTACAGCCAAAGAAAACCAACTACTCACAGTCAGGCCTGCATGAAAATAAAGGTGTATATTGACCTTAGGCATGTGAATGATATGTTTCCCCCAAACAGCTTTTATTCTATCAAAGAAGCAGATATATGCTGGTGTGAGAGTTGTTTTCCACTCTCACTCCTCTTCCTACGCTGTTTTTAAACGCTTTTTTTTTTCTTCAGTCATCAATTTTTCAGTGCATCTGTAAGTGGGCTGAGGCAACCCAGAAGCAAACACGCCCTACCATTGATTGATAGTCACCCTGACTCAAAGTCTCTGAGGTCTGACTGATGCCGAGATGGATGGAGTTAGATGAGGAGAAGAGAAATCAGAGTATGCAATATCAAGCAGAAAGTGTTAGAGAAAACAAGGCGATAAATGTGAATGTGATATTTTGAGGCTATTTTGCACATAGCTTACAGGTTCTGTGCATATGCTTGGGTGTGTGAGGCCTTTTTGAATGACACAGAGGACATTGTGATCTTGCGATTTGAGTGACATTCTCCTTGCATTGACAAAACTGGTCGATGCTTGCTCATTTACATTGTCTCATGCACACCCACAGGCTTTAATTAAGGATGCACAGACTGTCTGGCCAGTTGTAGATCGTTAGCCCCGCATGTGCTGGAGTCAAGATCTAATTATCTGGCAGTGTAGTGCAGTGGCCTCGTGATCTGTGCTCCAATTCACCCCACCCACAGGGTTCTGATCTGGATAGAGCTGCCATGGGAGGCCTCTACTGAAGCTGAATGTCTTATTTTCTTAAAGGGACAGTTCACCCAAAAATGAAAATGCTGTCATTTTACTTACCCTCTCTTCATTCCAAACTTGTATAGCTTTCTTTCTTCTGTGGAACACAAATGAAGATCTTTTGAAATGTTTTATTTATTTATTTTTTTGAATCCATAAAATTAAAGTCAATAATGTTGCTTTGGACATTGCATATCACTAATTATTATCACATACTTTCATGTTTAACGGGTGCTTTTATCTTGTGATAAAGTATGTTTAATTCTTACAATTGAAATATGAATTCAAATATGAATTTAAAATAATTTAATTAAATAAAACTAAATCCATACAGTGATCCCATGATGGGAACCCCTAAAATATTCTATATGAAGCATCTGAAAGAACCCTTTAAAGTTCTATATAGAACCTTTTCTTCTAAGAGTGTATAAAGGGTATGCATGTGACATCACTGCCGACTATAACTGCGGTCACGCCCACTGAATGGCAAAAGACTGAGTGGCAGCATTGGTTTTCAGTGTGAATGCCGAGAAAAACACACAAAACACATCCAAAACGGGAAAGAGCTTTGTGATTGACAGAACAAATAGCTTTGACACAAAACCTGAGGTATATTTTTACAGACTGTTGAAAGCTACAGAAAAAAGAAGCAAATAGGTTGCTGCAATTCACAGAAACAGCTGGACTCCAGGCAAAGAAACATTTTGCAGATATCATTTTGTGTCAAAATGTCTGATTTTGGGGTAAAATCATACCGTAAATATTGTATTGTTATATATTGTGTTGACAACTCATCAATTAAATATTTACCATGTTATATTCTGCATTATTGGGTGTTTTTAAATAAACACCAAGTCATTTCACTTGGCAGCCATCTTTGAAACGCCTCTCGGGCATCCTGGGCATAATGCAGCTCCTATCTCTTTGAATGGAGAAACATCAAATTCTCCAAAACTGTTCGCCAACCTTACGATTAAATTTCATATTTGAAATCACCAATGAAATCTGACAACAACTGTCTCATAAATGTTTTTTCAAAACTCTCGAATCATGACAAAAAATTTATTTTTCAGGCTGGATCAAGTTAATGCGCATGCGCAAACATAAATGCGCGTCTCTTGTGCCTCATTTCGGAGGCGCGAGTCTGATGCTGCGTCCCAATTCGCCTACTTATACTACGTCCTAAAAGTATGTACTGTTTTTGTAAAGAAAAAGTACATACTTTTGAGTGTGTAGTAGAAGAGTATGCAAGTTTTGGGACATACTACCTCGTCATAACTGCGTCTTTAACGAACGTTCTGTTGCTTAGTTACTCAACCTGTAACTGTTTAAACTACCGTGTCAATTATCATGTCACAGTTAAAATCCTCCACATTTAATTAAATTTATTTTCCTACCGTTTCGGAGAGAAATGTAGTCGCACGTTGATCTGCCAGTCATGGGTCTTTCATGCAGAGAACTCTCCTCATCTTTGCATAATGATGCATTTAAAAGTTAATGACCAAACACATCGTTATAAAAGTTCACAATGCTGAACGCAGATGAAATATAATGTGGATAACATTTAATAAATATCTTTTTGTCAGGTTAGACACTGCTTATTAATCATTCAAGCCACTTTATCTTAACCGTCGTACCTCGCACGTCCGTCATGTTTGTAGTTTTTAAACACTTTTTATTCGTATTTGTAGTTCTAATCGAATCCTCGTCCACAGCGCAATGTGTTATGGGCAATATTAGCCGTTAGAAGTGTGCACGGATCTGCACTTCGAATTTTAACCGGAAAAAGTACACCATCCGGGTATCTTTGGAATACTCATTTCAACATACTACGATTTGGGACATACTAATTCTTTTTTCGAATACTATTTAGGATGCATAGTATGCGAATTGGGACGCAGCATGACTGTTTCTATAGAAACCAGTGCTTCTAACGGCCGCTGCAGTGTCGCGATGACTTTACCAGTCGGCGATTGGTTCTTATTTAGAAGGCGGGACTTATTCCGCCATATTGCGCGTTACACTTTCTCCCATTCAAAACAATACAAGTGACACGTGACAAGTGTTTTGTGTTATTCTATAGTCTTTGTAAACACTGACAAAAAGTTGTAGGGCTGGACGATATGACAAAATATAGAGCATTGATATAAGTGATCACTCCGATTTAGACCTACCTATAGGCTAGTATTTATATAAAGTGTTCACAGGCAGATTTGTTAATGTGTTTCCCCGGCGTCGAAATCCGGCACATAAATGTCAGGAAACACGATTCCTGGCTGCATGTCAATATCCAAGGATTAGGTTTATTTGACATGTCATAAGGAACACTTTCGAGTCCAACCTTTAGTGTAATCCTTTGTTTTACTCGCGTTTTCGCAGTTTCCCCTATTAAACCCAGTCGTGCAGCAGGTTCATTTGGAACTCAGTCCAGCAGAGGGAGCGCATTCCGGCGGGAAAGTGACGTCGATGCACACCCTCTATAGACTTCATGTGCCAGAGAAACAAGCACAGACATCTTTAGAATTTTGTGTTTGAACTTCAGTTTTTGTGGCAGCTCTATGGCATCGCTGTTGAAGAGTAATTCTGGTGAAGTGGTTTAGAGTTAATGAAAGTTATCATGGAAGATTTTAAAACAAGTGGTTCATTCATACAGTAAATCCTTAAGATCTTACCTTCATGCTGTTCAGATACAAACCGGAAGACAGAACTCAATGAGTGCTTGGGACAAGGCTGCATAAGGTCTATAAATTCTAATCCATTCAGAGTGCTTTGCTGTTGTGTAGTGGAGGCTTTGGATTTAATAAGAATGAGAAGCACACAGATTCATTACACATCCTCATATGAGACATATTCTTCATCCCTCTATGTGTAAGTATGTTTGTATTGAGGATTGTAGGTGGTGTTGGTATAACCATTTCGTAGGACTGCTGATATTCTGCATAAACATGTACACACACACACACACACACACACACACACACACACACACACACACACACATGTTGTGTTTCTGTGAATTGTGGGGACTTTCCATAGGCGTAATGCATTTTATACTGTACAAACTGTACATTCTATCCCCCTACACTACCCCTAACCCTAAACCTAACCATCACAGGAAACTGTGCACAGTTTTACTTTTTCACAAACACATCATTTAGTATGTTTATTAATCCATTTACATTGTGGGCACCCCTGGCTGGGGACCACACACACGCACACACACACACTATATTCCTCAATGTCACTGATTGAATAAGCAACACGCACCTTAAAGGTTACACTGACAAACCCAGACAAATGACATTGGGAGCTGTTAGAGTCTAGTTCCATTTTATGGAAATGTTCTTTTGCATTTTGTGCATTCTCTCTTGGAGACTCCTTTAATATTCTTTTCTTTCCTTTCTACGAATCGATGTACTTGTTACATTTACATGTACTCATGTTTTTTTCAATTGCTAACATACTTTTGTCCATTCTGTAGTCACATTTTCAAAACTCTAAACACATTTAGCAGAACATCTGTCTGTTGTGACCATACCATTAACACAATTCATGTTGTTTTCACACAAACAGCATAAAACACGTTTCTAAAATGCTTACATTTTCTTTTCATATAAGCTTACCTCATACCAAAATCATGGATCTTTCTCATCTTATTTGCAAATGCTTAAACACAGCAAGTCAGAAATGAAGTCTCAGTAAAATAGGACTCTTTGTATTGGATTTGTTCAGTGTGGATGAGGAACAACACAGAGGAGCAGAGAGAAAATAATATCTGGGTAAGGGAGAAGAAGAGGAGATGAAGGAGGAGAGGAGAAGTTGGATCAGGACAAGGGAGAAGAAGAGGTATGGGAGAGGAATAAGAATGTGTGCTGGATTGTGCTTCTCTATGGTTTTCCCCCTTACATATGTAGAACCTATGAAAGCTTATTTCTGCCATTAATAGAAAATAAAAAAGGTAATTGTAACTTTATATCTCTCAATTCTGAGAAAAAAAGTCATGTAAACTCACAATTGCAAAATAAAAAATATTTTTGATAAAAAGTCACAATTACCTTTTATGCTTTTTTATTCTGTGATGGAAAAAAAGCTTCCATTATAACCAAAGACCATGTAAGTTGGATTTGTTGTTGATAAATGGCAGCAATTTCATGTTTTCATTTCAGTAAAAGCTTCTTACTACAATGATTTTACTACAACAATTCCACTAACACTGTTCCATTTACAAAATATGTGGTCTGCATAGGGCACTAGCTACCAAGGGGACACCATCCTACCATCCTACCATCTATGGGGGCAACATCAACGCCACACACCCAACCCCAGAAAGAGATTTCAACCAAAGGGCCAACTAAAGTTCAGCACATTTGAACAGTAGCTGCCCTGAGCAATCCTGTTACTTTCTTCTTCTTCTCTTTTTCTACATTCTATAAAATAATGACTCACTTCTGTTGCCAAGAATGCACATGCATCACTCAACCAAAAATGTAGAATTACATTACATTACAATGTAGGCATACATGCATTATACTTTTACTGCAGTAAAAAGAAACTGAATTTTACAAACATATTTTCAGCAGGTAGAACTGAAACATGACAAGTAATGCAGTTTTCATAATGCCATCAACTGTTTTTTGTATTTTGACAGTTTGATTGACTATATGTTCATGTTGGATAGAAAACGTATACGTTTTGACAAAATTACTCAATTTTGAATTTGTGTTTTGATAGAGTTAGCATGTGTTGAAAAAGGTTTTTAGCATTTTGAAATGGAGTTTGTGTGTATTTAACAAAATATGGTTTTTGGCAGAAAATGAACTATTTAGCTAATTGTGTGATGTAGGTGTGTTGCTGTGTTCAGAGTTTAGAAGAGGTAATTTAAGTATTGGTTAACGCTTGTTAGCAATTAAAAACAAAAATGTAACTTATATAACCTCATATTGTAATGTTATAAATTCCTATGTGATCTACTTGCAGTTTGTTTTTGCAGGTTTTCCCTCACCCAACTACATGAGGTTGAATACATTATGAGAGAATTACCTTTTTTGTTGTTGTTTAATTTTCATTTTACTTACTCTAATGTTTTAAGATGGGAGTCAGATACTAGACAAGTTTTTTGGGTTATTCGACTTTGCCATTTAGCGCCACTACCAGCCTTTGTGTCCTTTTAAAGGTCGATCTTGCTAGAAGCAGAAGCACAAATTAGGTTCCACAGAGTACAAGCAGGAGATAAAGCAGGGAAGCTGGGCTGGACGATTAGATCTGAGGCTGATCGATAGAGGATATATGATCTGGTTCAGTTTTCGGCAGCAGAGAGAGACTAATGTTTGCAGAGAGAAAGCGAGATAGAGAGAGCAATAATGAGTGTGTGTGTTGTGTGTGTGTGAGAGAGAGAGAGTATGTGTGTGTAGTTTAAAGAATGTATGCCATAGCAGCTGAGCTGACTAATGGCTGTTCATATGAGTCTTCAGATGACCACAGGGAATAGATGAGTTTAGCGGGAGGGAGCAGAAGTGAGATATGGATATGGATAGAATGAGAGTGAGATAGTGTGAGAGGAGATAAATTGTTCAAGAGAGTCGTTTAGCACAAGAGGAAACTGAGAAAACTGTTTAAACCCTGCTGAACTTATCTGCCTTCCCCAATCTCTCTTTATCTTCCTCCCTATCTATTTTTCTTCATAGGATCATTATAACTGAAGACAGTTTCTTTTAACATAGGCTTAGCCACGGAAGACACATTCATGGACTGACTGCAGCAGATTGACTGGTCATGTGATGCATATTGCACACAAAAATGACAAGTTTCGATATGATTTGCTGACAGCTGTGCAGCTTCACAGAGTCAGAGTGCACAGTTTGGATCCTTTTCACAGACTGAATCTAGAAATCTAGAAAAGCTTTTTTTTGATAGTTTCATTTTTTGAAAAATGTATAACTATATACTTTGTGTTTTATTGGCATTAAATTACAGATAACTGGTTAATGATTCTGTGTGAGTGTTTCTAATACAATGCATCTAAGTAGGTGGATCTTGGCCAGAATAAAATGCAAAAAATACCAAGCTATTAGACTATTATTGCTAATACTTACAGATTTTCTCAGTCGCTTTGGCACATTTCCCAGTTGAGAACTGAAATTCTCAAAACTACTTGTTCAACCACCACATCATCTAGTCACTTTTGCACATCATAAAAGAAGTTTCTCATTCTTTTGAACAAATTGTAAATGCTTTAGTACAAACCTGATTCCAAAAAAATCTCATAAACTTATATTTCATTCACAATAGAATATAGATAAAATATCAAGGTGGCTTGGGCAGCCACGGCGGGTCAGGTGGCTTGGGCAGCCACGGCAGGTCAGGTGGCTTGGGCAACCACGGCGGGTCAGTTGGCTTGGGCAGCCACGGCAGGTCAGGTGGCTTGGGCAGCCACGGCAGGTCAGGTGGCTTGGGCAGCCACGGCGGGTCAGGTGGCTTGGGCAACCACGGCGGGACAGAGTCTATAGATGACCACGGCGGGTCAGAGTCCATAAACGGCCCTATTAGGTTATAGTCCATGGGCGGCCCTAACAGTTCAGAGGCCCTAGATGGCAGTGGCCGGGCAGGGTCCCCACCCACAAGCTCCCCACCCTCAGGAATACTGCCCCCCCCAAAAAAAATTCTTGGGGAGATCAACGGAGATCGTGGTGGGTTTGCAGGCAAGGAGCTCGGGTGGCGCCTTACAGGGCAAGAAGCTCGGGTGGCGCCGGCAGGGCAAGGAGCTCGGGCGGCGCCGGCAGGGCGAGAAGCGCAGGCGACGCCGGCAGGGCACGGAGCTTGGGTTCTGGAGTGGACTCAATGGCTGGAACAACCCCTATGTTCACAGACACCGGAGGGGCGGCCATCTTGCCTGTGGGCACTGGCGAAACAGCCATCTTGTCCACCGTATCCAGAGAGCTTGAGTGCATAGTAACCGGCGAGCTTGAGTGCGTAGCAACCGGCAGGCTTGAGAGCGAAGCGGCCGACGGGCTTGAGTGCGTAGCGACTGGCTGACTTGAGTGCAAAGCGGCCAGTGTGGGTTTCGGGATGCCAGCTGCTCGTGCCGAAGTCAACGGTGGGTCGTTCACACTAGACAGCAACCCTCTCCACTCCCGGACAGCTTCACAAACGTGCCGTGTCTCTGGGTGATCAGCGGAGACATGACGTGGGTCTGGATGATCAGCGGAGACAGGACGTGGATCTGGGCGATCAGCGGAGACAGGACGTGGCTCTGGGCGATCAGCGGAGACAGGACGTGGCTCTGGGCGATCAGCGGAGACAGGACGTGACTCTGGGCGATCAGCGGAGACAGGACGTGACTCTGGGCGATCAGCGGAGACAGGACGTGACTCTGGGCGATCAGCGGAGACAGGACGTGACTCTGGGCGATCAGCGGAGACAGGACATGACTCTGGGCGATCAGCGGAGACAGGACGTGACTCTGCGCGATCAGCGGAGACAGGATTTGACTCTCGAAGATCAATGGTGACCTGCCTTGGTTCATGAAGATCACTTGTGACTTGACTTGGTTCAGGATGATCAGTGCTGACTTGACTTGGTGTTGTTATAATGGTAGCCACCATTTTGTGAGTATCCTCTTTAGTGGCAGCCATTACAGGAAAAGATGAGGTATTGTGTTCCTCCGCGACACCCACTGTACATGGAGAGCCGCTCAACTGCAATGCCAGATCAATATAACTTTCCAACGTCCCCTCAGGCCGATGCAATGGCATGACGGAACTGAGCAGGTCAGATAGTCCACCGCGTAAGACTATCATGAGGCACACCTCATTAAAACAAGTTAACGGTGCCAGTTCTATAAAGTCCATGACATACTCCTCAATGGTTCTCTCTGCTTGACGGAGACACATTAACTGAGCAGACGGATTCATGATAGCTGAGACTGGAACACTCACCAAGCTGCTAGATCTGAGGATGGCCAGGTCTTCTGTAACGAAGGCAGGACTCAGATAGGGATCCAAATGCAAGCTTTTATTAAAAGGTGAGCATGGTCATACAGGCAGGGTCAAACAGGCACAAACAGGAACAGCAAGGGCTAGGCAGAATCGTGGTCAGGACACAGGCAGTAGATCAGGGCAGGCAGAAAACGTACACAAAACCAGGAATCAATAAACAATCCAGAGGGCAGGCAGCGAAGAATTATAAACAGGAAATCCAGACAGGAACAGGAACCGGAACAAATAGGCAGGACAATATACACAGGGAAAATGCTAGGAAATGCCACACTGGGTAAACAAGACCTGGCCCTGAGCTGGTGTGTGTGTGAGTCTTATATAGTCCAGGTAGTAGGCTAAGCAGTATGTGTCAATAGATGATTGGTGGAGTGAGTGCATGTGACTGGCAGGGAGGATTATGGGAAATAGAGTCCAGGAACTGACAGGAACAGACGGTGATCGTAACAGGAACAATCTGTGTGTGTAAGGGTCAAGGCCGGAAAACCATACTGGATTCCCGTGATCTTCGGGCCCTTAGACGGCACTGCATCACATATAGGAATGCTACTGTAATGGAAATCACAACATGGGCTCAGGAATACTTCCAGAAAACATTGTCGGTGAACACAATCCACCGTGCCATTCGCCATTGCCGGCTAAAACTCTATAGGTCAAAAAAGAAGCCATATGTAAACATGATCCAGAAGCGCAGGTGTTTTCTCTGGGCCAAGGCTCATTTAAAATGGACTGTGGCAAAGTGGAAAACTGTTCTGTGGTCAGACGAATCAAAATTTGAAGTTCTTTTTGGAAAACTGGGACGCCATGTCATCCGGACTAAAGAGGACAAGGAAAACCCAAGTTGTTATCAGCGTTCAGTTTAGAAGCCTGCATCTCTGATGGTATGGGGTTGCATGAGTGTGTGTGGCATGGGCAGCTTACACATCTGGAAAGGCACCATCAATGCTGAAAGGTATATCCAAGTTCTAGAACAACATATGCTCCCATCCAGACATTGTCTCTTTCAGGAAAGACCTTGCATTTTCCAACATGACAATGCCAGACCACATACTGCATCAATTACAACATCATGACTGTGTAGAAGAAGGATCCAGGTACTGAAATGGCCAGCCTGCAGTCCAGATCTTTCATCCATAGAAAACATCTGGCGCATCATAAAGAGGAAGATGTGACAAAGAAGACCTAAGACAGTTGAGCAACTAGAAGCCTGTATTAGACAAGAATGGGACAACATTCCTATTCCTAAACTTGAGCAACTTGTCTCCTCAGTCCCCAGACGTTTGCAGACTGGTATAAAAAGACGAGAGGATGCCACACAGTGGTAAACATGGCCTTGTCCCAACTTTTTTGAGATGTGTTGATGCCATGAAATTTAAAATCAACTTATTTTTCCCTTAAAATGATATATTTTCTCAGTTTTAACATTTGATATGTCATCTATGTTGTATTCTGAATAAAATATTGAAATTTGAAAAATCCACATCATTGCATTCTGTTTTTATTCACAATTTGTCCCTACTTTCTTGGAATCGTGTTTGTACATTCAGGCAATTGATTATGTACAATTGTCTGCTATCTCCTACATTATCAATTGCTAATGTCATGTTGCTCAAGATGTATTGTATGGTTCTCTGTTGAATAGTCTTACCCCTCAAAACATCATTAGTTCATCACATAAGTCATTAAATGCAAAATGGTTGACCTAGTTATCACAATGTGTCAAGTATATTATCTATGCATTTCTATGACATGAGCACAACACAAGAGTTACAATTTCTGATAATGGAAGAACATCATGGAAACAAACAGGGTCAACAGATGGAAAGAAGAAGAGGAGTAAGGATGTGGGGTAGAAGGGAAGGGAGGCAAAACAGAGGAAGAGGTAGATGAGGCAAAGGGCTCAGGCACGTTTCTGGGGAAATAAGGACCACTATTGTAAACAGTGTTATCAATCATGACCTTGCAATGGCTTATGCGGGTCTAGAGGTGCAGCTGAATGTTTGGAGAAAAACCTTTTCCTCAATCATTCAAGCATTTCATAGACATAACTGGTATGTATTTCAGCAATGTGCACTGTATGCTAATATGGTATGCATGCTATAATATTACAGTTTTTCTCAGTTGTTTTGGCACATTTCTCATATCATCCTTAAAATTTGCTTCTAATTTCTTGAAATAGTTCATACAAACAGCACAACATATTGGATTGCCTGCAAAAGCCTGTAACTTGCTCAGAATCCTTAGTTAATCTCTCAAAAGCAAGTATTTATGTCAATGAACATATCAGTGGCATCAGAATGACAAGTGCTTGTGTCATTGTTCTCGAATTGTTCAGAATGCTTAGCCATGTTGTCAATATAACAGTGATGGATATTTCAGATGTAGCCTAAACTATGGCTATGGATTTTATGACAGTGAGCAAATTACTGTAAAACGTCCTTGTGATAAATAAAAAAGACAAGACTATATGTACATACACTGTATATATGTATTCACGTGTATGTGTGTGATATAGTATGTATCTGTATAAAGTTCATTTAGCCTACTATTACTGTAAGTGTAAAGCAAGTGTAATATGCTGTAAGTGTAAAAATGCTACTGTAATATTAAGATTATAGCATGCATATTAGAGTGCAGTGCACATTGCTGAAATACATACCTGTTATGTCTACGAAATGCTTGAATGATTGAGGAAAAGGTTTTTCTCCAAACGTTAGGCAGCACATTTAGATCCGCATAAGTCATTGTAAGGTCATGACTGAGAACATAGTTCACAGTACACTCAAAAAACGAACTCTTTGAACGAACATAAAAAAATCATGGAAAGGATTTCCACATGATTAAGTTGCTTTATTTCAGCATTATGCAATTCTGTTATTCCAATTTAATGTACTTACGTTGGGTCAACTTAACTTATTAAGGTTGATTCAACTTATTTACTATAGTTGGGCACAGCTTAATTTAATAGTGTCAGCCCAACTAATCTGCAATGTTTTGGACCAACTCATTTACTTATTAAGTTGATCCAATCTATGCAATTTAAGTTAGCCTAACAAAAGTGCTTAATGCTGAAAGAAAGCCATTTAATCATGCGGAAATCCTTTCCATGATTTAATTACATTAATTCAAAGAATAGCTTTCGAGTGTTGATAAATTAAAACCTTTGAAACAGTGGGTCTTCATAGTGAACCTCATTTCACCAAAAACATGCCTACGCCCTTTGCCTTATCTACCTCTTTATCTGTTTTGCCTCCCTACCCTTCTACCACACATCCTTACTCTTCTTCTTCTTCCCAGCTGTTGATCCTGTTCTACCATTATCAGAAATTGAAACTCTTGTGTTGTGCTCTGTCTATATATGCGTTGAAGATTCATGACATGCATCTTTTGGCTGCTTTAGGGAACTGGTTGTGTCATTGGTTGATCTATTGCTTTACATTCCCCTGAATACATTAGTGAAATTCAGGATTCACCTGCAAAATTCATCAACAGATTTAAAAAAGTCTAATAGAAATGTATAGATAATATAATTGACACATTGTGATAACTAGGTCAACCATTTTTCATTTAACGACTTGTGTGTTTAACTAATGATGTGTTGAGAGGTAAGACTATTCAACATGCAACTAGCAACATGACATTAGCAATTGATAATGTAGGAAACAGCAGACAATTGTACATAATCGATTGCCTGAATGTATTAAAGCATTTGCAATTTGTTCAAAAGAATGAGAAACTGCTTTTATGATGTGCACAAGTGACTAGATGATGTGGTGGTTGAACAAGTAGTTTTGAGAATTTCAGTTCTCATCTGAGAAATGTGCCAAAGAGACTGAGAAAAACTATAATATTACACTTGCTTTACACTTACAGTATAGTAGGCTAAATGAACTTTACTATACACATATACAGTGTATGTATATAGTCTTGTCTTTTTTATCACAAGGACATTTTACAGTGATTTGTTGAGAGACCAACAGTAAATACAAAACTGTGAATCCTGTCCAGTCTTTTGCAATCAATCTCCCATATACAGTAGACTTGTGCCAATATTCGGTAATGCGATAAATCGCGATAGTGCACGATATTGGAATCGTCGGCACTTCAGAATACCGTAAATAATAATTTATTACCAATTATTAATTTTTTATAAGGCAATTAAGAATACTTTACCCATCAGTCGTATAAAATGCACAACACCGCTGTATTCTGCGTCAAAAGGACACGCGCTCGGATGTAAACAATCCCAACGTGCACGAGAAGCACATGGCGGAACCAGTGAAGGAGACGAGCTGAATGAAAGTGCGCGTTCTCTCTCTGACAGCAGAGGGCGCTGATGGAACAGCAGCGTGCAGCGGTTACCACGGAAACCGTGCAAACAAAGTAACTGCGCTAGTGAAGTTTTTAAAATGCTTCAAACAGCCATTCATTTTTTTTGTAATCTCAGTGTTGTTCATCACAGCACCAAATACTGAATACTTAAAAAAGATTTAAAAGGATATTTATTTTCAAACCTAAACATTTTTATATTTTAATCTGGACTACAACATGCCCTAATGATTAGAAATGTTCTGATTATTTGTTATTGTTCAGTAAAACTTTGAAAACATACAGCTTCATTAGTTAACATGTTAATTCATTATCACTAAACTGACAATAAAAATACTTATAAAGTATTAATTATTATTAATTAATGTTAATTTCTTAGTTACTGTTTAATAACATTACTTAAATCAAAATAACTTATTTAATGGACCTGAGATAAAACTAACAATGATCAGTTGTGTTTCTAAACTAATATTAACAAAAAAATAACACTTTCTGTAACAAATGTAGCTATTGCTCAATCTTACTTAATGCATTAAATACAGTAAAGTGTTATCTGTTGTTCTTTATAGCCTAATTCTTTTGCATTTTAATCTGTTTGAAAATTTCAGTCAGAGTTGTTTTTGTTTTATTACAAAAAGAGTTTTTAAACCTGTTAAACTATGACAAAAATGGTTTTGCAACTTATTTTAATATAATGATAATACCGTATACCGTGATAAAAGCTTCATCAATTAATCGCAACATGAAAAATTGATACCATCACATGCCTAATATAGGTACAGTAATGTGTCCATTTGTACTGTTAAAATTGATATATGCCATACAGACAAAGTGCAGTCTTGTGAAGTTTCAATCACTGTCATAAAAACCATAGTTTAGGCTATCTGAAATATTCATCACTGTTATGTTGACAACATGCCTAAGCATTCTGACTATCTTGTTTGAGAACAATGACACAAGCACTTGTCATTCTGATGGCACTGATATGTTCATTGACATAAATACTTGCTTTTGAGAGGATTTTGAGCAAGTTACAGGCTTTTGCAGGTAATCCAATATGTTTTGCTGTTTGTATGAATTATTTCAAGAAATTAACATACAGTTTTGCAAATTTTAAAGCTTTAAGGCTTTGCTTTTGAGAGGATTTTGTGCAAGTTACAGGCTTTTGCAGGTAATCCAATATGTTGTGCTGTTTGTACGACTGTACAAAACTGTAAACAAAACTGTAAAACGCTTTCTCTGTGAGACTTTCATCACGCTGCTCTTGGTGTCCCCCACTATAGGCAAACAAATACTTAAGCAAGAAATCTTGGGTAATCCCAATAATCCACTATAAAATCTTCCATCCATTAAAAGCTCTGAGAGAATTTGGGTGTGTGCGGGTGTATTGTGTCCCTTTGGTCATGCAGAAAAGGCGCATCTGCCATGACTCACACTGCTAGCGCTTCTGGGCAACAGAACAGTTTCTCACAGATGTTGGTATATCTTTATAATTTTATTTCTTAAATACTTAAAGAATAATTAATGGAACTGAAAAGGGATCTGGGGATGGAATCATTCTTTCTGATCCCAACTCACAGATCAGCAACAGAACACATGGCAGATCAGCCTTGGAGGGCAGCGTGTTTATGTAAATGGAGAAAAAAGCAAATAATGCCTCTTGCTCTCCCTCTCTCTGCTTTCATCATCTCATTTTTCTGGTGGCTGATAATGTGCTTCCCTTGGAAGTGTTGTTGCCTGGGATTCAAATCACACACTATCATTATCACAAGACTTATTTACCGCTTATATGTGTGTGCTTAGCTGTTTGTGTGCTGTTATGCCATCCATCATGTCTCCCAGCGTTTTGTGGGCGCAGCAACAATTTGTCATGTCACACGCCTGCTAGTTTGATGGCCCACCGGGCATACTTTCTCCCTGTCACGACTGCTCCCTCCTTTTCTCACTCCCTCCATCCATCCTCCCTCCCTCGTTCTTTCACCCTCTCCGTCTCCATAACAACCGAAGGAGTTTAGCCTTCACAGTTTGGCGGAGTGGTCTTTTCTGAGCTGTGTTCATTAATTCATACACACACATTTTTCAGGTGTAACTGCTCTGTCTTGCATTCACTAAGATTATCAAGCAAAACACCTTTGCAATTCCTTACCACATCTCTGTTACCTATAGGCCTCCTTCATGTACATACACATACACATTGGTATATGTGGTTCACGGGGGCTCTCCATAGACGTAATGGTTTTTATACTGTACAAACGGTATTTTCTATCCCCTAACCCTAACCATACACCTTAATAATTTAGTATGATAAATTCATTTCTCCCATGGGGACTGCTGGATGGTCCCCACAATGTAGGTGATCTCAGTTTTTTTTTTTTTTTTTTTTTAAGGTGGAGTATTTTAGATTATATTTGTGCTGATACCTGCTGAAGTGGGATGGGTTCATCGCTGAAAACTGGGTCAACCCAATTCAAATTTCTCCCGCTGAGACATGACACATAATGTGCATGTGTGTGTGTGTTTGGTCAGGTTTTGCCAACATCATGAGTAATAAATGTCCCCACAAGGATAGTAAAACCTAAAATCACCTACACTATGTGGAGCAACCAACAGTCTACAAGAAAGATGTCTTAATAAAGATGATGAATAATGAATATGTAAAAAGCTGGAAAGTTTTGTGTGTGATAGGTTTAGGGGATGTATAATAGTCATTTCTGCAGCTATGAATTCTCTTATGCTTACTAATGCTGTATTATTTGATTAAAAATACAGTAAAAACTGTCAAAAATAAATGATGTGTCACGGTTAGTGGGTGTCGTAGAGAAGTGCACAACGAAAGAGTATTTAATAAATCCAACAGGTAAACATATTAAACTTCTACAATACCAGACAATGAAACACTGGAAACTGAAGGCTTAAATACACAGTGCATGATTGAATAAAACAGAACAGATGTAGAGCTAATTAATAACCAAGGAAACTAACTACGAACTCAGGCAGGTAAAACAGGAGAGAAAAAAAATCAAAACTGACTGCACATTACATGTTGTCTTTTTTAATATATTTTAAAATATAATTCATTCTTGTGAAGGCAAAGCTGAATTTTCAGCATCATTACTCCAGTCTTCAGTGTCACATGATCCTTCAGAAATATTTTCACAAAATTACTGTTTTTACCATATTTTTGATCAAATAAATGCAGCCTTTGTGAGTATATAAGACTTCTTTCAAAAACATTAAAACAATATTAATTATTCCAAACTTTTGACCTGCGGTTTATAAGCTATATAATGTATTTGTCATCTGCCATCTTGGATGTTGCCAAATGCCAAAGACATTTTTAGGCAAAATTAGTTACTTAAAGGTGCCCTAGAATTAAAAATTTAATTTATCTTGGCATAGTTAAATAACAAGAGTTCAGTACATGGAAAAGACATACAGTGAGTCTCAAACTCCATTGTTTCCTCCTTCTTATATAAATCTCATTTGTTTAAAAGACCTCCGAAGAACAGGCGAATCTCAACAACCGACTGTTACATAACAGTCGGGATCATTAATATGTACGCCCCCAATATTTGCATATGCCAGCCCATGTTCAAGGCATTATGCTGCGTTCCAGGCAGGTTTTTGAGCCCGTAAGTCACGACTTCAAATCACGACTCACGACTTTGTAGTGTTCCAGGAAAGTCACGCCAAATTGCGTAAAAGTGTAAACAAACCAACATGGCAGACCGTACGGGGCTTATGCTCATTAACAATTATTTCTATCGCCAAAGGTGACTCCTTGCTTATTTGAAGGAAACAGAGGAGGAAAATGGCGCATAAGGCAAGAGAAGCTGTTATACCTTTTATTTTACCGTGGACTTGCATAAACACCGCATCCGTAGGGGCTGCCATTGTTGTTTCGCGGGCTATGTGACGTCAGAACCCATAACTGGGAGTACATCGATCTAGTACGAGTTCACGGGTGGGAAGTCACGGGATTGACTGCCGATCCAGTGCACTTTCACAGGTAGAAGGTTGGAAAAACACGGTTTACGGGTTGCCTGGAACGTGGCATTAGACAAGGGCAGGGCGTCTGGATGTGCACAGCTGAATCATCAGACTAGGTAAGCAAGCAAGAACAATAGTGAAAAATGGCAGATGGAGCAATAATAACTGACATGATCCATGATTACATGATATTTTTAGTGATATTTGTAAATTGTCTTTCTAAATGTTTCGTTAGCATGTTGCTAATGTACTGTTAAATGTGGTTAAAGTTACCATCGTTTCTGACTGTATTCATGGAGACAAGAGCCGTCGCTATTTTCATTATTAAACATTTGCAGTCTGTATAATTCATAAACACAACTTCATTCTTTATAAATCTCTCCAACAGTGTGTAATGTTAGCTTTAGCCACAGAGCACTATCAAACTCATTCAGAATCAAATGTAAACATCCAAATAAATACAATACTTACGTGATTAGACATGCTGCATGACGAACACTTTGTAAAGATCCATTTTGAGGGTTATATTAGCTGTATTTGTTTATGCTGTTTAAGGCAAGCGTGAGCTCTGTGGGCGGGGAGCGTGAGCATTTAAAGGGGCCGCACAGCATAAATCGGCTCATATTTAATGATGCCCCAAAATAGGCAGTTAAAAAAATGAATAAAAAAAATCTATGGGGTATTTTGAGCTGAAACTTCACAGACACATTGAGGGGACACCTTAGACTTATATTACATCTTTTAAAAAGACGTTCTACGGCACCTTTAAAACTGCAGTCCTTAAGTTTTGACTCTTTGTCACCATCTCTGTTTAAAACCTGATATTGCAGTTATTTGTGTAATTATCATCTTTATGTGGCTTGTGTATCGGCATGTTAGCATTGTAATAAATCGCGCTGCCAGTGGTGATTAAATCTATCAATTGCTTAGCTCGGATCACGTCAAACCATGCAAATAGTAATATTATTGTTATAATTTGTTTTAAAAATTGTTAATGTTAACAACATCAGCATTGTGTGACTATGTGTATTTAGTGTGTATTAGTGTTACCTGTAGATTTCAATTTCTGTAGCATTCCCAGTCCGAAGTCTTTTGCTTTTGACTACAGGTGAATCACCAGTTGTCACTGATGATTGTCATTTGGACCTTTCTGGATTACAATACGCCATCAAAGAGATAATTTTAATTATTGAATGAATGAATGAATAAATTATTGCAGCTGCTGTGAGAAAAGGCTATAAATGATCTGCCTCCTGCAGCATCCTCACATGCCATATAGCCTTCTAGCTGGGACTCCTCCTTTCTGTTTACAGACGTAATGTAATGATGCAAAGATGAACTGCTGCATGCTTGAATTTCACACGGAAACCCACCAGTACTGATTTTATTATAAAACATTATTAAAAGCCGTTGTGAATCGGGCTAAGGTAGGGAGATGTTTTGAACACTGGCTGGTTATGAACTTGCTCAAAAATTTATTTTGGATCATTTTTAAAAGTTACAGACTGTAGCTTTAAGAAGACAGTTTAATTTTTCTACCAACAATTTGAGACAGTCTTTACATTTAGGATGACTAACTATATTTAACTTACTTCCAACCATTAATCCATTTGCAGAGTTCTGTTTTGTATAAAATAGTCCTCATCTAGCCAACTGCTAGAAGGACTCATCCAGTCAGTGGCAGACAGAGGACCTTATGCAAATGAATTCATATCCAGACACTGTTGAAAAAGGTCTTCAATTAAAGCTGTTATTTATATATTTCTTTGAGTGTGTGTGTGTGTTGGGAGAGAAGAATGAGAGCCCTTTAACAGGTTCTCTGGTTATTTAATTGTCATTGCCATTGAAGGTCATGTAGTTTCAGCAGTGTGAGTCAGCATACTGCTCCTCCAGTGGCCCATCATGCACCTGGACACATTCACCTGTTATTAAGGACATTTAGGCCAGAAAATGGTCAGTCAATTTAATTCATGACGTTCCATTCATCCAATTTGTCACTTTGACTGTATTACTTTTTTTTAATAGCCATCCCATTTCAGCCATTTCAAAAGCATTTCAGTTTCCCAACTGAAAATGACACTCTTATAGAAAATATTTTCTTAAAGTCACCATAAAATCCAAATTGACAATTCTTATTTTTTTTATGTAATATCGCAGTATTTATTATAAATGATTTAAACTTTAATAAAAATGAGGATGGGACAACACTCACATGAGATCACAGCAATAGCAAACCAAAACCAACAATACAATCAGTTTCTGATGCACAAAATCAAGTCCCACCCTGAAGCCGTTTCACTCAGATATACGTCATAATATGGAAGAAAAGACAATCACAACTTATGTTTCATGCCAACTTTAATGGTACACAACAGAGTATTTCTTGTTTATTTATTTATTTATACAAATTAATTTTTTATCCAATGCATTTAATATCTGCATTTTTGACGCATCCCGAGTCACTACGATAAGACTGCATTAATGATTTTTTTTTCCAATTTGGACAGAAGGTTTACTTGCTCATATGACATATTTTGATATACACATCTTATAGGACATGCAGAAGAAAATAAAAATTATGTAAAATGTTCCTCCGTGCAAAGTTACGTGCAATGTCATTTCAATACACTGCCTCATGAAGCTTCGGAGATTTACGAATTGAATCAGTGGATCGAAGCACCAAAGTCACGTGATTTCAGCAGTTTGGCGGTTTGATACGCGATCCGAATCACTGATTCGACAAAAGATTCGTAACACTCTGAAGCAGTCTTTTGAAATTGGCCATCACTAGATATTATTTAAAAGTCAATATTTAGTTTTTTGGTGCACAAAAAATTTTCTCGTCACTTAATAATATTAAGGTAGAGCCACTGTACTCACATGAACTGATTCAAATATGTTTTTAGTACCTTTATGGATCTTGAGAGAGGAAGTACCGGCTTTCATCAAAAATAACTTAAAGGTGCCCTAGAATTAAAAATTGAATTTACCTTGGCATAGTTAAATAACAAGAGTGCAGTACATGGAAAAGTCTCAAACAACATTGTTTCCTCCTTCTTATATAAATCTCATTTGTTTAAAAGACCTCTGAAGAACAGGCGAATCTCAACAACCGACTGTTACGTAACAGTCGGGATCATTAATATGTACGCCCCCAATATTTGCATATGCCAGCCCATGTTCAAGGCATTAGACAAGGGCAGCCAGTATTTAACGTCTGGATCTGTGCACAGCTGAATCATCAGACTAGGTAAGCAAGCAAGGACAATAGCAAAAATTGGCATATGGAGCAATAATAACTGACATGATCCATGATTACATGATATTTTTAATGATATTTGTAAATTATCTTTGTAAATGTTTCGTTAGCATGTTGCTAATGTACTGTTAAATGTGGTTAAAGTTACCATCGTTTCTTACTGTATTCACGGAGACAAGAGCCGTCGCTATTTTCATTATTAAACACTTGCAGTCTGTATAATTCATAAACACAACTTCATTCTTTATAAATCTCTCCAACAGTGTGTAATGTTAGTTTTAGCCCGTTAGCCACACATAGGCTACTATCAAACGCATTCAGAATCAAATGTAAACATCCAAATAAATACCATACTTACGCGATTAGACATGATGCATGACGAACACTTTGTAAAGATCCATTTTGAGGGTTATATTAGCTGTGTGAACTTTGTTTATGCTTTTTAAGGCAAGCGCGAGCTCTGGGCCGGGGAGCACGAGAATTTAAAGGGGCCGCAGCCTGAATCGGCGCATATTTAATGATGCCCCAAAATAGGCAGTTAAAAAATGAATTTAAAAAATCTATGGGGTATTTTGAGCTGAAACTTCACAGACACATTCAGGGGACACCTTAGACTTATATTACATCTTTTAAAGAGACGTTCTACGGCACCTTTAATTTGTGTTCCATAGATGAACGAAGGTCTAACGGGTGTGGAACGACATGAGGTTGAGTAATAAATGACATTATTTTCATTTTTGAGTGAGCTAAAACTATTCAGAAAGTTGTCATGATTAAAATCATATCAGAACTTTTGAACCTTTAATGTAAAAATTTCAACACATGCAAAGCCACTGAAAACCAAAGTGGCACATTTCAGAGAAAAAAAATAATTAAAAAACTTGAAATACCTGCATAAGTGTACACACCCCTGAACTAAAACTTAGTTGAAAGCACCTTTTGATTTTATTACTTTTGATATATCTTGACTTGGGAATATTTCCCACTCTTCTTTGCAAAAATGTTCCAGGTTATGAGGGCATCTCTTGTGCACAGCCCTTTTCAGGTGCCCCCGCAGATTTTCTGTAGCAAAAATAGAACATGAGAAAGAACTGGTAGATTTTGTGCACATATGCAACACGACTTTTACTAATAACTTAAGGCACTGCTATGTGTGTGTGTGTTCTTATCATATCATCATATTCAGCCTGTATCATAGTGGGCCTCTTCTTTTCTGTGGTTTAATCTTATTTTCATCTATTTAATAATTTATTGTTTGACGAGACAGACATCGGCTGCTCTGAATACCAAAAAGTCAGAGACCCAACCTCACGTGCTTCACATCACCCTAATATTTCATCTGCTTCCTCCATCAGACACACTGCTTGCCATACTCAATAATCTCTTTCAAATTCTTTCCCTTTGCCTTTATCTCTCCCACTCACCTTGTTTCTGTCTATCAGTTTACAACTATTTCATTTCCAACAGTTCTCCAGCCAGAAAACCACCTTCTTCCATTTGTACTTTGTATCACTTCATCTATTTCTTTAATGTTCTCTCACACTTTTAAGTTCCTCACTCCCCAGTTTCATTTTATGCTTTATTGGCAATAAAAAAGTAAAGCACTTTTGTATCGTCAAAGATGTAACGGTTTAGACAATAACCTCCTTACCTCTTTCACTCGCCCTCTCTCTCAGCCAGGAGACAGCAATCCTTCATTTGTCGTTTCATGAAACACTGCCTCATTTAAAATGCATTTCCATTACATCTGAGCACTATAAAAAATTCCCAGTGCGCACACAGAGACACACACACACACACATAAACGTCTGAGCTGAGTCACAGCTTGATGTTACAGCTCCTGCAGAGCTGAACTGGACAGGGTGGGGATTTGTGTCTGACCGCAGGAGGTGATCTCTAACGTGGACATGGCTGGTCTTTTCAGATATTAGCTTTGTTCCAAAACCTAATGAGTCTTTGGCATCTTATATTACAGACATTGCAGTTTTTTGCTCTGGCCACATCTGCAGTCCTCATGTTTTCCTGCAGCAGGACTATGACATATTCAGACAGGTGATCAGGGACCCTGAGCATCTTTCTTCCAGTGTTTTTTAAAGTCAGTAGAAAGGTCTCTTTAATGTCTTGTAAATGTGACCTTAAATGACCCTTCGCAAAGACCCGCCCCCCTTAGTTACTGTCACGGAGAAAAGAAGACATTGACAACACATCGACAGACAAGACAAAGCAGGTTACTTATGCTATTAAACAAAGTCCCAGCTTTCAAATTGTGTAATTTTGTAAGAAATTCGAACAATAAAAACCGTTTTGTAGCTCTTTGATGTGTCCTGACAGATCACTGTAGCGCCTCAGTTCAAGCGACTCGTGAACCGATCATCTCTTCCTACTAGTTAATTTATAGCATCAAATAAACATGAATGAACAAGGGAAGGAATGTTGTTTCAACTGCCGAAAGACGTAAATACACACCATTTTCAAGTCCACCGAGGTTAATCTCCTAACTCCTGAATGCTTTCTCAGATGAAAGTGGCAGAATCGGCATTATGATTGGTTAGATCGCTTGTCAATCAAACTCCCGGTGAAGGGTCAATTGTCTCCCGTCTGTAAACTGTTAGTGTCTTATAGGTGGCCTAGAATTAAATATTGAATTTATATTGGCATAGTTGTACATGGAAAAGACATACAGTGAGTCTCAAACTCCATTGTTTCCTCCTTCTTATATAAATCTCATTTGTTTAAAAGACCTCAGAAGAACAGGCGAATCTCAACATAACACCAACTGTTATGTAACAGTCGGGGTGTACGCCACCAATATTTGCATATGCCAGCCCATGTTCAAGGCATTACACAAGTGCAGGACGTCTGGATGTGCACAGCTGAATCATCAGACTAGATAAGCAAACAAGAACAATAGCGAAAAATGGCAGATGGAGCAATAATAACTGACATGAGATTTTTAGTGATGTTTGTGAATTGTCTAAATATTTTGTTAGCATGTTGCTAATGTACTGTTTAATGTGGTTAAAGTTACCATCTTTATTACTGTATTCACGGAGACAAGAGAGCCGTGGCTATTTTCATTTTTAAACACTTGCAGTCTGTATAATTCATAAACACAACATTCTTTATAAATCTCTCCAACAGTGTAGCATTAGCCGTTAGCCACAGAGCATAGCCTCAAACTCATTCAGAATCAATGTAAACATCCAAATAAATACTATACTCACATGATCCGATGTATGCATGCAGCATGCATAACGAACATCTTGTAAAGATCCATTTTGAGGATTATATTAGGTGTGTGAACTGTTTTTATGCTGATCAAGGCAAGAGCGAGCTCTGGGCCGGGGGAGCGGGAGATTTAAAGGGGCCACAACCTATATATCAGTGCATAGTTAATGATGCCCCGAAATAGGCAGTTAAAAAAATGAATAAAAAAAAAATCTATGGAGTATTTTGAGCTGAAACTTCACAGACACATTCAGGGGACACCTTAGACGTATATCACATCTTGTAAAAAAATGTTCGATGGCACCTTTAATTAAATTAAATGTATTGCGGTTTCCACAAAATATTAAGTAGCACAAAATTAAATATAATAAAATTTAAAAAGAAGTTCTAGGGTACTTTTAAGGACTATCTATCTATCTATCTATCTATCTATCTATCTATCTATCTATCTATCTATCTATCTATCTATCTATCTGTCTGTCTGTATGTCTGTCATAACAGCTACATCACAGACGCAGGGCTGCCGCTAAGGGGGGGAAAGTTAGGACGATTCTAAGGGCCCACACTCTTTTGGGGCCCCCAGAGATCAGTTTTATTAGTATTTTTATTTATTAGTAGTAGTAGTACTCTGAACGCCCACACGAAACATAGAATCATCAGACTATTAATTAATTGTATACATTGTGCGTTCTGAGCTTTTATAAGCTGTACGAACTGAACGGATCAATTGTCTGTGCAATTGACTGTGACTGTAACTGAAGCTTAATTGTTTAATTTTGCATGAGTGGTGCTCGAATCACCGTCAGCGCGTTCACCAGTGCACTCCAGAAGTGTTAAGATATGCACGAGCCATTCCTATACAGCGCTGATGATAAAATGTGCAATCCATTTGGATTGTGTTGAGGATAGTAAAACGCTATGGTGAAAGTCGAACATGATCTAAAACAGCCATTAAAATGACTGATGAAAAAAGGGGAAAACATCATCTTGCAAGCTTTTTAAACTCACAAGGACCACATTTATTAGAATTGATCATTGTATTTATTGTGGCAAATTTTAACTAGGCTGGTTGTAGAATTTATAATAGATAATCTGTTAAGGGAATAGATTTTCATTAAAGATTTATATTACAACTGTGGCATGTTGCTATAGTTTCTAACTGTGTTGCTAGTTTTCATAACAAATACTAAAAGAAAGAAAGAAAACGTGGTTTTACCTGTAATTATATCCTTATTGTAACAAATGCTATACAATTAAAAGAAATATGCTATTTTAAGGCCAAGTACAAGTTAGAAAGAGCTTTAAAATAGGGACCTTCTTGAATTTTTGACTAAACAATTGGTTTTGTTTAAGAATGTATGAATATTTGATTACTGTACTGTTTTTCTATTACATTTATACTTGCATAATAAATCATCTGCTAGTGCTAACTCCAGCCATGGGAGGTCTCTGACTAAACACTGATACCTGGTCAAAAGCAATATTAAATTGCAGACAAAGATTTTGGATAGCTAGGTTGACTTGTATGTTTGGCGCGGAATGGGTGCCAAACATACAGGGTTTCTCAGAAGCGGAAGTCGTCATAGTTGGGTAAAATTCTATAGCAGTGAATGAGAGAATACATTAAATTTAATTTTTCTGTTTCCATTTGCTCAAATAGCAATAGTGTTTTCACAACTTTCTAAAAGAGGAAAAAAATAGAGAGCAATTGATAACAGCAGTCAATAGAGAGAAAGATGTCATTTTTACTGTCACTCCCATAGCTGCAGTAGCGTTGACTAGTTTTTTTTGTAATTTGATGCAAAGGAAATATAATACTAAGTATAGTGTTATTAATGTGCATAAGTTTTTTTGTTGTTTTTTTAAAAAATGAAAATATAAAAAAAACTTTGCAGGATTTATGATATTGATCAAACAGTCTGTGAAAAGGGTCTATTCTTTCATAGAGCACAAAAAAATTGCTAGCGGCACCCCTGCACAGCAGTTCCAGTGACTGAGAGGATCAGTTTCTCAGGTGTGCAGAAACTGATGATAGAGTCTGAGCTCTCTTTTGACATTATTCTCTCCTTTTTTTTGGCCAGACAGGTGTGGAGGCAGATCTCTCTGATAGTTTGTTATGTGTGTGTGTGTGTGTGTGTGTGTGTGTGTGTGTGTGTGTGTGTGTGTGTGTGTGTGTGTGTGTGTGTGTGTGTGTGTGTGTGTGTGTGTGTGTGTGTGTGTGTGTGGTTTGACCATTGCCCAGTGCTCTTTAAGCTGACCTATTCTCTGATGTATCATTGCGTTGCCTAGCACGTCAGAACCTCAGTCATCTCATTCTTTTACTTGCCTCCATAAGACACACACACACACACACACACACACACACACACACACACACACACACACACACACACACACACCTTTTTCACTATTTCTGTAACTTTTTTTATTTTGTACTCATGCATTTTAATTGTTCTCAAAGGTGCACTAGAACTTTTTTTAAAAAGATGTAATATAAGTCTAAGGTGTCCCCTGAATGTGTCTGTGAAGTTTCAGCTCAAAATACCCCATAGATTTTTTTAATTCATTTTTTTAACTGCCTATTTTTGGGCTACTGGCCCTTTAATTCTCGTGCTCCACACCCACGAAGCTCGCGCTTGTCTTGAACAGTGCATAAACAAAGTTCACACAGCTAATACTTTTATATTGTTTACATTTGATTCTGAATGAATTTGAGGCTGTGCTCTGTGGCTAACGGCTAATGCTACACTGTTGGAGAGATTTATAAAGAATAAAGTTGTGTTTATGAATTAAACAGACTGCAAGTGTTTAATAATGAAAATAGCGACGGCTCTTGTGAATACAGTAAGAAATGATGGTAACTTTAACCACATTTAACAGTACATTAGCAACATGCTAACGAAACATTTAGAAAGACAATTTACAAATATCACTAAAAATATCATGATATCATGGATCATGTCAGTTATTATTGCTCCATCTGCCATTTTTCACTGTTGTTCTTGCTTGCTTACCTAGTCTGATGATTCAGCTGTGCAGATCCAGATGTACAGCCCTTGTCTAATGCCTTTCATAATGTTGGGAACATGGCATGGCATATGCAAATATTGGGGGTGTACATATTAATGATCCAGACTGT
Organism: Chanodichthys erythropterus; assembly: GCF_024489055.1. NCBI lineage: Eukaryota > Metazoa > Chordata > Actinopteri > Cypriniformes > Xenocyprididae > Chanodichthys > Chanodichthys erythropterus. The sequence continues at coordinate 9,339,988 of NC_090231.1, read as the reverse complement.
TACGTAAACAAATGAGATTTATATAAGAAGGAGGAAACAATGGAGTTTGAGACTCACTGTATGTCATTTCCATGTACTGAACTCATGTTATTTGACTATGCCAAGATAAATTCATTTTTCATTCGAGGGAACCTTTAAATTGAAATATTTGAGTAAACTAATTCATACATTTAACTTAAAATTATCTTGCATGCTGGGAAATAGAAATCCCAGTCCAGTTTCAGTTAAACATAAGTTTGTCCAAATTAAAAGAAATTAGTTCATAAAACTCAAAACAATGAAACAGTTCAGTTTACTTAAAATGTCAGTTCTGTGAACTTGACAGAAAAAGAAAGTGCTACATACTCAAGGTTAATTTGACTGAATTCTTTAGTAGAATCTCAAACCAATTCCTTATTTTGATCGTTGGGGTTTACAGAGTAAATTTCCTCTCTCTTTTAACGTTTCTCTCCTCTTCTCAGCATCACTCTGTTGTGAGATCTACAAATCTGACATGAAATGATCTTTTCTTTACCTGTCATGCACACAAGCCTCTCTATATGTGATCTCCCTTTTATCACACTATTTTCCTTTATCAATCTTCAGTATATGCAATGTCATGTAAATAAATTTGACTGAAATCAATAAACATGACCGCCCGTGTGTGTGCTTATGTGTGTCATTTTGAGTAACTGTCTCTCAGCTTCTCTTTTTCTTGATGCTCTAGAGTCTCACAAGTTTGTGTGAACGTCTTATGAGGTAATTTGCTATTTATGGTAAGCATGGGTGCTCACGCGTTTGCTAACACATGTTTTTAGAAACCTGGAGCGCTGACACATCAGTACTGTACTCAATAGACTGACGTCGATGGCTAGTAATAGTGCTTTAGCTCATTTTGTCACAGATCCAAGGAGAAAACAGAACATTCAGGCCCTTCTTGATATTCTAAGCCTTGGCAACCCAATCCTTCTAATATGCTTGCTCAAGAAGCAATTCTTATTATTGTCAATGTGAAAAACAGTTGTGTTGCTTAATATTTTTGTGGAAACACAAAATTCGGGATTGTTTGATGAATAGAAAGTTCAAAAGAACACAATTTGCTTGAAATAGAATTTTTTTTTTTTTACATTATAACTGTCTTTACTGTCTTTTTGATCAATTTAATGCATCCTTGCTGAATAAAAGTATTAATTTATTCACATTACATCATCTCTCTCTTTCTCTCTAATGCTTATCACTATTATTGATTGGATTGTGACGCAAAAACCACTGACTCAGACTTCTTAGTCATCACAGTAAATAACATTAAAATGATCAGATGGAATGAATTTAGATTAACTAAATGAGACATACTATATTTCTTTTTCAGAACTTGATGTTTTATAGCAATACACATATACATCACTTCCACCGTTGTGCTCACAGTGAAGAGAACAACACTCTGTCTCGCACTCCACTGGAACTGAACTAACACACACATACACATTTATATACAATACACACACAGATACACACACACACACACACACGCTCACATTCACACATGTACACGCACACCGCATGCGGTCCTGTTCAGTTCGTGCAGTCGTCCTGCTTTAATACATCAGTGCCTAATTTAGGCTGCTTCCACACCATGTTAACTTACAAAAACATCAGGCAAAATATGCAAAAACAAACCAAAGTCGAGAAATCAAGTATAAAAGGGAAGAGATTAAATTAATTTCAACATTTGAATAAAGAAAAGATAAAAGCATCTTTTAAAAAATAAACAGATAATTCAGTTAATTTACATCATCATCATCATCATCATCACATTACCAGGATTTTCTTTAATTGTATCGCATAATGGAGTATTAATAACAGTGAGTAGAGAAGAACAGCAATAGCAACATGACATTCGGTACTGCACAAGATGGTGATCGATCAGGTTTCGTATGAAGCATGAAGAAAAAGCGGCATTGGGCATCTGAGACAGTCTTTGGAATCATTAATTGGCCGGGTTCAGCTGGCGCCTCCCCCTTTAGAAGAAGCCCCACCCCATTGATATGACTTAGATGACTGAAATCAGTTGATTGACAGACATTACTCGCGACAAGTCCACAGTTCAAATCCTGCGCACTCAACCATGAATTCCAATGACAGTTCCTGGGCATCTGTCAGCATGGCAACCAGCAGATCTAGTCTTCGGACAGCGCGTGCCACTTAGCGATCTGTCGGCGCGGGTGGTCGCAGATCTCACGCCAGTGCTCGCCGGCGGTGCCGGGGGAGGAGGTGCCGAGGAGGAGCCGGCCGATGACAGGTGTACGGGACGTTCTGTCGGAGTCCAGCAGGAGCAGCTCCACGCTGGTGTCTCGCAGGCCATCTTCCGAGGGCAGGTCGAAAACGAAGAGCTCGTTGAAGACGGGGTTGGGGGCACACTTTTTCACGTGCGTCTTCTTCTTACACACTCGCTTCTTCCCCTGGAACAAGTTCACCTTCACGTAAGGGTCTAAAAAAGATGGGAGTAAGAGAAATAAACAGTGAGACAGAAATCAATACTTCAGTCGATGCACAGGAAATTATACTTTGTGCACTGGGAGATCACATCCCCGCTGTACAAAGTGTTTTATAAGTGGCCGACACAATGATGCACTAATCAGGGTTATTATGACTAAAATCATTATAAATAAATAAATATTTTCACTGCTTGGGGGAAAAAAAAACAAATGTAAATTGAAATATAAAAAACCTAACCTAAGCTATTTTATTTCAGCTAGCTGACAAGTTTAACTTGATGTACTAAAATAACTAAAACTGAAATAAAAAATAATAAAAACTATATGAATGAAAACGAATAAAAAAAGAAAAAAAAAAGAAAATGTAAAATGTAAAAATAAAAACTAATTCAAAATATTAAGAAAAAAAATATTATAGTATCTCAAAGCTAATAAAATAACACTGGTACTAATAGAGGCGATCCATCAAAAAATGTACATGAAATGTTCTATCTATCTATCTATCTATCTATCTATCTATCTATCTATCTATCTATCTATCTATCTATCTATCTATCTATCTATCTATCTATCTATCTATCTATCTAAATTGCACCATATTAAGCATGATGCTTCTGCTAATGTCCACTGCTATCTGTCCCACACACTCTGACCTCACCTGATGGTCCGTTGGTGTCAGCCTTGGGCAGGTGTCGGGCTTTCAGTACCACCACAGTCAGAGTACTGGTGGTAGACTGATAACACAGGGACAGAAGTAGCTCTCCTCGACCAGCACTCCTCTACAGAGAAGAAAAAAGACATTTATTTACATGTTTTTGTCTGGTATGGACACAATCAGCATCACAAACCTCTCCCTAATTTCATGTTTGGGCAACTAACCCTTAGCAGGTTAGAGAGGACAACTTCTAAACAGTTACAAGAAACTGACTGTGAATCATTCCCTTGGCACAACACCAATGTATGCCTCCAATTATGTGTGAACATGGCAGCATGTTGCCTTGGCAACAACACATCAGCAGGGTTCTGCTGCTGCCACGACGATGACTTAGAATGTCTCTCAACCGATGAAGCATAATTATGTGTTTAACTATATGCAGTCAAAGTCACCAATGAAACATAACAGCCTTTCTTTCATCTCAAATGGAGTGAATTCTTATGTGCATAACAGTAAAATTGTGTTGCCAAAACAAGATTTAATCAAAGATGATGACTTCTGCACTGTTCACTGTTTTTTAAATTAGGTGCGTTGCCTTCCAATCCCCATTAAAGACTTTTATGCATGAAGCAGTGCATTAAATGTTACAAGAAAATTGGTGTAGATTCTTTGTGAACACGTTAGTACATTTATTATAAGCATAAATACTTAGTCAGTCTGTAAAGGCAGAAATGAGTCATGTGTGGTCCATTAGTGGGTCAATTAAAAATGTACAACCTGTGGGTCTTAAGATGGATGGCAATGACTATTTATTAACCCAACTGGAAAAACAGACACCGTTAATTGTTTTCTCTTTCCGGGCTTGGGTGTGTCATTGACTGTCCGCATTAATCAAGACCATTGAAACCATTGACTGTCTCGACATGAGCTGGGACTGGTATGTTGACCTTAAAAAAAATATTCAAATTCTCTCTCCTCTTCCAAAGGTACATGTATGTGCTTTCATATTATACTTGGCTGTGCAATCTATGCGAGCATGTCCATGTAAAATATATAAATAGATATTAACTTGAACATTTATAGCACAGTTTACACACACACACTATAAATAAAGACAAATAAACACAAAATAAAGCTATTCTTACCCTGACGTTCCTTTTGATAATGTCCCGGCTCATGAGGACCCGCCCCTCGGACAAGTCAATGTCAGCCAGAGGAACGAGGGTCTCTCCGATCACTTCATCACGTGAAAAGCGGTCGAAACTCAGCACCATGAAGTGCAAAGCCAGCTGGGAAACTCGTGCATATTGGATTCCGTAGAAGCTGAAGGTCTCGTCGAAGGCCGGGTCCAGAGTCTTCCTCAGTACACGTGTCTTCACCTTGTGCTTCTTCTCAGGCAGCAAGGTCAGCTTAATATAGGGGTCAGAGGTCAACGACTGTTCATCCGTGGGGGACAATCCATGTGCCTCCTTGATGTGAACCATGAAAGCCTTCTTCTCAAAGTTGTACTCAACTGAAAAGAAGAGAGTCCCCAGGCCACCCTCCTTGTCCTGAGATTTTTCCACGGCTGGTGTTGGTGTCTGACTGGATAGGATGCTTTCTGGAGTACAAGCCTCCTGATTGCCACCCGGCCCAAAGCCTGCTTGAAGAGACGGGATGTCCAAGTCTGGGGAGCTACGCACTTTCAGTTGGAGGGTTGGTGGCTTGGAGGTAAAGTTTCCATTAAGATCTCGTTTCTCCAGGTCCAGATGGAGCTCTGGCCGCCCAGCAGTGGGACTGAGGGTCTGTTTTCCATGGGCTTCTGGTGTCTTTTCTCCTCCAAACTTCTTCTTTCCATTCAGGCTCTCAGGATAGATGTCAACCCCCTTCAGCATGTGGACAAACTTATAGGGTGGGGTCTTGTTATTGGTCTTGTTGGCTTTGCGCTGGCAGCAAATCCATGCAAAGATGGAGACGCTGAAGACCAGGCCAAACACACTCACCACTGCCACACTCACAGGAACCTCCGCTATGTATAAAACAGGAAATTGAGAAAAAAAATACCAATAATCTATTCATCTATTCTTTTTTATAGATATATACAGATTGTTGCCGTGAAATACTGAAACACATTCAACCGGAATACGGAGATTATATAAAATTATTTGCATCAACACAAACACTGACATATGTTGATGTTCACAGCTTTAGCAAAACAATACAAAAGAAAAATAATGCCACTTTTTCTCACCGAACGAGGTCTCAGGAGGCTTTATAAATCATACCATTTATAAATTTCGTTTTGGCTATGAAAGAAGTCACAATCATATGGTATGCAGTAGCTAGTCTCTGTGAATATGGAAATGTCCGTTTTCAAGGTGGGTGCAGCACCTCTCCCTTGTATTAGCTAAGGTGCTCTGTCAGCCTTTTGTCTTTCCCTCAGAAAACAAACTCTTCTGTGACTATTAAGTAATCTTTGAAAGCATCTCGACGCGTTTCAAACATTTTCATATACCAGTGATGTCATGGGCTACTAATAGAGCACGCGCCTATTTATGTCTGTGCCCGCGCATCAGAGAAATCATTACTGAGCCACGTTTCCAAAAATGTAATATGAGATATTTAACCATGCACAAATACGATGCATTCACCGACAATGATAAATAACAACAATTTACTCACCGAAATGTTCTTCTTCTGTCGTCAATGGTGCCATTGTATGTGCGCGCTCTGTCCAAGGTCCTGAAGAGATGCTTCAGCTCGCGCTGCCTCTCACGATTTTCACCGCACGTTACGCTCGCCCGTCTTTCGCTTCAGGCGGAGAGGGACACAAGACTGAATAATTTAATGGTTGTAGTAAATTAAAAATTTACGCCTGTTTATTGTTGTAACAAAACAGAATAAGCAAGAATTTCCTCCTTTCCCAGAGGTTTCTCACACCCACCCAGTGCTGATACTCGCTGCGCTATGAGTGTGCCTGAAAAGCGACGCCTCCCCATTCCCCTCCCCTCTAGTGAGTTTATCGGTTCTGACGCAGTTCTGACGAACACAGTGCCTGAAATCTCTGCCCTGCGCACTGTTTAGGCCTGTTAATCATTCTGTGTGTGTGTTTTTTTTTTAAACGTAGCCTATCTGAAGAGGTACAGGTGAAATGGTCTTCGTTGTGGGTCTATTAACGGGGAGAACTGAGCTGACACAATTTCATTTTATGTTTCCTACAGTAAAAGCTACATTTGATCAAATAACATGGATAATAGAGCAGTAGGTCTATGCCTCAATAAATATAATTTAGATATCCTAAACATCTCTGGTTGCAACTGGTCGAGGACTTGGTTTTTATTTTGTTCTTTTGCCAGAAATGTATGGTCTGACATCTTTTAGGCCCTAATTTAGTTTGGAATTGGTAACGTCCCTGTCATCTACATGTCTTGTGTGTTGAATATTCATGCTCATCAATGAAAATCTGCTTGATGGTGTCACCTTCACATCTTTCTTAATCAGTTTGGAGTTTTATTTAATATAATCAGTATATCAGTCAACATATACTCACATAACTCTTCTATTTGATCACCTTTTTCAGCATTTGTGGTGGTGACTTAAATTATTATATTAAATAATTTAACTTGAAATGATTCAAAATGTAAACCAACATCATATTTCTTATTTTATTAAGAAATGCATCTTGTCTCCTCAATGTTTTTATTGAAGAACATATTCTTAAAACAAGTCAAAAAAGTCTAAATGTTGAGAACCAAATGAAGCCATCTTGTAAATACTCTTGATTGTAGATGAACACTGATTTCAGCAACAGCCACATTGGAGTGGAATAACATGCTTTTCTCTGAGAGCACAACTGTATAAGTAAACATTCAGTTCCAATAGAACCTCCACCCTATTCACAGACTGTAATGATGAGTTTCCACAGTTATCAACATTGCAAATCTAGTAGGTTTTTCATATTTAATTTTTTTTAATTAATACACATTGTAGCATTAATATGGAGACATTTACATTTATTCATTTGGCAGATGCTTTTATACAAAGAGACTTACAAGTGAGAAATACAACAAGCAAGTCATCATAAAGAGGCAAATAGACACACAAAGTGCTCACCATACAAGTTTCAGACATTGCTCAGAGTATCATAAGCTACAATAGAGAGGGATTAAAGGAAATGAAAGGATAGGTAATGAAAGGATAGGTTCTTTTTTTTTAAGATGAGGTCAAGGGCTCTCGAAAGAGATGAGTTTTCAGCTGTCTTTTGAATGTTGCCAGGGATTCCTATATGCATGATTACTTCCTGGTTGCATTCCGGATGAAGTCAGGAAAATCGTTCCACCAGCATGGAGCAGTGAATGAGAATGTCCTGGAGAGTGACTTTGTGCCTCTCTGTATCTCTGTTTTATGTGTGTAATTGTACCATAATATGCAACTGCATTAATTTCTATCCCTGGACTGGGCAACTTAACTGATTAATTGATTGTGATACGACTGTTTTTGTTCATGTGAATTGACTGTGTATTATTGTAACGAAGCGGGAGTCATGGTAAGATCCAAATGCAAGCTTTATTAAGAATGTCGTACAGTCAGGGTCAATCAGGATCAGACGAGAACAGCAAGGGACAGGCAGAATCGTAATCAGGGTGCAGGCAATGGTCAGGACAGGCGGATATCATTCGCAGAACAGTATACAAGGCAAGGGTCAGGACAGGCAGCAACGGGTCAAAAAACAGGAACAGGCAAGATCAATAACAGGCAGACAGAAAACAAGGAAACGCTCAGAATTGTCACAAGGAATCAAGACTTCGCAAACTGGTGGTGTGAGTGTGAGTCCTTTATAGTCCTGTTAACGTACTGCAGCTGGGTGTGGTGATTAGTGAGGAGTGTGTGCATGGCTGTATGTGGCGACAGGTGATTGGTGTAGAGTGAACATGTGACTGGCAGGTAGGATTGTGGGAAGTGTAGTCCGGGAACTGACAGTAACAGACGTGATCGTGACAATTATGTTACTGTTTTTGTAAAGCGTCCTTGAGCTTGAGAAAGGCGCTATATAAATTAAACATATTATTAGTACATGTGTTTCCATTGATGTTTATGCACATATTTTTTACCAGATAAAAATGATCTGCCTATCTCACATAAAATAGGTGGATCATGGAAACATATTAACTGAACCCTTGTGTGACACTCACACAAACACGCAAAAACTATTTTGCGCTATACACTCTTAGCCCGGATTTTATATTTACTTAAAAATATAATTACAATATACTTAAAATATTTAAGTTTGGTTGCATTACTTTTAAAATATAAGTATATTCTACTAATTTGTGGGTGTATTTGAATGTGTTAATAAATGTAAGTTAAATGCACTTAAATTATGAAGTTTTTCTCCTGACTAATCACTGGTTTGCGGCAGGTAATGGCGACATTTTGTCGTGGTGTGTGTGAATTCAAGGAGCTGTTGATTGTTACGGATGCTGGTGTAGAGATGAGGCTGATACGGATTTCCACAATACATACAATACTTTAATGAACACAAAGGCAGAGTACATCCAACATACGCTAACATAAACAGAGAACGGACAAGGAGTGAAGGGAGTGAGTGCAATATATAGGAGTGCTAACAATAGAGTCCAGGTGCAGGTGATCCGTGATGATGAGGAACTGACGAGGGAAGTGTGTGCAGGTGAGGAGAACAGGAGGATTCTGGGAAATGGAGTCCAGGGAAACAAGGGATCTGTAACAGTACCTCCCCCTCCCGGTAGGCGCGTCCTCGCGCCGTAGATGTAACAACCGGGAGGGGGGCGGGCGCCCTGGAGACCTCAAACTGGAGCAGGGGGAGGAGTAGACTGGAGTGGAGGTCTCCAGGGCAGGTCCAAAACCCATGGTGGGTCAGGAGCCGTGGGCAGCCATGGCGGGTCAGGAGCCGTGGGCGGCCATGGCGGGTCAGGGGCTGAAGGCAGCCATGGTGGGTCAGGGGCTGAAGGCAGCCATGGCGGGTCAGGGGCTGAAGGCAGCCATGGCGGGTCAGGTGCAGCGGGCAGCCATGGCGGGTCAGGTGCAGCGGGCAGACATGCAGCGGGCAGACATGGCGGGTCAGGTGCAGCGGGCAGACATGCAGCGGGCAGACATGGCGGGTCAGGTGCAGCGGGCAGACATGGCGGGTCAGGTGCAGCAGGCCGCCATGGCGGGTCAGGGACCGAAGGCTTCATGCCGTAGTGCCCAGGCGGCGCTGAAGGACCGGCGGGAGATGGCGGAACCAGCGGCTCCGCCGACCGAAGCGCAGCCGGTGCTCCAGAAGGCCGCAGTGTAAGACAGACGACATACAACAAAGTGAACACTGGGGAGAGTGAGGAGGCCGACTGGAGCTGAGGGACGGAGTGACAGAGTGAAGACGGAGGAGTGCAGTCCAGAAGTGAGGGCAGGCCGACGAAGGAACAAGGTGTGAACGGGGGCAGGATGGAGGCTGGTGACACTGGTGGACTGCTGGACAACGGTGGAGCAGAGGGAGGTTGGAGCCGGGGTGTAGGTAATCGCCCAGAGGTCCGAGGTGGAGATCTGGGCGAGGGGGCTTGAGGTGGAGGTTCAGTGTAAAGACAAATGGACGGAGGCGGGAGAGGGAGGCAGGGAGGGGAAACAGTCTTTGGGCTGGAGGGTTCAATAACACAGTTCACAGGAGTAGTTGGCCCGGCGGCGGCGACTGGCGCTGAGGGCTCGGCGGCGGAGACCTGCGCTGAGGGCTCGGCGGCGGAGACTGGCGCTGAGGGCTCGGCGGCGGGAGACTGGCGCTGTGGGCTCGGCGGCGGAGACTGGCGCTGAGGGCTCGGCGGCGGTGACTGGCGCTGTGGGCTCGGCGGCGGAGACTGGCGCTGAGGGCTCGGCGGCGGAGACTGGCGCTGAGGGCTCGGCGGCGGAGACTGGCGCTGAGGGCTCGGCGGCGGAGACTGGCGCTGATGGCTCGGCGGCGGAGACTGGCGCGGTGGGGTCGGCGGCGGGGACTGAGCGCTGAGGGCTCGGCGGCGGAGACTGGCGCGCTGAGGGCTCGGCGGCGGAGACTGGCGCTGTTTGCTCGGCGGCGGAGACTGGCGCTGCTTGCTCGGCGGCGGAGACTGGCGCTGCTTGCTCGGCGGCGGAGACTGGAGAACTTGGCTCGGCGGCGGAGACTGGAGAACTTGGCTCGGCGGCGGAGACTGGAGAACTTGGCTCGGCGGCGGAGACTGGAGAACTTGGCTCGGCGGCGGAGACTGGAGAACTTGGCTCGGCGGAGACTGGAGAACTTGGCTCGGCGGAGACTGGAGAACTTGGCTCGGCGGAGACTGGAGAACTTGGCTCGGCGGAGACTGGAGAACTTGGCTCGGAGGAGACTGGGGTTGAGGGCCATTTCATCCCCTCAAATACAATTAAAATCCCCACAGGCACTGGAGCTGGCTCTGTGGGGACTGGAGCTGGCTCTGGAGATACTGGAGCGGGCTCTGGAGACACTGGAGCGGGCTCTGGAGACACTGGAGCGGGCTCTGGAGACACTGGAGCGGGCTCTGGAGACACTGGAGCGGGCTCTGGAGACACTGGAGCGGGCTCTGGAGACACTGGAGCGGGCTCTGGAGACACTGGAGCGGGCTCTGGAGACACTGGAGCGGGCTCTGGAGACACTGGAGCGGGCTCTGGAGACACTGGAGCCGGCTCTGGAGACACTGGAGCCGGCTCTGGAGACACTGGAGCCGGCTCTGGAGACACTGGAGCCGGCTCTGGAGACACTGGAGCCGGCTCTGGAGATACTGGAGCCAGCTCTGGAGATACTGGAGCCGGCTCTGGAGATACTGGGGCCGCTTTCTTCCTCCTCCTCCGCTTACTAGGCCCAGTAGAGGAATATGGGTCCAGCCTGGGGCAGGCAGGGAGTTCGCTGGAAAGGTGTGCGGAGGAAGCCGGAGGTTGACTGACTGGCCCGGCCAACCGTGTTTCTGGATGGACTGGACGACAACACTGATCCTGAACCTCTTCCACAAAGAATTTGGAGCCATTCAACCACAAAATTAAATTGATAGTTTCGCTTAAGGAGAAACAAAAAACAGGTTCATCAAAACGGATAGTGTCGTCATCCAATCCATCCAAAAACAGGGAAATCAACTGAGCGTCGGGCCAGTTAGTCAAGTAAGCAAGCTCAACGAACTCCTCCACATACCTCTCCAGCGAACGTCCTACCTGCAGGAGCCCGATAAGGCGTTCGCTGGCTGTTAGGGTGAGAGGCGATGGAGGAGCTGGATCCAGGGAGCTGGGGAAAGTCTCCATTTTTTTTTTTCTGTGGAAATCCAGTTGGTAAAGGTCCGTTCTTCTGTTACGGATGCTGGTGTAGAGATGAGGCTGATACGGATTTCCACAATACATACAATACTTTAATGAACACAAAGGCAGAGTACATCCAACATACGCTAACATAAACAGAGAACGGACAAGGAGTGAAGGGAGTGAGTGCAATATATAGGAGTGCTAACAATAGAGTCCAGGTGCAGGTGATCCGTGATGATGAGGAACTGACGAGGGAAGTGTGTGCAGGTGAGGAGAACAGGAGGATTCTGGGAAATGGAGTCCAGGGAAACAAGGGATCTGTAACATTGATGAGCAGTTGGAACATTTGTTTTGGCTGTTCTACAGACATTTTTCCCAAACATATACCTTTTTATAGTTTTTCACCAAAGGAGAAAATCTCAATTTTTAAGTTACCATCATCGAGGTCAGGGTTTGTTTTAGTTGAGCTCTTGACCCTTGACTTTTTAATATTAGATTTTGTTTGCTCGGCGGCGGAGACTGGCGCTGAGGGCTCGGCGGCGGAGACTGGCGCTGAGGGCTCGGCGGCGGAGACTGGCGCTGAGGGCTCGGCGGCGGAGACTGGCGCTGAGGGCTCGGCGGCGGAGACTGGCGCTGAGGGCTCGGCGGCGGAGACTGGCGCTGAGGGCTCGGCGGCGGAGACTGGCGCTGAGGGCTCGGCGGCGGAGACTGGCGCTGAGGGCTCGGCGGCGGAGACTGGCGCTGCTTGCTCGGCGGCGGAGACTGGCGCTGCTTGCTCGGCGGCGGAGACTGGCGCTGCTTGGCTCGGCGGCGGAGACTGGAGAACTTGGCTCGGCGGCGGAGACTGGAGAACTTGGCTCGGCGGCGGAGACTGGAGAACTTGGCTCGGCGGCGGAGACTGGAGAACTTGGCTCGGCGGCGGAGACTGGAGAACTTGGCTCGGCGGAGACTGGAGAACTTGGCTCGGCGGAGACTGGAGAACTTGGCTCGGCGGAGACTGGAGAACTTGGCTCGGCGGAGACTGGAGAACTTGGCTCGGAGGAGACTGGGGTTGAGGGCCATTTCATCCCCTCAAATACAATTAAAATCCCCACAGGCACTGGAGCTGGCTCTGTGGGGACTGGAGCTGGCTCTGGAGATACTGGAGCGGGCTCTGGAGACACTGGAGCGGGCTCTGGAGACACTGGAGCGGGCTCTGGAGACACTGGAGCGGGCTCTGGAGACACTGGAGCGGGCTCTGGAGACACTGGAGCGGGCTCTGGAGACACTGGAGCGGGCTCTGGAGACACTGGAGCGGGCTCTGGAGACACTGGAGCGGGCTCTGGAGACACTGGAGCCGGCTCTGGAGACACTGGAGCCGGCTCTGGAGACACTGGAGCCGGCTCTGGAGATACTGGAGCCGGCTCTGGAGATACTGGAGCCGGCTCTGGAGATACTGGGGCCGCTTTCTTCCTCCTCCTCCGCTTACTAGGCCCAGTAGAGGAATATGGGTCCAGCCTGGGGCAGGCAGGGAGTTCGCTGGAAAGGTGTGCGGAGGAAGCCGGAGGTTGACTGACTGGCCCGGCCAACCGTGTTTCTGGATGGACTGGACGACAACACTGATCCTGAACCTCTTCCACAAAGAATTTGGAGCCATTCAACCACAAAATTAAATTGATAGTTTCGCTTAAGGAGAAACAAAAAACAGGTTCATCAAAACGGATAGTGTCGTCATCCAATCCATCCAAAAACAGGGAAATCAACTGAGCGTCGGGCCAGTTAGTCAAGTAAGCAAGCTCAACGAACTCCTCCACATACCTCTCCAGCGAACGTCCTACCTGCAGGAGCCCGATAAGGCGTTCGCTGGCTGTTAGGGTGAGAGGCGATGGAGGAGCTGGATCCAGGGAGCTGGGGAAAGTCTCCATTTTTTTTTTTCTGTGGAAATCCAGTTGGTAAAGGTCCGTTCTTCTGTTACGGATGCTGGTGTAGAGATGAGGCTGATACGGATTTCCACAATACATACAATACTTTAATGAACACAAAGGCAGAGTACATCCAACATACGCTAACATAAACAGAGAACGGACAAGGAGTGAAGGGAGTGAGTGCAATATATAGGAGTGCTAACAATAGAGTCCAGGTGCAGGTGATCCGTGATGATGAGGAACTGACGAGGGAAGTGTGTGCAGGTGAGGAGAACAGGAGGATTCTGGGAAATGGAGTCCAGGGAAACAAGGGATCTGTAACATTGATGAGCAGTTGGAACATTTGTTTTGGCTGTTCTACAGACATTTTTCCCAAACATATACCTTTTTATAGTTTTTCACCAAAGGAGAAAATCTCAATTTTTAAGTTACCATCATCGAGGTCAGGGTTTGTTTTAGTTGAGCTCTTGACCCTTGACTTTTTAATATTAGATTTTGTTTGGGCTGTTTTAACTGCATTAAAACCAACCAGACAAGCAAAGTTAAAAGATGATCAGGTGGTGTTGGTTATGTTTTCACATAATCATTATTTGATCTTAATCACTGAACTCATTTAGAGCCCAATCTCTGATTTAGATTTACATTATTGATTACAGATGCACTGTGATTCTACAGCACAAGATCAACTTTTACAATACAATTTTTTTTTTTTTTAAAGTTGTCCTTATCACAAAAATATATATTTTAGGCACACACAGACATCAAGAATCAGCATATGAATCTCAACAATGGTGACAAGCAACATATTCTGATAAACAGATCAACTCTGAACAGTAGAAAACAAGCTACTAAAAAGTCACAGATTGGTGACAGATTGATTGGTGGCAATTTAACTTGCTTAGTACATTAAACTTAAATATACTATGTGTAATAACTACAAAGTAATTCATATTACAAAACATTTTAAGTTACATAAACTCAAATTATTAACTTCACATTACTTAATCATTACTTCATTTTTTTAGGGCAACCATGTTTCCTCAAATTTTTTAAGTAAATTCAACTTATCCGGGCTAACAGTGTATTTTAAAGTTCTAAAAAAGATACAATATAATGTTTTTTTGTCCGTTTAAATCAGTCACGTTGTCCAAAACTGTTCGTATTTCACACTGTAAACCTGAATTAGTTGGCAAGACTAAGTTAAGAAATTTAAATTTTAAGTAAGCAGAGCTGGCAATACTCAAATATTTCAAGTTAAGAAAAATTCAAATATATGAGTTCATATATTTTGCTTAAATTTTTTTATTTTTTTTACTTAAAGGGTTAGTTCACCCAAAAATGAAAATTCTGTCATTTATTACTCACCTTGATGCCGTTCCACACCCGTAAAAACTTTGTTAATCTTCTGAACGCAAATTAAGATATTTTAGTTGAAATCCGATGACTCAGTGATAGCCAGCAATGACACTTCCTCTCTCAAAATCCATTAATGTACTAAAAACATATTTAAATCAGTTCATGTGAGTTCAGTGGTTCAATATTAATATTATAAAGCGACGAGAATTTTTTTTGTGCACCAAAAAAAACAAAATAATGACTTATATAGTGATGGCCAATTTCAAAACACTGCTTCATGAAGCTTTGGAGCGTTATGAATCAGTAATTCAGAGCGCCAAAGTCACATGATTTCAGCAGTTTGGCGGTTTAATGCTCCTAAGCTTAATGAAGCAGTGTTTTGAAATCGGCCATCACTAAATAAGTTGTTATATTGTTTTTTTGGCGCACCAAAAATATTCTCGTCGCTTTATAATATTAATATTGAACCACTGTACTCACATGAACTGATTTAAATATGATTTTAGTACATTAATGGATTTTGAGAGAGGAAATGTCATTGCTGGCTATGCAGGCGCCATTGTATTTCAACAAAAATATCTTAATTTGTGTTCCAAAGATGAACGAACGTCTTACGGGTGTAGAACGGCATGAGGGTGAGTAATTTTTGGGTGAACTAACCCTTTAAAATATATCAGTTCTGTGAACTTGAAAGAAAAAGAAAGTGCTAAATACTCATAAAAGTTAATTTGACTGAACTAATTTGTTTAATTTAAGTTTGTCCTACTCAAACCAGTTAATTATTTTGAGCACTAGGGTTTACAGTGCAATTATGTTTATGCAAAAAATGGGTAGTGTGGATGTTATTTCAGCAAATTACCTCTCCGTGTTATTTCTATCCCCAGCTAGTGATACAACTCAGCCCAGTAATGGGGTAGATTGTAACAACAGAACTCTTTGTATTTGACAATTACTCACATGACATGAGCCTAATCTGTGATTATGTAGTAGACAAATGTGGCTACCATGTAGGCTATCAAAATTTGAGACATCTAGCACAAACAACCACTTGTTGACAAAAAGTGTTACAACCATCCCTGGCCTCCTTTTTAGTAAATGGAAAAAACAAAACAAAAACAAAAACAAATTAATGCAAGGCTGTTTCTAATTCAAATTCTCTTTTTGACCATTGTAATTGTAACGATTCACCACGACACATTTAGGGTTAACCCAACTGTGGGAGTTTATTCAAACATGCACTCTAAAAAATTCTGGGTTAAAAACAACCCAAGTTGGGTTGAAAATGGACAAACCCAGCAATTGGGTTGTTTTAACCCAGCGGTAGGGTTAAATGTTTGCCCAACCTGCTGGGTAGTTTTATTTAACTCAACTATTGTTTAAAAATTACTGTATTGCTTAATTAAAATTAACCCAAAGTATGTTGGAAATGAACATTTATTAATGTTCAATGAATAATTATTAAACAATAAACATTTATTAAATTGCTTATTAATAAATTTATATTAATAAACTATTAAACTATTAAATTTATATTAATACAATATTAAAGCTTATTAATAAACATTCACCTTTTGTCTATTATTGTTGTCTCTAATTGCATCTGGTTTTTAATTTCCCAACTATTTTGGGTTCATTTTAAGCTAGCCATATAGCAATATTTAAACAACAGTTGGTTTAAATAAAACTACCCAGCAGGTTGGGCAAACATTTAACCCAACCGCTGGGTTTGTCCATTTTCAACCTAACTTGGGTTGTTTTTAACCCAGCATTTTTTAGAGTGTGGGGATACACCAGGTACAGTAAGTAAAGTGTTTTCAAAGATAGGCCAACAGGAAAACTCAGGATATCCTTGTCCTCAAAGACATCCAAAAAACGAGGAAAACAGGTAGTATCTCAGGTAATCAACTAGAAACATAATCTATTATCTCAGTCTGCAGGCATGAAATAAAAAAAAACGATCATAACAAGAAGGTGAGTCTATCAAACACAAACAAGGCCAGACAGATGCTGTGTAAACGCCATAGCCTTGAGATGACAACACGTTCTATTGGGAGCTGTCCACGTCCTCGGGCTGGGAATTATACGTTTCTATGGCAACACTATCAACACTGAAATTAATCTGCAGCGGTCAGGTGGTACAGCAGTAGGTTCAAGTAGGAGCTCTCAGAAAATTCCCATCTTACAAGCTGTAATATACGGTGACCGGGAGGGGACATGTTCAGTTCATTTAGTTTTGTCGTGGCCACAACATGTAAACTCGTGGGAACGTGATAATAACTCATGGCCACGAGATCATTTTGTCGAGGTAACGACATCCTTATGTCGTGGCCTCGAGATCATATGGTGAGGGAACGATATATTTTTCTCGTGGCCACGACTTCATTATGTTGAGGAAACGACATCTATTTCTCATGGCCACGAGTTAAATGTGTAAACAACCTGCGTGACCATGGCAACCTGGAACTATCAGAAATGGATGAGACTAATAACATTTATTTTTAATTAAGAAAAAGAACGGAATTAAGAAATTATTATATTAACATAGTGCATATTACATTGTATTACGCGCTGTTACTTAGACAGCATTCGAATGAAGTTTATCAGTAAATGTTTAAACGTTGTACACCCCATCCAAGTCTTATAAATCCATTCACTTATCGTTTATCTTTTATTTAATATTTTTATGTTATTATTAGTTACATTTGTACATTTATTTGCATTATTTTCCTCTTCATTTCCCATATTTCTTTATCTAATTAATATTCTGTACTTTATGTTACTGAAAGTTTGCATTCTGTAGGTTAAATAGCCTACTGTAAATGCCCGTTCATGCCTATACAGTTTTGACTTTATGACTGTATTTCTGTAGCTTAAATGAGCGTCTGTTTTCACTTGTAGCCCCTCGTGCCTGTGACAGCATTCAAATTAATTCAGAGTTTAAGTTTAAAAAATGTGTTACTATTTTAGAATATTTTGTTCATTATTTGTATGACCTATGAAAGCTTTATTTATGATTTTATTTTATTTCTGTATACGTACGCGAATTGCTCCATATGATCTCGAGGCCACGACATAAGGATGTCGTTACCTCGATAAAATAATCTCGACATATTATTACGTTCCCACGAACATGTTGTGGCCAGATTGGCCACAACAAAACTAAATGAACCGAACATGTCACCTCCCGGTCACCGTAGTAATAGGCTATGATTACTTCCTGGTTGTCGTTAAGCCAGCTCAGGCTTTTGTTAGCTGTTGTTTTGCTGTACATCGACACAAAACCATCAATGGTTGACTTTTTAATGTTGTATTCATATTTTAATGCAGTTATCACATTTACCTAATTTGCCAATAAACCAAATTTATTGATTGCAATAAAGGGAAGCTATTTAAAAACGCCTTGTCTGTAATTAGTCTGTAAATTTTTCCCCCAGCACTTCAAATGTTATTTTTAATGTGATGACCACAAACATTATTTGGTCATCCTTCTGAGATTGTCCCCATTGTACAACCGAACGATTCAAAATGTGGGAAATTCAACATTTGATAGAAAACACTTATTTAAAAATAAAAAAGACAATAATTACCACTTAACCAGTAGGTGGCGGGAAAGTAGCATTTATTTGCGCATATATCAGCCATTTCCTCTAATCATTTTTGACTAAATATTAAACATTATAAAATAACTAGGTTTAAAAATACATTTTGTCAATGTGAAGTATGAAATACTCAAAAAATCTCATGAAAAACAATAACTTTTCTTGTGAATGAATGACACAGAAAGCGAGCACCGCTCTCTTTGTAATCACAGCAGCTATCAGTCAGTGCAGCGCAAGATCAATGATTTCAGCACACTTGTAAAAACACACATTTTATTCAATTAATCTAACTAAAGTACACAATAAATATTTAATTTTTGAAGCTTTTTTTCACATAAAAGTGTGAAAACTGATGGTCGAACTCAATTTAGCCGAAGAGGAACACTGAGGTACGTCTTTATTTATTTGTTTTTTATGCTGTCTTACATTTAAATAACTAAATTAATGCTATGCCTGACTATTTAAGTGACTATATTCTGATTATAAACTAAGTATTACACTACTGATGCTCAACACACCAGCAAATAACATCTCACCGGAAGTTTTCAAGTTGGCTTATATTATTGCGGAAGTTATTAAAGGTGCCCTAGAATCAAAATTTGAATTTACCTCAGCATAGTTGTATAACAAGAGTTCAGTACATGGCAAATGACATACATTTAGTTTCAAACTCCATTGCTTTCTCTTTCTTATGTAAATCTCATTTGTTTAAAAGACATCCGGAAAACACGCAGATTTTGACAAAACACCGACTGTTACGTAACAGTCGGGATCATTAATATGTACGCCCCTAATATTTGCATATATGCCAGCCCATGTTCGATGCATTAAAACAAAGTAAGCAAGCAAGAACAACAGCGAAAAATGGCAGATGGAGCAATAATAACTGATATGATCCATGATAGCATGATATTTTTAGTGATATTTGTAAATTGTCTATCTAAATGTTTTGTTAGCATGTTGCTAATGTACTGTTAAATGTGGTTAAAGTTACCATCGTTTATTACTGTATTCACGTAGACAAGAGAGCCGTCGCTATTTTCATTTTTAAACACTTGCAGTCTGTATAATTCATAAACACAACTTCATTCTTTATAAATCTCTCCAACAGTGTAGCATTAGCCGTTAGCCACAGAGCATAGCCTCAAACTCATAGAGAATCAAATGTAAACATCAAAATACATACTTTACTCACATAATTCGAAGCATGCATACAGCATGCATGACAAACATCTTGTAAAGATCCATTTGAGGGTTATATTAGCTGTGTGAACTTTGTAAATGCACTGTAATATAGTTGAGAGCTCGTTTGGCAGGGAGCACACAAATTAAAGGGGCAGCACGCTGAAAAAAACCTGGGTCTCCGGCATGGGAGTCGGATGCTCTAACAAGGAAGCTAAATGCTGCAACCTCTAGTGCCAGAGACCGAGGTTTGAGGCCCGCGCAAAGTGGGGTGAGTAGGACCTGGGTAGAGGGGTTACAAAAGCATTTAAATATTTGTGAGCTTTACAGAGTATTTAAAGGTGCCATAGAATGCTTTTTCACAAGATGTGATATAAGTCTAAGGTGTCCCCTGAATTTGTCTGTGAAGTTTCAGCTCAAAATACCCCATATATTTTTTTTATTCATTTTTTTAACTGCCT
This sequence comes from Chanodichthys erythropterus, assembly GCF_024489055.1. Classification (NCBI taxonomy): domain Eukaryota; kingdom Metazoa; phylum Chordata; class Actinopteri; order Cypriniformes; family Xenocyprididae; genus Chanodichthys; species Chanodichthys erythropterus. The sequence goes on along the minus strand of NC_090231.1, from coordinate 9,320,092 downwards.
ATTTTGGGGCATCATTAAATATGCGCCGATTCAACGCATCCCCGCCCCCAAGCTCGCGACTCTATAATACATTGCATAAACAAAGTTCACACAGCTAATATAACCCTCAAAATGGATCTTTACAAAGTGTTCGTCATGCAGTATTATCTCCGTGAATACAGTAAAAAACGATGGTAACTTTAACCACATTTAACAGTACATTAGCAAAATGCTAACGAAACATTTAGAAAGACAATTTACAAATATCACTAAAAATATCATGGATCATGTCAGTTATTATTGCTCCATCTGCCATTTTCGCTATTCTCTTTGCTTGCTTACCTAGTCTGATGATTCAGCAGTGCTCAGATCCAGACGTTAATATTGCCTGCCCTTGTCTAATGCCTTGAACATGAGCTGGCATATGCAAATATTGGGGGCGTACATATTAATGATCCTGACTGTTACATAACAGTCGGTGTTATGTTGAGATTCGCCTGTTCTTCTGAGGTCTTTTAAACAAATGAGATTTACATAACAAGAATGAAACAATGGAACACTGTATGTCATTTCCAACTCTTGTTATTCAACTATGCCAAGGTAAATTCAATTTAAATTCTATGGCACCTTTAATTTATATTTTTATAACCGATTTTACGCTTTTTCTACATTATTCCCCAATTTATTTATTTTTTTGTAGTCGTTTTTGTCTTATTATTGTTTTTTTATGTTTTATTTATATGCATAAATGTATTATATTGAATATTTGCATTTGATCGAAAGTGCATGTATAATGTTAATGTATATTCAATAATTAAAAAAACACAGATTTCCACTCACAAACACACTCACAAACGCACGCACACACACACACACACACAGGAAGGCAGTAACAAACACTCGTGTCTGTCGATCTGCGAGACATCTAGTATGCAGAGGACCGACTCAATATCAATGGCAGTAACAAACACTCGTGTCTGTCGATCTGCGAGACATCTAGTATGCAGAGGACCGACTCAATATCAATTAAATAAAATTGAAGTTAAATGGCCATTGTATTTATTGATATTCTTTTCACACCAAATGTATTTGATCAAACCTCTGGCTTACCGCCAACTGCATACGTCACAGCCAGCGCCTCGTGCTCTTTCTCGGGGTCGTTAGGGCAACACTGGCATCTGGCGGTTGATTTGTGAAGTGTCGAAGCGCACAAAAACTCGCTCACTGAATTTGAATAAGGTACTGGATTTGAACATAAAGAACACTTCCAAACACGTTTAATGAGAAAATCACCAGACAATAAAACATAGATTGACCCTTAAAATACACCACCCGCTCACCGTTAAAGGGAGATTCGTTACTTTTATTATGCAGGCAGCGCTCGTGCGTAAGAGCAACGGGCGCGTGCGTCAAGAGGAAGAGCCGAATGTCTCTCCAAAATGGCGGCGACCATAGAGAGTGGCAATGCAGGAGCTGCAAATAAGAAAAAACATCTCGGAATCCCCGAAGCAATATTTGTGGTCAGTGGGAATATGACATATAGTTCCTTTTCATGTCCGTACTGTCGATAGTTTCTCGTGAAATCTCTGTGTCATTGTGTTGGTGTTTAAACGGCTTTCTTAAGTAGAAAGCGCCCTGTTCTTCTCCTTATAAGGCTGCAGTCATTGCTTGGTTATGTCTTGAAGGTGCCGTGAGCTTTAAGTGACACATAACACATGACTAACAAGTATTTATATAATTGATAGGATAAATTCATTAAGGAAGCCCATAAGATGTCGTTATAATGAGATGTGAACTATAACTGTTTCTGTAGGAAGATGTGGATGCCTTCATGAAGCAGCCGGGCAATGACACAGCAGACGCCGTGCTGAGGAAGCTGGATGAACAATATCAGAAATATAAATATATGGAGCTCAATCTGGCTCAGAAGAAACTCAGGTTTGATTATAATTCATTTTACATAGTACAGTAATGGGGAAGGATTGGTTTCTGTGTCAATTCTAAAGTATGGTGACCAGATTTCTGAAATGGAAACCGGGGACATTTCCTATTTGAGTGGTCAAAATATCACCGAAATCTCATTTGTTATTAACTATTAATAAAAAACGGGGACAATACGTTTTTGAAGGTTTTTGTTTTTTAATTGTTCACTGTAAACCCTAATAAGTTGAGACTACTCAAATGATTTGAGGAGTGATTCCCACAGTTCAATTGAGTAATGGGGTAATTGACAACTCAATTTAATTGAGTTGACCTAATGTGGTCTTTTCATTGAATTAACTTAAATGTTTAAGTACAGATAACTTAAAAGGTAAATATGGGCTCCCTATATCATTACATTAATAATTATTATGATTTAATTTTATTATTAGGATTTTTGGTCTGGTTTTAATACAATTCACCAAAAACTATTACACTATTAACCAGGCCTAACTAAAAAAAGGTATTACACTATTTTGAAAAATCACATTACAAAATTAAAACAACATAAATATGAGATAAGATAAATAAAATGGCATTTAACAAATATTTTTAACATTTATTATTGAATTTAATATTTTCATTTTCATGAGCTGTACAGAAATGTTTAACTATTATTTTGCATTTTAGACTCATTTTAAGCACTTAGTAAGTTGCAAGTGTATTATTATTTTATTATAATTGTTTTATTTATTCATATCTGAGTGTACCTTCACCTCGTGATACAGTTAAGACGTGTGTGGAAATTGCTGCTTTGTGACTGAAAACGTTTAAATAGTCCAAAACAATCCAGCACCCTTTTGAAGCCCTGTTATAAAACACATAACCGTATTAATTTAATTTAACATGAACAGTTAGTAGGGTTGCAAAATTCCGGGAATTATCAAAGCTGGAAACTTTCCATGGGAATTAACGGGGATATATGGGAATTAACGGGAATATATGGGAATTAACAGGAATTTATGGGAATAAACAGGGAATTTGTAAAATTGCAGCTTAGCCTATAACATGGTACTTAAATGTAGTTGAAAAAAACATCTTGCAGCATAATTTTGGTTAAAACAACCAGATTTAATCCAATTTCAGTTGAATTTTTACCCTGACATTCACACAGCACACTACTTGCTGCAGGCCTATTGAGGCCACACCCCCTGCATGCACTGTGCATTGCCCCAGTCCATAACATGCACATTTGATCAAAAATACAGAAAAAACGGTAAAATTGTGAAGTATAACTACAATTCAAAATAATGGTTTTCTATTTTAATATACATTAAAATATAATTTATTTCTGTGAGGCAAAGCTGAATTTTCAGCATCATTACTCCAGTCTTCAGTGTCACATGATCCTTCAGAAATCATTCTAATATGCTAATTTGATACTCAATTATCAATGTGGGAAACATTTGTGCTGCTTAATATTTTTTTATAACCTGTGATACTTTTTTCAGGATTGTTTGATGAATAAAAATGTAAAGAACATCATTTATTTAAAATGGAAATATTTTGAAACAATATGTTGGGGTCAGTAATTTTTTCCTTTTTTTGTTTTTGAAAGAAATTAATACTTTTATTCAGCAAGGATGTGTGAAATTGATGAAAGAGATATTAAAGTGATATTGTTAGAAAAGATTTCTATTTTGAAACAACTGCTGCAATTAAAATATTTATTTTACATATTTACTAAATTAGAATTAATTGAATGCGAAAAAGAAATTTCATGTTATGACCAAACAAGATGTTTATTTTTATGTTTGTATATGATACATTTTATATAAATATTATAAGTTTATATAAACTTCCAATTAATTCCCATAAATTCCTGTAAATTCTTGTTAAGTTTCCAAATTGGAATATTTCCAAAATTCCCCTGGTTAAGTTCCTGTGGAAAGTTTCCGGAAAGTTTCAGGAAATTTACCGGAAACTTTCCACCCCTTTGCAACCCTAACAGTTAGTATGTTACTCCCTTAAAAGTTGAAACCAATAACAATGTTTCTTTTGATAACTGATGATAATGGTGCTCTGCTCTGGTCCAGGTTACGTTCTTCATGAAGTAGCGGCGCTCACGCGACCAAGTGTAGCAGTGACAGTGTAGCTGCACACTCTTGGTAATCACTACACGATTGCTCCGATAACCAACAGGCTGCTGTGTGTTGGTCGGGATTTTTTGCAGTGCATTTGCGGATTATTTTGAACGAGCTATAAAACGGGGACATTTCTGGGGACTGCTCCAGTCGGGGACGGAGCACCAAAAACCGGGACTGTCCCCAGAAAACGGGGATGTCTGGTCACCCTATTCTAAAGGATGCTTTGCTGTACAGACTGTATAATTGGTTTCCTTGCATTGCTGTTGGCTGCTGTTGTCCTTTTGTTAGAAGGAACAAATAAACAGTGATTTACTACTGCATTTAATAAATCTGATTTATTGCACAAAGTAAGCATAAAATATTGTTGCTGATTCTACTAGAAGCTGCCTTTTTTGTCTTTCTCAGGTTGAAAAGCCAGATTCCACAAATCAAACAGACGTTAGAAATTCTACGGCACATGCAGAAAAAGAAGGTAAGCCCATCACTCTTTTACGATCCGTTTTAACTCCCATATCTCCATACATGTGAATAGATGGAGGGATGCAAATGAAAGGTCAGCTTTCTAATAGGTTGTTTGCACATGACGTCACAGCAGCGGCGCGAATGAGTCTGGAGGGCAAGGAGTGATTTTTCTATATAGGAGTCCTATCAAAAACGCATATGTTTTGCGTCGTTTATGGTTGCTCAAATCGATAAAATCGAGAACCCAGAAGGTGTTTATATCGTTTACATAACTTATACCGTTTTACTTATCGTTTTTTAACTTTTTATAGTTGTCGCCTTTAATAGCGTTTTGCGTCTGCTGATACTGAAATGAATATGGATACCTGATTACCTTATTTGTTTTTGACTTGGTTAAATATCCACATTCTTTATGCTATCGTTTGCAGGGAAGAGAAGATATTTTATCCAACTGAATGATAATTTGGTGTTTTCACTTCAGTTTTGTAGTATTCCGTTCACATTGTTGATCTGGTTACCATGAGAACAGTGTCATGCTGCTGCTGCTGCTTCAGCCATCATATGGTAGAAAATGTCCAAATAAATAAATGTTTAACAAGCTGACAGAAGTCGATTCAACAACAAAGACAACACTTTCAAAAACACTCAGCTATGTGATTATTTTATTGAGTGATAGGGAGTAGGGTTGCACGGTGTACCGGTACTACGGTAGTATCGCGATACTAAAGCTTCAAAATACTGGCCATGCCATTGTATTTTTTAAACGGTAGTATCGTCAGTACCGTAAGGAATGTTGTATGTGTGGCAGGTACACTTCAATTGAACATGCATGCCTGCAAAAACATTACAAGAGACTGCCGTTGACTGTCTGCTGTGCCCTGTGTAGTAAATGCTCTATAAAATTAGCGCCTTATTGTTTCCTGATGCTTCAGTTAATTTTGCAATGAGATAAAGTTGCGCTTGTACGTTGTTGTTCGCAGTGCATTTTATCTGGAGAAAGGGTCTGAAATTCACTTAATTAACATCATAAAATCTTTATATAAGACTGAATTCTTTTTTCAGTTTTATTCAGTTTTTCCAATGCTCATTTGACCACTTCTGGAAAAGATTAAATAATTTGTTTCTAGAAACATCTTTGCGAACAGACAAATGCAATTCCATTCATCAATAAGTTATAGCGGGTTTGCACTCGGTTCTTATCAGTCATATCAATCGTGATTTTATAATTATAAATGTATTATATGTTTTAATATACATACTGCTCTCCAGTCAGGTTTAGATATTTCAAGATAGGCTGGCAAAAATGCTCCTGATAGTTCGTGACACGAGCAACAGCGCTGTTTTTGTTTCGTTTCTAAATGAATCTGTTATTGAACAAATTGGGCGAGTCACTGACTCACTAATCCATTCATTAAGACAGTCATTTGCTTCGTTCTTGAATGAATCAGCCGTTTTGAACGAATCGGTTGAATGATTCATTGACTTAATCATTAACACTTGCTGCCACCTACTGGCGACTTTAGTCTCCCATCTAAAAGTAGGCCTATTCTATCATTTTTTACCATCTAAAAGTAGGTCTATCATTTTTATTTCTATATTCAGATTTTTATATTTGAAACATTAATATCATAACATTATTTATGCAATTGTAATTGAAGTGTAAATGCATAAATGCTACATCATAATGTCAGTTCATACAGCTTCTGTGCAGTGCTAAGTTGAATTTTATTTACAATGATTCATTTGATTGGTAATAAAAGCCTGTTATTCATTCTCATTAATGAAGTATTCAGAGAAAAATCTGGTCTGTTTTCATGTTTTTATGAAAGTTTGGTTCATTTTGTAAACTGCATGGTATCGCGATACTACTTGGTATCGTGATACTTTAGCTGGTATAGTATCGTAAGACATTTTTATGGTATCGTGACAACCCTAATAGGGAGTGGGTTAAATCAGTGACATTATTAGATTTGATATACTGCGTCTTCCCGTCACCTCCTCAGCCTGCCTCCCTTAGTTTGTTTTTACACGTATAAAAGGCAACAATTGTATTACACCTTCCAGTTTTTTCTTTGAACGATGATGTGAGCTCCTGTTGCAATTCTCGATTCAGCATAAATTACCTACAATGGCGACATTTTTCACAATCAGGACAGAAACTCAAAATACTGCCCTAACTTCAGTAGCAGAAAGGCAGTGCGATATAAACAAACCCAGACTAGAACTGAACGCGGCATGACGGCAGCTTTACATACTCTATATCTACCTCCTCGATGGGAGGAAAGTCTTTCAATTCAGTGAAAAAGTCGCTCATCTTCATAACATAAAGATCACGTCCAACATATGTTGTGATTTTCTTTTTTTACCTTTCTAAACCAGCACAGAAATACGGAAGAGGATTAGGGCCAAGCAATAATAAAAAATTAAAACCATCTCGAGATTAAAGTTGTTAAATTTCGAGAGAAACTTGTTAAATTACGAGAACAAATTCATTAAAATATGAGGAAAAATGTCGTTAAATTTCGAGAAAAAAGTGGAGATAAAATGTTGAGAATAAACTCATTAAATTATGAGAAAAAAGTCATTAAATTACGAGAACAAATTCGTTAAATTACGACTTTTTTCTTGTAATTTAATGACTTTATTCTCATAATTTAATGAGTTTATTCTCAACATTTTATCTCGACTCGTTCTCTAAATTTTTTATTATTGCTTGGCCCTAATCCTCTTCCATACAGAAAGTACTTTTCTCCATCTCTTCCATTCTAATTTTCACTGCTTGCCCTCCACCGGTATTTTGCATGTCATCAAAACCACGTGATTGTAAACAACCTATTCCTAAAAACATTGCTTCTAAACAAGTTGCCCCATCCCAATTCACTTACTTGGACTATACCCTAAAAGTGTTTTTTTTTTTTGTTAAGAAAAGAGTGTGTAGCAGAAGAGTATCATCCTGCCACCATAAACTGGCCTGTCAATTATCTTGTCACAGTTAAAGTCGGCATGAAATGAAAATTCACCTTTTTTTCCTTAATGGACATTATAGATCTTATTGTGATCTGCCGCTACTTTCGATGTATTGTGATTTTAATATCCTCATACACACATTCCACATTTCAGTTCATTTGATTTATGCAACTCAGTTCTTCCTGCTGTATTGGAGAGAAAAGAAGTAGCACATTGATCTCCCAGTCATGGGTTTTGCATGCAGATTTCACAATGTTTTTACAGATGAATTAAACATTTTCATCAGGTTAGAAATGAACAACTCAAACTCTTTTATTTAAACCTCTACTTAACCGTCAGTTTTTTTTTTTTTTTTTTCGTGTCTGAAGCACAATGGGTTGTGGTTAATATTAACTGTTAAAGTATGCATGAATCTAAACTTTGAATCTTCAGTCACGATCTGTGTACTTTTGGGATACTCCTTTCCACATACTGATTAGGGAGTAGGGACACACTAATTCTAATTTCAAATACTATTTAGGATGGATATAATGTTAATGGGATGCAGCAAGTGTTTTGTTCTTTGTCACTTTCAATCACTCTTGCACTGTCTCTCATCACTTTGTAAGTTTTTCTGATCTGAATTATGTATGTCCCATCACAGGACACTACTGATCCCATGGAGACACATTTTCTGTTGGCGGATAATGTCTATTGCAAGGCCTCTGTCCCACCCACAGATAAAGTGTGTTTGTGGCTTGGGGTAAGTTTTGACTGCTGTATTTCATTGTATTTATAGTCAATATGAAATCAAAAATTGATATTTAAATATGTCCAATCATTTACCGACTGATAAAATCAAGCGCTGCTTAATTACACTGTCACTGCATCACATAATAGAAGTGAAGTGAGCTGTGAACACCATATAATGTTGACCGTAATATACCTGCCTATATTTGAACATTTGAAATGTATACCCAACTGCTTCAATAAAATATTTCTGCTAAATGACAAACACTCAAGTAACTTTAGACATGAAAAACTTTCATGTTGACAATGACTGTAGAAACATGTCTTTAATTTAGTTAATAGTTAATTTAGTAATTTAGTTATTATGAAAACTTGCTTATAGCCATGGTTATTGTTTTTGTGCATTAGGCTAATGTCATGTTGGAGTATGATATTGATGAGGCTCAGGCATTGTTGGAAAAAAACCTGGCTACAGCTTCCCGTAATTTGGACTCTCTGGAAGAGGACCTGGATTTCCTCAGAGACCAGTTCACAACCACTGAAGTCAGTATCCTTAAACAATGGCAAATATACAGAATCAGGTTTGTTTGTTTTCCATATTGTTTGATTATTCCTTTACTTAAATTATACTTGTTTATGTTACTTTGTTTTTGTAGTCATTTTTGAAGCCCGAGAAGCTGTTTTGAATAATTGATAGGTAAATGGTAGAAGCAATATCAAGTAATGGAACAAACTAATCTTCACTGACAGAAATGTTTTATTATTTTGTGTTTTTCATTTTAAATAATTGCTATTTAAAATGGAAAAGTCTTGAATACTTTAGTAGAGCAACGAGAATATGGAGAAAACCGGTTAAAAATGTGCTAAAAAAACAAAAAAACTTTTGAACTGTAGTGTAGAGCTGCATGATCACGATTTTTTTTAGTTTGAAACAGAGATGATTATCCCACGTTTCTGAACCGGAGGTTCCGACAAAATGTTAATCGCTCCAGTCTATTAAATTTATTCAGATTGATTGAAACATTTTAAACAGTTTGAATGAATGATTCGATGACAAATACCCTTTTTAATGTTCACTTTACGATCAGTGCTTTTGAACACATCTCTTAAAAGAATGATTCAATGACAAATACTCTTTTTAACGTTCACTTGTTGCCACTTGGTGTCATAACAACATAATCAATACAATCGTTAGTTGAAGTGCCAAGCTACTTTCAAAAGGAGATTTGCTCTATTTTGATCTGTACCATATACATCAGTGTTTATATACAAATGATACATTTTTTATACTAGTACTTCTATGATGATAATATTTGTAACACAAAAATGATAGTGTGGTTAAAAAGACTGCTGTTGCATACCTTTACATGATAACTGCTCTCTCCGGGTCAGCGGCAGCACAAACGTAGATTCGAATGTTCCAGTGTGATTTTGTCAAATGTTTGATAGACAGGTGTATTGTTGTCATTTTGGAATGACTCGAGATCACAATCTTTTAATGATTAATCGTGCAGCTCTACTGTAGTCTATGCATGTATCCGCAAGAGTCCAGTTTTTATATTGTTACCAGTATTTGATGTGGATAGCATTGAGACACTTCGCTTTATTGCTTATTATTGACTTTGTAATAGTGAATCTTGTTCAGATTTATCATTGAGGTTGAAATGAATGAGATGTAGCTGTGTTCTCATAGTCCCCATGTGCAACTTTTTTTAGACAATGATGCTAGTTCTGGTTTATGCACAACCTGGTCCATTTTATACATTACCACCAAAAGCATTTTATTTATAAATATCATATATGTAACATGTTTGTTTATACATTCAAACTGTTACCTCAAAAGCCAGCTTGTGATTGCATAAAGATGCTGAATTAATTACTTCAGTTGGAAAAATGTTCTCAAAGCTATGAGTGACTTTACAGTCTTGTCAATTACATCATCATTGGGCTCTCAAGTAAGTGGAAATGCAGGCCAGTTGTGAGAGAGATGAGCTATGTTCCCATCCACCTATTTTTGGTGCATTTTAGCATATCGCATAAATGCTGAATGGAAACTCTAAGATGTGCATAAATTCTAAAAATGTGCATAAAGTATGCACTCAATTGTGGCGGATACATTTTTTGATCTGATAAGACATGCACAAAAACTACAATGGAAACACATTTACTGAATAAATCCCTTGATGTGCAACAAAAACACTCACATGACTTTGCCTCAACAGTGGATGTGATTGGATAACTGGACTAACCAGTGGATCGGTTTAATTGCACAGCATCTAAAATGATCATTCTGATCAAATGCCTGAGCCAAAGTCTGTCATCAAAATTATTTGGTTTAATTCCCTCCCAGAAACATCTGATTGCATGATTGTGATCCCAAGCACCAGGCATCCGAATGCAAAATAACATGACAGAGTTTATGTGCACTCTGAGATGCAAGTCATTTATGATGTAGGAGAAAAGAGCTTCCATGGTTTCCCTGATTGCAGCAACTTCCATTTTTAATACAGATATTTTGCACCAATTTCCCAGGAAGTGATGGTTTTGTTCTCTTGAACACATGGAATGGAAACAGTGGAATGTCGCATAAAACATTAATGAATTATGCAGTTTTGCACACAAGTTAAATTCGCAACTTTGGATAGCCATGGACAGATGCACTGGCTCCAACACTATTGGTGGAAAAGGGGTAATTGTGTTTGTCGTGTTGTAATGTTAATATTTATCAATGCATATATGTATGTACATGTAGTGTTGGTTAAGTGATCATTGAGTGAATTATATGAATTTTGCTTAGGAATATTCCACATCACATTCTCTGCCTCAGCAAACTGTTAATGTTTTTTTTTTAAATGGAATGACATCTGGAGATATCTTTCATGAAAGAACTCTTTCAGGCAAATCAGATACAGACCATACGTGCCACCTGTTCTCACCACCTGTTAGAATCTGTTATGTGAAAGATGTGTTGACTCTTGTGTCATCTTAGTCTAACACGTTCCTCCTGGTTGCAGAGCGAGGAAAAATGCAGAGATAACTTTCCAAAATTTTCAGATACACCTTAACCACTATTCACAGATATGGCACGTGTTTACAATTGGGATGTCAAGAGAAGGAGCAAAGATAACCTCCTCAAATCTGCTGAGCGGTCCTAGAAAAGGAGGCCTAGTTTGGTCACACCCCACCCGAATTCCTTCCTCATCAGAAAATTCACCCCCATATATCTGTTTGCACCAACACCAACTGTTATCTATTGATTTATTACTTTTTAAAGTATTTTTTCAAGTAAAAAGGTGAAAAACATCAAACAAAAGTAATAATGGTAGTTTTCTTGTTTTCTTTTTTATGATGAATTATTAGCTCTATCAGATTGGGGTTCTCTCCACAGGGTCTACAGATTTGTCTTCCTCTGTGCCCTTTTTCCTTTTCATTTGTTGTTTGGTAAACATTTTCAGTTCTGTTAAAGCTAAACTGTAATGCTAAACTCCTATGGTCCTATTTCTTTCTGTGGATTTTTTCTTGCCTTATCTTGGTGAGATCATTGTCAAAATGCAGCATACAGAATATCAGGGGGACATCTTGTTTCATCAGCCTCCTTTCTTCTCCACTTCCCTTTACTTTGCCTTCTCTGATGTCTGTTTTTTCATCTCTTGTCCTGTGCTCATTTGTCACATTGTAGCCATTAAACACTGAACAAGGAACTAATAATGAAGCGTTTTGTGAAGGCACAAAATCGATGAGCTGGTCTTTGTTTTTAATTTGCGTAGCTTTTTATAATTCCTCGTCTGATTGAGGTTCTGGCAGTGAGCGAGATGAATAAGCTGCAACTAATTAAATATGTGCCTGCAATTCTGTCCCTTTCTTTCAATCTTTGGCAATCACTTGTGCATTACTGAAATTACCAATTTTGTCTTAAACTTCTATTGCCTTTCAATTGCATTCTTTTGGAGCAGCACAACTACTGAAGTGATAATATCCTCATTAAACTGTAAAATGACCCCAAAATAGTGGGTGGAGTGTAGATTGCATAATATTCAACAAGAACATTTTTAACATGTTACTTTAATCTGTAGTACATTTCAAATTCCCTTGATAAAGAGGTACAGAGTCAGTAGTGTTTGTACAGCCAGTCCTTGCAAATCCACATCAGCATCAAAAAACTTACAGAGCGAGCGAGTGGTCAACACAGATCAAAATCTTTTGGTCCTTCCCTGAGACCCTGTTTCAGCCATGTTCAGAAATGGCTTCATGTTTATCCAATAATGTGACCGATTTGCACAGTTATGGACAGTATTGACACATCATCTCCAATCAGATTTGAGAAAGCGGGAATGGATTTATTTCATTAGGGATGAGAGTGAAAGTGAAGAGCAAGTCATTTCAAAAAGTAAAGATGTTATAGATAAATAAAGTAATGGTTAAATACATGGTGATGCACGCTCCATGGATATAGATTATGTGAGTGTGTACAAGGTCAAAGGCCCTCAGTGGGCAGTTAGGAAACCTAAAGGAAGAGCTTGCTTTTTTCACATTAGATGGTACAATCACAAGCTGTAACGTCAGAAACACTCTTTGGGATAAAAGGTGTAGAAGATGTACCTAAGTACAACAGATTAAGGTTTATTTGTAATTCTGGCGAGCACCAGAGGCCTCTTGTGGTAATGCGTGATAAGTGAAATGTTATTAATTGTAAAATAATGCACAAATTGAATAATCCATCTGGAGCTCATGGATGTACTTTCAGTAGTCCCTTTTGAATCTTCGCATTAGATCATTAAAGTGAACCTCTTGGGTGATATGATGGACTGTCATACCATCTGAGTGACCTACTTATCTCACACCACTTCAATTACAATTGAAAATCTAGTTTTCGTTGATAAGGGAATTGTTCAGAAACATTAGAGATGACGTTTTTTCAGTCTTTGAATTCATGTAGTATATTGCAGTATTTCACCTTCCTTTTGTCTTTCATGTTGCTAAAAGTCAATAATCAGACACATCATACCTCCAGCAATCACATTTTCTTTTAGTCAACAGAAATGGGTATCCCAGCATTCGTCTGTGATGTAAGGAAGTTAAACTTCTGTTAGTCATTTATCTATCCCATGATAAAACCAGTAGAAGATACCTGGAACAAGCTTTAGTCCTGGATATGGGAAATTCCCAAAGCTCCCATCTTCATTTGGGAAGTTTAACTTTTGTGGCTCAATAGAACGAATGGCAGATGTGCAGATACAGTTAAAGTGCAGATATAGTTCTGACTGGCCAGTATGGGGTCTGCAATAGGTTATTTACTAACCTTACATTCTCAGCAGTCAACAGAGTTCAGTTTGGCCATATACAAGATTGTGTGATTAGGGAAATGAGCAAGTAGTATAGAAAAGTGAAGCAACAGGGCATGGTGGGACTCAATTAGGCATTCAGCAGGCAGGAAGGGGTTGATGGTGTCATCAGGGAGCTGAAGACTGACCCTGTGATTGGAGGAAGCGGTTCTTTCGTCTGCTAGGGCCCAAAGGTTTGATAGGTACCATGGTGGTGATTGCTGACTCAACAGAAACATCGACGATCACCCTTTGTAACTTCTTCTGACGAATGCACCACGTTTGGTACAAACCCGCTTTTCACTCCCTCCCAGCCCTCCTGGATGGTAATCTCCCCGCTCTTTACCAGCTCGAATATATCCCGTGTAAGCTCCGTAAAAGCCCTCTCCACATTTATGGCGTCACGTGCTGAAGTCTCCACATAGCGCATGCCGTACGCAGCCGCTAGCTTCTCAGCCTCTTGTCGGCTCACCTGACGCTGTGGTTCCAGATCACATTTGTGGCCGACCAGCAGGAAGACAATGCTGTGGGGCTGCACGTGGCTGCGTGCCTCCTCTAGCCACTCGTGAACGTTCTGGAAGGAGCGACGGTTGGTTATGTCGAAGAGCAGCAGACCTCCCACAGAGTTACGGTAGTATGCTCTGGTAATAGACCTGAAGAAAGCATTACAGAATAAAATAATGTTCCTGAATTTGAATTGAGATAAAATACTGTTTAAATGTAAGGTAGCATTAAATTGGGGTAAAATGTAAATTCACCCCATCTATTTACTAAATGCATGTTGTTGATCGTATCGATGAATTCAAATGAGTTTGTTTTGTTTGACCTCATTATTTTTAGTCAAAATGTCATAACTGGATCTTCTGGTGGACCGGACTTGTCCAGTCATTTAGTCCACTTAAACTCCACGTCTTTCTTACAAATGACTGGAAGCTTGCATTCAGATCTGACTCTATCCAATCAACAACCAATTGATTGAAACAAGACCCCGTCCTACTTTTTTTTTCTTCTTTTTGTTAGTTTTTCTTTTCGCTCGGATGTACGTCGCAAAATGGAAAAAAAGATTTATCGTTAACTTGCGTTACGTTGTGATTTTAAAATGAACTGAAATTCCTATACCTGTACTTTCAACTAGAAAAACAGATTTTGTAACAATGTAGACTTTAAATGTCTTCACAAAGCCTCATCTTTTAAAGTTTTGAGAAAAGATTTAAGAGACCTTATAAAAAAAAAAAAGTATTTTAAAAACCCCAGGCCTCACAGACAAGGCTTAAATGGTTAGTTCACCCAAAAATGAAAATTCTGTCATTTATTACTCACCCTCATGTCGTTTCACACCCGTAAGACCTTCGTTAATCTTTGGAACACAAATTAAGATATTTTAGTTGAAATACGATGGCTCCGTGAGGCCTCCATAGGGAGCAATGGACATTTCCTCTCTCAAGATCCATAAAGGTACTAAAAACATATTTAAATCAGTTCATGTGGGTACAGTGGTTCAATATTAATATTATAAAGCGACGAGAATATTTTTGGTGCGGCAAAAAAACAAAAGTAACGACTTATTTAGTGATGGCCCATTTCAAAACACTGCTTCAGGAAGCATCGGAGCATAAATGAATCAGTGTATTGAATCAGTGTATCGAATCATGAATCGGATCGCGTGTCAAACCGCCAAACTGCTGAAATCACGTGACTTTGGCGCTCCGAACAGCAGATTCGACACACAGATTCACAATGCTCCGATGCTTCCTGAAGCATTGTTTTGAAATCGGCCATCACTAAATAAGTCGTTTTTTTTTTTGTTTTTTTTGCCGCACCAAAAGTATTTTCGTCGCTTTATAATATTAATATTGAACCACTGTACTCACATGAACTGATTTAAATATGTTTTTAGTACCTTTATGGATCTTGAGGGAGGAAGTGACATTGCTGGATATGGAGGCCTCACGGAGCCATCGGATTTCAACTAAAATATCTTAATTTGTATTCCGAAGATTTACGAAGGTCTTAGGGGTGTGAAACGACATGAGGGTAAGTAATAAATGACAGAATTTTTTTTTTTTCACCATTTTTGGGTGAACTAACCCTTTAAGCCTAAATGCATGTTTGAGCTCTTTTAACTGAAAGCAACTTGCACTCTTAAAATATATCACTGTCAGTGTTTTGTCATAAGATGCAAACAAGTAATGTTGCATGTTTAAAAAAGCTACTTAAGCTACTTCATCCAAAAATGAAAATTCTGTCATTAATTATTCACCCTCATGTCTTCCCAAACCCATAAGACATCTGTTCATCTTTGGAACACATATTAAGATGTTTTTGATGAAATCCGTGAGCTTTCTGGTCTCCGATAGACTGCAACATTATTACCAATTTCAAGGCCCAGAAAAGTAGTAAAGACAAAGTTAAAATAGTCCATGTGACTACAGTGGTTGAAGCAACAAGAATAGTTTTATGCGCAAAAAACAAAAGTAATGACTTTATTCAACAATTTCTTCTCTTCCATGTTAGTTTCCTACGCTGTTCATGTAGTAAACACAGTGCAGGTGCTTACAGGCCTCCATAGGGAGCAATGGACATTTCCTCTCTCAAGATCCATAAAGGTACTAAAAACATATTTAAATCAGTTCATGTGGGTACAGTGGTTCAATATTAATATTATAAAGCGACGAGAATATTTTTGGTGCGGCAAAAAAACAAAAGTAACGACTTATTTAGTGATGGCCCATTTCAAAACACTGCTTCAGGAAGCATCGGAGCATAAATGAATCAGTGTATCGAATCATGAATCGGATCGCGTGTCAAACCGCCAAACTGCTGAAATCACGTGACTTTGGCGCTCCGAACAGCAGATTCGATACACTGATTCATTATGCTCCGATGCTTCCTGAAGCATTGTTTTGAAATCGGCCATCACTAAATAAGTCTTTTTTTTTTTTTTTTTTTTTTGCCGCACCAAAAGTATTTTCGTCGCTTTATAATATTAATATTGAACCACTGTACTCACATGAACTGATTTAAATATGTTTTTAGTACCTTTATGGATCTTGAGGGAGGAAGTGACATTGCTGGATATGGAGGCCTCACGGAGCCATCGGATTTCAACTAAAATATCTTAATTTGTATTCCGAAGATTTACGAAGGTCTTAGGGGTGTGAAACGACATGAGGGTAAGTAATAAATGACAGAATTTTTTTTTTTTTCACCATTTTTGGGTGAACTAACCCTTTAAGCCTAAATGCATGTTTGAGCTCTTTTAACTGAAAGCAACTTGCACTCTTAAAATATATCACTGTCAGTGTTTTGTCATAAGATGCAAACAAGTAATGTTGCATGTTTAAAAAAGCTACTTAAGCTACTTCATCCAAAAATGAAAATTCTGTCATTAATTATTCACCCTCATGTCTTCCCAAACCCATAAGACATCTGTTCATCTTTGGAACACATATTAAGATGTTTTTGATGAAATCCGTGAGCTTTCTGGTCTCCGATAGACTGCAACATTATTACCAATTTCAAGGCCCAGAAAAGTAGTAAAGACAAAGTTAAAATAGTCCATGTGACTACAGTGGTTGAAGCAACAAGAATAGTTTTATGCGCAAAAAACAAAAGTAATGACTTTATTCAACAATTTCTTCTCTTCCATGTTAGTTTCCTACGCTGTTCATGTAGTAAACACAGTGCAGGTGCTTACAGGTTCTACATCAGAATGCCAGCTCAGTATAGAGACCTGCACTCCCGTGGGATCTGCGGGACCCAACGCAACAGAGTGCGGCGCGGGACAAGATTTGATGGGTGCGGAAGGTGAGACACTACTCGTGTGCAGGTTGTGGGAGAATCAAGTGACTCCCGCAAAATAGAAATATCAAAACATAAAATAAATAAAAACTAATCATTTGTATTCATATATAGCAAAAAAGCAACAAGAACAACTAATACAAAATAAAAACGATTTACAGTCGCAAGCATATGCGAGATTCTATATATAACTTGTGTTTGCAGTGTTGAGCAATGTAGCCAATCACAGACATATCTGTTGATTTCTGAGACGCAATGGAGATACAACACAATTAGGTGTTTGTTAGAATCCTCTCACCACTCAAAACGCCAGAGTTTTTATGCAGTGCTGAAATTTGCATGCTCACAAATCCTATTTTTAAAACACACGAAGTGTAAATATTATGCAAGATTCATTGTTATATATATTTATTGTGTTATAACAGAGCTTTATGAGATCGCCATACCAAACCATGCATGCATGCAGCTTACTTTTTGGTTAAAACTAACTGGTTTGTGAATGTTGATGCTTTAATAACAAATATTTTATTGGGAGTGTTTATGCTGGGATGTTGTGGTGACACATAACTTAATATTTCATGGATATACAGACAAAAATCTATAGAAGCTACTTTTATGCGTGATTTTGTGAGGGTGCAATGCATGCACATGATGCTGAAACAGGAGCTGGACTATAATGAGCCGGTGTTCTAACGTAGAACCCAGAAGCGCCCGCACTGTGTTTACTACGTCAACAAGAGAAGAAATTGTTGAATAATGTCATTATTTTTGTATGTTTTTTGTGCACAAAAAGTATTCTCGTCACTTAACATTAAGGTTGAACCACTGTAGTCACATGGACTATTTTAACGATGTCTGTAAGTAACCTTTCTGGGCCTTGGTAATAACATTGCAGTCTATCGGAGGCCAACAAGCTCACGGATTTCATCAAAAATATCTTGTGGGATTGGAATGACATGATGAAAAAACTGTGTAAAAAGGCATCAGAGTGAGACTATAAAAGAGGTCTGAGCTTGTGAGGAGCACCGCTGGGAACACACTGAGCTGTGAAGGATTCTGAGGGGCCTCTGGAGTTAAGTTTTAAGACATTCGTGACATTGAAGACGGCAGTGATTCATCAATATTTCTATTTCCTGTAGGAGTTCTACAAAATCTTTTGTTGGTAAAAAGGCATTTGAGCTACATTTATTAATAAATAAATATAGACGGTGTCTCTGAATCGCATAAGGTGGAAAAAAAGTATTAGTGACGTGTGAATCAGCCTGTCATCAAGTCTGGGTGAAATAAGCATGGATACCATGGAAACACCAATCATGCGAATGGATAAGGTCTCCTGATCAGATAAGCTTGATGATTTATCTTATTGAAACTTAATAAGGTGGAGGTTTATTTTGATGTGTAAGCAACTATTTGACACTGTACAATAGTTAAATATGTAAAATAATGTGTCCATTAGCATACAAATCTTTCTGAACTAATAATCAATAATATTATGTATGTAGACATACATCTTTATGGACAATTATTTACAGAGATGCAGAATCATGAGAAAGGTCTCATGTAACACAATCCAAGATAGAGATTTACAATACCTGAAGCGTTCCTGGCCTGCAGTGTCCCAAATCTGCAGTTTAATGCGTTTCCCAGGTTCGATTTCCACCAGGCGGGAGAAGAAGTCCACCCCGACTGTTGGGTCTGACACCTGCGCAAAGCGGCCTTCTGTGAATCGCCTGATTAAACATGATTTTCCAACAGTGGAGTCCCCGATGACAATCAGTCGAAATTGGTAAAGCCAAATTGCTTCCATGTCTATTCAGGTCTGTCAAAGCAAAAAGGAGAGAAGTGAAATTGCATTAGATGCTCCCAAAATGGTTCCAAAAGACAAAATAGAAAAGAGAAACATTCTTTAATTTATTCACCCACGTGTCAACCTGCTTTACCAGCTTTCTAAAAGGAGGAAATACAGTAAAGTTCTCTTTAAAGCGTTTCTATAACCTCTTCTGGGAATGTGTTGTAGTTATAAATATTACAGCAATTACATGATCATGGCCTGACAATCATTTTAGTCAGCTACATCCTTGCTCTTCGTGAGAAGGTAGTTGAGGCGCAAAATCATCCTTTTAGTGTTTGGTTTTAAGGTGTACATTAATGATAGCGTCTGGTGGTTTAAACTTTCCCTAAGTTCATCTTAACGTGATATTTTTGTAAAATATAAGATGAATACAAGTAAAGTGGGATAACTGGCTCCATATACTATTTTAGGATGAATGTAATGATTTTTTTTTTTTTCTGTAATGGAAGAATATACACATTATGATATAAATTATTAGTCTTTAACCTGCATCAATACCTGAAATTACTAAGTAATTTTTAGAAATTTGAGTTTTTAGGTCCTTAGCCATATGCAAGTAACTCAATACTCTTATCATGACCTATTGACAAAATGTGAAGTCTGTTAAATGACTGAGATTTCATTGAGGCTCGCCAGATAGCTGGCTATCGCTGGCCTTGTCATAATAACGATTGCTTCTTGTTCTAAATCTCCGAAACATTCAAATGTTTAACAAGCGATGTCTTTGTGTAGAAGCATTTGTGTAGAAGATCCCTTATTCGGTGCTCTTTACTTACGTTGTTTTTGTTTTGTTTTTTTGGTCGTTTCAAAGCTACCAAACGGCAGATCCCATAATCTTTAAAGGATTGAAGCCTCTTTAGGAACCTCTGGATGAAATGACAGACATAAACTATTCACACAATATACCGAATAATTGACAAAACATTCGTCTCTACAGAAAAAAACAAACAGGTGCAAACCTAACTGCGCCGCGTAGGCGGTCTGTTTTGCTTGGATGTGGCTAAAGATGAGTCGCGTGTTGTTAAAATGGTCCCTGCCTGGATCAAAGTCGCGTAAAAGTCAAAGATGATTTACGCTTGTCATGTTTTGATCCACGCTTGGAAGATGGAGAAATGTTTGGATGTTTTGGGCTGATGAAATGGAAGCGACAGCAGAAGCATCATATAGCCTGACTCATTCCGCATCAGCACCAGTACCACAAACCTCCTAATAGTAGCGAAAGACAAACGCGTGTCATCGCCACATACATTAATGATTCCCTCTTAACTTTGACATACTATTTATATTGTTTCATACATAATTTTCACATTGGAAATTCACCTTAAAATGAAAATGGTGTTTTTAAAAATGAATCCAATAGCATAGCAATAGCAGTATCTGGTGTGACCACCATTTGCCTCATGCAGTGCAACACATCTCCTTCACATAGAGTTGATCAGGTTGTTGATTGTTCCTGTGGAATGTTGGTCCACTCCTCTTCAATGGCTGTGCGAAGTTGCTGGATATTGGCAGGAACTGGAACACGCTGTTGTATACGCTGATCCAGAGCATGCTCAATGGGTGACATGTCTGGTGAATATGCTGGCCATGCAAGAACTGGATGTTTTCAGCTTCCAGGAATTGTGGACAGATCCTTGCAACATGGGGCCGTGCGTTATCATGCTGCAACATGAGGTGATGGTCGTGGATGAATGGCACAACAATGGGCCTCAGGATCTCATCACGGTATCTGTGTGCATTCAAAATGCCATCAATAAAATGCACCTGTATTCATTGTCCATAACATACATCTGCCCATACCATAACCACACCTCCACCATGGGCCACTCCATCCATAACGCTGACATCAGCAAATCGCTCACCCACACAACGCCATACATGCGGTCTGCCATCTGCCCTGTACAGTGAAAACCGGGATTCATCCGTGAAGAGAACACCTCTCCAAAGTGCCAGACGGCATCGAATGTAAGCATTTGCCCACTCAAGTCGGTTACGATGACGAACTGCAGTCAGGTCGAGACCCCGATGAGGACGACGAGCACGCAGATGAGCTTCCCTGAGACGGTTTCTGACAGTTTGTGCAGAAATTCTTTGGTTATGCAAACCGATTGTTGCAGCATCTGTCCGGGTGGCTGGTCTCAGACGGTCTTGGAGGTGAAGATGCTGGATGTGGAGGTCCTGGGCTGGTTCGGTTACATGTGGTAACTGGTGGACATTTCTGCAGTCAGCATGCCAATTGCACGCTCCCTCAAAACTTGGGACATCTGTGGCATTGTGATGTGTGATAAAACTGCACATTTTAGATTGGCCTTTTATTGTGGCCAGTAGTGTTGGCTGGGCGATATATCGAATGCTTTTGTCACGCGCATTTCGTCAGTAAAGCCGGTTCCCTGATTACCACTAAATCGCCATCACCTGCTTTCAAATGGAGTGCCATTTAATAGACAGAGCCGTAGTTCACTGATAAGCCACGCAATATCGCGTTCATTATCGACGGCAATTCATATTGATAATGAACGCGATATTGCGTGGCTTATCAGTGAACTATGGCTCTGTCTATTAAATGGCACTCCATTTGAAAGCAGGTGATGGTGATTTAGTGGTAATCAGGGAACCGGCTTTACTGACGAAATGCGCGTGAAAAAAGCATTCGATATATCGCCCAGCCCTAGTGGCCAGCCTAAGGCGCACCTGTGCAATAATCATGCCGTCTAATCAGCATCTTGATATGCCACACCTGTGAGGTGGATGGATTATCTCGGCAAAGGAGAAGTGCTCACCAACACAGATTTGTGAACAATATTTGAGAGAAAAAGGCCTTTTGTGTACATAGAAGAAGTCTTAGATCTTTGAGTTCAGCTCATGAAAAATGGGGGCAAAAACAAAAGTGTTGCGTTTTTAATTTTGTTCAGTGTATATTGTTTCATACATAATTTTCAGCTTATTGGGGAACACATTGGAAATTGCACCATCAATCACCACCATGTTGATGATGAATATGGGTTTTCAATTCTAATTTTTGAATGTTTGTCAACAACCTTGCTTTTGATTAAAAATAACTTTTTAACTGTTTATTTTTTTATTTAAAATACAGCAAAAATTGTCTTATAAATGCACAACTGTACCACTTTTATGTTGATTTATACCACTTAATCTAAAAAAATGTCAAAAAGAAAGGTATGTCATCACAGTGAAATTTATTTTAAATACTAATATTAAATATCATTTTGATACATTTACATTTAGGAGGGTTGAAACATCACAAAAAGTAGCAGGCTCCGTCTTAAGTCTACAATAAATCTTGCTTTAGGTTTAGAAGCGTAGGCCAAGTGCGTTTTTATGTGCACCATCTATTTCAGGTTTTACGAGAAAACAAACCAGATAATCAGCATGACGGGAAATGTAGTTTATAGGCGATTCTTGGTACTAAACGCTGGATCAAAATCTCCTCCTAGTCTTAAAGTTCAGTTAGGTCTTAAAGTTCAGTTAGGCACACTGGGATGAGCTTCTTGAATAGGTCGGTCAGCACAATAGATATTTGGTTGGAAAGGCTCGATAGTGGATCCACCGCGCGAAGAAAAGTTGTCGACAGGCAAATGAAGTGTGAAACTTCTCACTGCTGAAGAAACGCATTTAAACGCACTCTAGCCTATTGACAGCTGTCAGGCGCCTTAACACGCAGTTGATTTTTTTCTTCTTCTGTTTTGTAGAGACCTGGACCTCTAACACGGCTTTTATTTTACAGAAAATAAAATAAAAGCTTGCTTTCTTCTGATTATT
Organism: Chanodichthys erythropterus; assembly: GCF_024489055.1. NCBI lineage: Eukaryota > Metazoa > Chordata > Actinopteri > Cypriniformes > Xenocyprididae > Chanodichthys > Chanodichthys erythropterus. The sequence goes on along the minus strand of NC_090231.1, from coordinate 9,297,134 downwards.
TATGTCATGTAGTTTAGACTGTTGAAATGCAGCAGGAGCGGTTACTCAAAGTACTTGTCATTGGAGATTTAGGTGTGGGCAAGACTTCCATCATTAAGCGTTATGTGCATCAGGTTTTTTCTCAACATTACCGAGCAACTATAGGTGTGGATTTTGCTCTGAAAGTCCTGAATTGGGATCACCGGACTGTCATTCGACTGCAGTTGTGGGACATTGCAGGTCAGTTACTGATGTTATGTATTCCCTGCCTTTGCCTGCATTCTTAATGATTTTCACTAAGTAAAGTCACAGGCTACCTTATCAAAAAATCAATAGGCCTATGTAAATAAATGAGCATATGGGTAATTGAGAGTAGATTTCAGGGAGTGACAGCAGTGTCCTACAATATGACATGCAATACCTCACGTGAAACCATTCAACAAAATATTTAAATCTTGTATAGGCTACTTACATTATCCATGCAGTTTTTAGGACGTTTAATTAATTTCACGTTTATAAATTAATTTTAAGCTTGATATTATAAGAAAAGGTCATTTTTGTGTTATCTGTCTGATACCAGTAGACTATATTTATGTATATAAAATCAAAGTGCTAAAACATTATGCAGCGATAAATTCATTGTACACTTTGAATTAAATTACTGTTGAAGAAAACTCTGTGATAATTAAATGGAAACAAAATTGTGGGTTCTTTCTAAAACCCAATTTCCTAGCAGTGATGATTTATTCACTGTCCACAGTTAAACTTGCACCATTACAACATAATATTTGATCTTAATAACACACAGAAAGAGATGAATAATATTACTGGAGTGATGCCTTTACCACTTGGCTTGGACGCATTACATACAGTCCAAAGCATGCCTTGTTTGGGATTTTTTCCCCCCTCTCTCAGCTGTTGTGAGTGACCTCACAGTGTTATGAATCACTCTCTGTGTTTATGCTCAGATTAAACTAAAGCACAGGGACAGGAATTTGTGTCTCGTGTTTATATTCACTGGTCTGGTCTCGTGCTCATATTGGTCTCATGTGACAGCCCTCACATCACCTACTGGCACAAAACACTAAAAACTCCTTTCCATCGCTGAAACAATTCAACATGGCTGACAGACTCAGAGATATGTTTACAAAACTCTAAAAATTGAGTTATGGTTTTATTTTTCATGTTTACAATATGATGTTCACAAAAACTGAAAAGATTTAGATAAAGATTTCTGTCAGCATAGTTTATTGACTGTGAAAGCATGTATTAGGGATGGCTGTGCCCCTGAGCATAGACTTAACATGGAAGATTGCATGACATTCTCATCCCTGATTGAATATAGTAATTTATGAGAAGGACCTCATAAGATCAAATTTCAACTGCAAACCATGCACATTAGTTGTGACAGTCTAACTGGCCTTGGTTTGCCTTGATTTTCTGCATGATAATGCATTAATACAGGCTAGGTCCTTATAAACACCATTGGGCTGAATGGTTCTTGTTGTGAAACCGTGCTGGTATCCAGACATGTTCACAATGTCTTCCTTGTGGTGCTGTGAAATCAGGATTAGAGTGGTTATATAGAAATGTAAAAGTTCCCAGACTAGCTACAAAGACATTTATTGACATAATATTGAATATATGTAGAAAAATACTTAAAAATGAAGGTTGTTTATTGGCATGTTTCATTCTGTGAAGAACCTTTAACATCCAAGGAACCTAGTGGAAATAAGTTTATTTAGATTATTAAAACCAGCACAGTTGAGCACAGTAAGTAGGGTACAACGGGGCTAAAGGCACAACCTAAGAAAAATTATGCTTTTCACTACTCTCAAAATGTATTATTGCAAGGAAAATATATATGTTTGTATTGAACATTGTTGGAGTAACAGATTTTGTGTGAAAATAAATCATAAAAGTGGTTAATTTTGTATAAAATCTTATAAATGTATGAGTTGGTGAGGGGGCCTTTTACCCCACACATTTGATATTTGTGTTCAATAAATATACTGTCATTAAAATAGGCCTATGTTAATATAAAAATACGAACAAAATTACTTTAAAAAGTAAAGATTCTGAAATCATTGAAGGAGATCCCATAATATTTAATATAGATTTACAGTAGTAACAATAAATTATATTTTATTATCAAATGATAATATTATATATTTTTTTAAATATGATTGTTTCATTAAATATGGGTATTGTCTCTAAGATGGATACCCAATTTGATATAGAAAAGTCAGTCAGCTATTCATTATCATGTTAATTATTGTGTCTTTTGCCCCAACAGCAGGGTGCCTTTTACCCCAAATACCATACTTTAACATATTCTTCCGTTATTGAAAAACTGGTACTTGAATTACCTTGAACAAAACTGAAAATCTTTAATATTAGATCAAACTACCTCAGAATCAACTTTGCGTTGCTGCCCGCGATCGCGTCAAGGATTAGACAAATTTGCACTTGCATTTTGGAAAGCGGATATTTAGGAAAGTGTTGCGGCATGTTTTTGTACCATCTAGTGGTTTAGAGGCGTTTAGCCCCGTTGTACCCTATGCTGAGAAATCTGGCGAAAAAATGGTGAACTGCTCTCAAATGAAAATGCACATTTTGACAGATTTTATAAAAGCGATTAAAGATTCTGCTTTTCTCGTGTCATTTGTGATATGGGAAGATGTTTATGTTGTCTGTAGTCAAGGAAACTATGCACATTTCTGAAGTTTAGCCAGTCTAAGAAAAGAAAAAATATTGTGAAATAGCACTTCAAAACAAGAAAAAAGACTACATAGAAACTATCTCACACTTATTTCTTCTTTATTCTCAGGACAAGAGAGGTATGGCAACATGACACGTGTGTATTACAGAGAGGCCGTAGGGGCGCTTGTGGTTTTCGACATGACCCGTGCCTCCACTTTCCAAGCTGTGTTGAAATGGAAAAAAGATCTTGATTCTAAAGTTGCCCTTGGCAATGGGCGTCCCCTGCCAGCTGTCCTGCTGGCCAACAAGTGTGACCAACAGAAACATGGTTTGTGCTCCAAACTGCCCAAACTCGACAACTTCTCTAGAGACCATGGATTTGTGGGTTGGTATGAGACGTCTGCGAAGGTACAGATTATAGGCTATTTTTTTATATATACAGTGGGTACGGAAAGTATTCAGACCCCCTTAAATTTTTCACTCTGTTATATTGCAGCCATTTGCTAAACTCATTTAAGTTCATTTTTTTCCTCATTAATGTACACACAGCACCCCATATTGACAGAAAAACACAGAATTGTTGACATTTTTGCAGATTTATTAAAAAATGGTCCTAAGTATTCAGACCCTTTGCTGTGACACTTATATATTTAACTCAGGTGCTGTCCATTTCTTCTGATCATCCTTGAGATGGTTCTACACCTTCATTTGAGTCCAGCTGTGTTTGATTATACTGATTGGACTTGATTAGGAAAGCCACACAACTGTCTATATAAGACCTTACAGCTTACAGTGCATGTCAGAGCAAATGAGAATCATGAGGTCAAAGGAACTGCCTGAAGAGCTCAGAGACAGAATTGTGGCAAGGCACAGATCTGGCCAAGGTTAAAAAAAAATGCTGCACTTAAAGGAACACTCCACTTTTTTTGAAAATAAACTATAACTATACTCTCATTCAGACGTAATAATCAAGGAACTTTGCTGCCGTATCATGGCTGCAGCAGTGCAATGATATTACGCAGCGTCTCTCACATACGTCTCCATGGTTGCAAGGCACGTTCCCTGTGCAAGCAGGGGCTCACAGGCGCTGCGTAATATCATTGTACTGCTGCAGCCATGGAACGGCAGCAAAGTTCCTTGATTATTACGCCTGAATGAGAGTATAGTTCCTAGCCATATCAGCTTAGAAAATCACAACTTTTTATTTTCTGTCGGTCTTTGTACACGATTTAACTACAGAAGAGTCAAGTTTTAAATAGGAAAAATATCGAAACTCTTTGGTCATTTTTAAGCGCGATGCTAACGGTCTAATCAGATTCAATGAACTATGCTAAGCTATGCTAAAAGTGGTACCGCCAGACCCGGAGATCGGCTGAATGGATTCGAAAACGGTAAAACTCAACTGTTTAACTCTAGGGTGTTGTAAAATTAGCCTATTTTCAAAAAAAGTGGAGTGTTCCTTTAAGGTTCCTAAGAGCACAGTGGCCTCCGACGTTTGGGATGAACAGAACCCTTCCTAGAGCTGGCCGTCCGGCCAAATTGAGCTATCGGGGGAGAAGAGCCTTGGTGAGAGAGGTAAAGAAGAACCCAAAGATCACTGTGGCTGAGCTCCAGAGATGCAGTCGGGAGATGGGAGAAAGTTGTAGAAAATCAACCATCACTGCTGCCCTCCACCAGTATGGGGCTTTATGTCAGAGTGGCCCGACGGAAGCCTCTCCTCAGTGCAAGACACATGAAAGCCCGCATGGAGTTTGCCAAGATGGCAAGAACTTTTTGGCCTTAATTCTAAGCGGTGTGTGTGGAGAAAACCAGGCACTGCTCATCACCTGTCCAATACAGTCCTAACAGTGAAGCATGGTGGTGGCAGCATCATGCTGTGGGGGTGTTTTTCAGCTGCAGGGACAGGACGACTGGGGAAAGATGAATGCGGCCAAGTACAGGGATATCCTGGATGAAAACCTTCTCCAGAGTGCTCAGGACCTCAGACTGGGCCGAAGGTTTACCTTCCAACAAGACAATGACCCTAAGCACACAGCTAAAATAACAAAGGAATGGCTTCACAACAACTCCGTGACTGTTCTTGAATGGCCCAGCCAAAGACCTGACTTAAACCCAATTGAGCATCTCTGGAGAGACTTAAAAATGGCTGTCCACCAACGTTTACCATCCAACCTGACAGGACTGGAGAGGATCTGCAAGGAGTAATGGCAGAGGATCCCCAAATCCAGGTGTGAAAAACTTGTTGCATCTTTCCCAAAAAGACTCATGGCTGTATTAGATCAAAAGGGTGCTTCTACTAAATACTGAGCAAAGGGTCTGAATACTTTTTCTGTCAATATGAGGTGCTGTGGTACATTAATGAGGGGAAAAAAAAGAACTTTACATCAAAATGAACATTTTAGCAAATGGCTGCAATATAACAAAGAGGGTGAATACTTTCCGTACCCACAGTATATATTAACCTCTGCAGTAGCTGCACATCTGAAAAAACATTTCTACTCATATTGTTCCTTCCTCTTTTTAACAGGACAACACAAACATTGAGGCAGCCATCATGTGTCTTGTGCAAAATATAATGGCCATTGATGTGGAGGATGTTCCTGTGGAATCAGACCCCAGCGTACTGATCCTGCCTGCTTTTGATTATAACCTAAAAGAGCGCAGTGACTCTAGATGTTCTGTCTGCCCAAAATTCCAGTCCAGCTGAAAACCATACAGTAAATTATAGCGTAAGATGGTGAAAAGAAAAGAGAACAGAGTGGGATCGAAAATTACACAGAGAGAGAGAGAGAGAGAGAGAGAGTGAAAGAGCAGTCAACTGCTTTGTTGGGCCTTCAAATTGTGCTAAAGTAAGCCTTTGTGGGAAAGACAAGACCATGAAGCTTTAACACTTATATGCACTTAACATTTACACATGCCAAAAACAACAATGTCATCAATAAAACATGCAGCGTTTACATAGAGTTTTCACTGATAAATACTTAATGTTATAGACTCACAACTAAACAAGGCTCTTGCAGCACAGGCACATCCGCCTCTACTTTTTGTCTATTAAAGCCTCTGACTTAAATTCTGCATGCTGTTTTAAATGCAGCATACAACAAGCTCATGTACACTCAACAGATACTTGAGGCTTTAAAAACACAGTTAATGTCACCATGAAATCAAAATGGACAATTCTGTTTTTTTTAATGGGATATTGCAGTATTTATTATAAATGATTTATCCGTGCACATCTTTACTTTTTTTTAAAATTCATGTGCCCTTGTAATCTTTAATTAAAATAACTAGCCCTCCCTCTTGCAGTGACGTCTTCTCTTCTCTGATGATGTGTTTACTGACGTGAGGACGGGACAACCTGTCACTCACATGACATCATAGCAATAGCAAACCACAACCATCCAACAATCCAATCCCAATGGAGCCTTTTCACAGACTGTGATGACATGTATCCACAGTTATCAACATTGCAAATCTAGTAAAGTTTTTCATATTTTTAATTAAAAAAATTTAATACACATTTACAACACTATATGTTTTTTTAATTGGCTTGTCAGTAATTGACAAAAATATTTCTCTCTTCTTACCAACATAATCAATCTCTTTATATTTTTTACCTTTTTTGGAAAATTGTGTAAACTCCATCATAGACTTTTTTCTTTTCTTTTTTTTAAATACAGAAATTATTTTTATTGTTGTCTCCCATTCACCGCTAGAAGTTTACCCAACTAGAACGACTTCCACTACTGAGAACCCCAGAAATGTGAAAAGGGTCCATTGACAAAACCAAGTCCCGCCATTTCACGTGGTTATACGTCACAATAGGGAAGAAGTGTATCTCAACATGACAACTTTAAGTAACTAGTCCATTGCTGCTTATCATCCTGAGATATTTTTGGAATTTTAGATCAGATGCAGACCACAGATGGAAAGCCTGTCTGAACCAACAACAGCAACAGCTCGACCAAGTACTGTTTGTAGTGCATACCTGCACATATGACAGTATTTCAGAATATAAAATTGTTAGGTAGCACTTTATTTTACAGTCCGGTTGCCCATGTACATATCATGTACCTATTACAGTAATAGCAACCCTGAACCACCTTAAAACCTGCAGTTACCTTATATCACCCAGTATTTTCTTAGGTAAGTACACGTGCTGTAAAATAAAGTGCAACCAATTATTATTTATGGTTTTTAAGGTATCTTTTATATTGGTTTGTGTCTTGCATTGGTTTATGGAATCAAGGATGATGTAAGAAATTATGTGAATGAAATGAAAGTGATATAAAATTCAAAAATAAGCAGTCATGTGCCAGCATATAATAAATTCCATTACTGTGAAAAGCAGTACTGGAATTCAAACAGTGATTTGTGTATGCATACATATGCAAAAAAATGGAAAGCAATTGCTTCAGACAAGTAATTGCGCTCAAGTGTCTCGGCTGACACTGAGAAGGCACGTGCCTAGTGTTTTAATGTGTCACTGGATGTTTGAATGTTTTTATGTCATGACCCATATGCTTACTGTCTGCTCACAGTAGTAATTTTTCACTGTCTGTTTACCCTGTCTGCTATGTCTGACTTGCCATAATTATGGATCCCCACAGCTATCTTGCTAAATAGGCTTCACTTTTTCCTCATTATTGTTTTGAACTGTGTAACTCTATCTGTATAATTGCATCTTGTAGCTAAAAGGTATTTATCATCTCACAAAACAGTAAAAAAAAATAAAAAATCTTTCTGCTTGTTGGACTGCCTCTTTGCCACATAAGAGTCTGCCACATGGAGCGTGTCTAACAGTGACCTTTACTAAGCCTGCTTTTTATTCAGTAGACATGATGATGAATAATTGTATGCCAATTTATAAGTCTTTACAAAAGCGGAACTGCCTCTCATATCGCACATGATCATTCTGTTCGTAAGCAGGAGACTTAATGATTTTGTAGTAAAAACTAATGATTGGAAACTGGATATCTGGATTGCATGATATGAATTACATAATTTATAAACACTCACGGACACCGTGTGATGCAATGTTTAAAATCTTTTAAAAAACACATTTGGAATTTTCCATAAAATGGAAAATAATCCCCTTTCGTGGAATAATCCAGTATAAATGTCACTTAAGAATACCCCAGGGACAAATTGAGATCATTACATAACAAATCCAATGCTTAAGAACAAGTGAGGCGTGATTTCTTTAAAGCGTTATTAATTGTGCATTTGAAGAGTGCAGATGATGCTCTATGTTTTTGAGAGGTAATTGCTCATGATATCGTTTGGAACAGTATGAGTGAATTGCACGCGCTAATGATATAGCAACTCGCACCTACAGTGCTGTGAAAAGTGTTGTATTTCCAGCCTTGGGCAATAATTATAGGTCTGGGAGCATTCCCGGAGGATGTGTAGGCTATTGCTCGCTTTACAGGTATGCTGTAGAGAGGAAAACGTGAATAGGGGCGCTCCGACACTCCAGCCGAAGGATGAGATAGTGTCACGGCGCGTTGTTATTACGGACTGATCAAAGGGAATTCCGTAAAAGTGGTCAGGAAACTGTTACAGGTCGTAGGGGATGTCGAAAGGTTAACGACTATTTGGACCAAATTACCTTTGAAAAAAAAAAAAAAATGGAAGAGAAGCGGTGGTAGATGTTTTCCTCTAATCAGGTTTGAGCAGATATTTTGGTAAGCACGCTGGGGAGTGATGGTATCATGATGGCATTATGACCTCCTCTCAAAAAGAAGCCAGTCAGAAGTGATTCATCAAAAGTAAATTGTAATTTTCAGACATAAATCAAATTGAAAATATTGTTTTGCTGCCTCAAGGATGATATCAGCAGAGCAGATAACTCGACATAATGCTGTGGATGGGGACAGAATTGCTGCTGCTTTTTATTTTCCCACTGAATTCAGGTAGGATACTGTTTTTACTTAAAAATATAGTTTATATAGTTTATCAGTTGTGTTTTTATTATTGCTTTTTTATCCCATCAGACAGCTAGCCGTCTTGTTCATCATTTATTTATGAATAATGAATAATTAGTAGCATCTTGTAACCCTTTTTTTTTTTTTTTTTTAATTAGCTGTATATGCTCTATGTCTAACTGAGTGTCTGTTCTGTTATATAGTATAGTTTCAGGGTTAGAAAAAGGCACAAAACAACCTGAAATAACAAACTTCAAAATTAAAACATAAAATGATCTTCTTCATTATTACATAAGCCCTAGATTATTAAAATGAATACATGCAATACAATGTACAAATGAAATTGGCCTTTTAATATATATTAATAATTAGATACTTTAATGACATGACTGGGCTGGTGGACATTTTTGTCAGTGCAATTTTTAAAATTATACACTATGCACTGTAAAACCGAACAGTGAAATTAATTAAATTAAACGAGTTTGTTTCACTCAAATAATAATGAAAGTTCATTGTACTTAATAGAAAAAAGTTGCATGAACTCAAAATTTCATAGTGGTAAGCTGAACTTAATATGATTGAGTTGAGCTGCAGCAGATTTCTAATTCCCAGCATGCTTTGCGTCAGACCATATGCACATAACTGTTGAAATTAAGTGTTATTTTGTGTGTTTTTGCACAAGATTAACATATGGAGATATAAGTTAATGTTTAATGTTGTGTTATGTTGGGATTCAGGGGGGTGTGGTGAAGAGTAGAGCCTGTGGTTAGGTTTAGGATGAGCTGCAAAACATTTAAGACCACATATGTTGTTTGATTACATATATGCAAGTATAATGACTCTCTGATAATGTCTCTCTGATAGTTATGTGTTATTTGCTATGTGACATTTAACCAAGATCTGAATGTGATGTTTATGTAAATAAACTGTATGTAATTAACATTATGATGAGTTGGGAAAGGGATGCTGGTGATGGGATTGTTAGTGAGAGACACCCGTGCACCACACTGGCCTTGATCCGCTTCCATGGCTCTCAGCCCCGCCCCACTTGTCACAAAAAGTTTAAATTCTACCAACTTTAAAAAAATGAGTTAGTTTACTTAAAGGTGCTAAAGAGGATATTTTCGTCGACTGAGAAACCAAAGACTGTTAGTGAGTTTTTGAAATGAGCGCACGCGTAAGAACAACCCCCCCTCCTTTCTAGGGAACGCCTCCCAAAACTCGTGCACGAGTATTGGAACACGAGTGTTTATCACCGGCATTCGCTGTGTCGTGTTAGTGACTCATAATCTGCAGTTGTTACTCCTGTTTCCTGACAAAAACATTGCATGCGGCGCCTGTGGAGTGTGGAAAGTTACTGGAGCGCGCAGCCGCGCTCGTCTCTCACAAGGAACGTCACGGCAGTGATTGACAAGCCAGAGGGCCAATCGTTTATGCGATGATCGCGTAAACGATTGGCTGATGTTTTTAAGGCCCTACCTCGTGCACAGATGATGTATATTAATATTATTCCTTTCAGTGCACCTAATAAATAGGCTTTTATCAGTTAGTAAAGACAGTTTCAAGTAATATTGCAAAAATGTATACAACAAAACATCCTCTTTAGCACCTTTAAATGTTTTGAGGTAACAAGTTTCCTCAAATGTTTTGAGTATTCTGAACTTATTGGGTTTTACAGTGTGTTCATTAAGCAAAATATTACAATGTGCAGTATAGAATACAATATACAAACTGAGATTTCACATCAAATTTTGTTAATAGACCATGATGATATGATTTTTTTAAATAAATGAATTGCTAAATAAAACTAACAGCTCATCTCTTTTCAATTCACCAGCGCAGAACTCTGAACTACCTGCAGTAATGGACAGTGATGTGCTCGCCGAATATGCATACCAGTCTGGGCCGTCATACTTGAGTCTGATCCTGTTGGCTCTAACCGTGGGACTGTCCGGCAGTGTTTACCTCTGTGTGCTGCGGTACATTTGTACTGGCTGCTGCCAGCCTGTAGTTGTTGGACCTGAAGATGAGAGCATGTCAGGAGTTGTGTGATAGCAGCTATTGTTAAAAAGTGTGTCTGTCTTCATGACTGTGTTGGTTAGCTTGTGGCAACAACAAATCATATTTTTTTTTCATTCATTTGAAGGACATCAGAATGTTATTGTAAGATAGAATTTGTATAATACATTTCTTGTGACGTTCCTCATTTGTTAGTCACTTTACATAAACGCATCTGCTAAATGATTACTAATTTTACAGCCTGTATGTTGGCAGTAAAAGCATTCATTTAGCCTAGTCAGACATGTGATTATATGGATGATGCAAGGGCTGACTGAATGAGAGGGAGGGGTAAACCATTTTACCAGGCGTTGGATGCTCTGTCAATCAAGAGAAGTCCTTTTCACAAACCCTGTTTGCAATGGTATGACACAGTCCTCCATACAGTAACCCCTGTATACTTTCAATGAATGTAAAGAGCTTTTTAAAAACAAGGTCAAACAAATATGGAACCATTTATGTGAAAAAAATGTTTTGTCCACATAATTAATGTATTTTAAGTACTCTTTAAAGTGATCCAGAATTTTGTTTTTTATTAAGGATAAAGCGGTCCATGCAGTCATGCAGTGCTATTAAACATATTGGCAGAATTTCAACCATAATATGTTATTTACATGTCAACATCTCTCGTTTCATTAAGTAGGATGTTCCCTGGGGAAGTGATCAGTTGCCAAGGGCTACTGCTGGATCTAGTTGCCATGGAAATAATTGCATCTGCTTACCTCTAGATGGGGCTGTCACATCATCTGTTCAGAATGCCTATCTAGGCCTATTCAAAAAAATGCTGGATTACATCTTGTAGAAATACTTTTGTAGATCACTGTGTAGATCACAATGTTCTGTGTGTGTTCTAGTGTAAACACATTATGTTCTTTGCAAATGCACATGAATACCACAGCGTGAATAGATTTTTAGTAATTTTATAGTATTTTGTATTAATCGTAATTTTGCAGTGATGTACAAAACAGCTATTAAAAACCAGGTTTATTTATACAGTGTCATCATTTTTTTTTTAAAGTAGACTATACATGGCCATATTTGACTAGTTCAAATGAACTAGCTATTTATAAATAAAACGTTTCTCTCAAAACAATACATGTTCTCATGCTCCTCCCAAATGAAGTCGCAGGTTGATACCATTGTGGTTTTGCTCTTTAAACCACTTCCTCATACAGAAAGGTATGTTGATTGCTGTACTTCCCCTCAGAAACATTTCCTTTGCTTACCCCATGTTTGACTCTGACACTGTGTTTTAATGCTTTAGAGGTCACAGGTCATTGTTTTTGACCACTATTCATTTGTTCACTATAGTATTTATAAATCTAATAAAAGTTCAAGCAAAATTTGTCAATTGTTTATTTATCTAGTATCTTATTACTTGGGCACATGATGGCATTTGAGTGTTGAGTTATTTTATTTATAATGTCTTTTAATGATTTAATTGCCTAGTTAGTGTTTCATTAACAGATAATATATTATTTGTGGTATTTTAAACTAAAAAATAGCCTATATGTTCTCGCTGCTCTGCAAGTAGGCAAACAAAGAAAACACACTTTCTGATATTCATTTCATGTTGATGGGTGTCATAATATGGTGAAAAGCACAAGAAATTCATGTCAGTCATTTACACGTGAACAGACAAGGGCAAAAAGACGTGAAGCTGAAGCTGTAATGTGCTTCTGACACAGCTGGATGTAGTTTTCAGAATGACAGACATACGCGCATAAAAACAGGTTAAATCATAAGGTCATGAGATTTTCTATAAGGCATTTTCAGGGATGCAAACAGGTAAGGGGGGAAAAAGGTGAGAACATTGTGTGGAGCGGGGGCATGCTTCACACGATATGTTTTTTATAAAAATATATTTGATTTACATGCTCATTTGTAGTTACTTTAAGGGATTTTTTATTTATTTTTAATACCGTATATATATCACAAACTGTAATGCAGGATATTTAAGACAATATTGGCTGATTAGATGGCAATACTGAGCTAAACTGCAAACTGTTTGCCTTCTCTCTTCACCGTTCCCACATCTCAGACCTCAAATACATAAAATATTCCCCTTTAAAGACATTAGTTTTTAAAGTCAGAGTAAAGGAAACAATGTACAGTACTTATTGAAACAACCAAGTACCCTTGTAACACCCCCCACCCCCAAAAAAACACTTTCTCATTGGATCTATGCAAATCCCATAAGTGACCTATTTTGATCTCAAAAAGGTGAGTTGTCACTGAAAGGTGAGGAGTTTGCACCTATGATTTTTAACATATTTTTGAGCTTAAACTTCTGGGGCCGTATTCACAAAACATCCTAAGGCTAACTTGCTGATTTAGGAGTAACTTTTAAAAATATTGGGTGTGTCAGTCCTAATTTTACGAGTCCAAAATTTTTGCTCTAAAAGTATTTCACAAAGCATTTTAGCACTAAAACTAGCTCCTAAATCTGTGAAACATTAGGAATAGTCAAGAGGACTCCTAAGTCAATGACCAAACCACAAACAGTCCTAATCCATCCAAAGACACTGTACACCATTGAGGCAATAGCGATAGAGTCTTGGGTGCTGAACCTTTTCTTCATAAATGCAATACATTTTGATTTATAGATTGCCAAAAAAAAAAAAGTTAACAAATAAATAAATAAATATCGTCTGATTATCTGTGGCAATGGTTTTCATTGAATTGATTGAATCGAGTAAATAAAAAAAAAATTATATATATATATATATATATATATATATATATATATATATATATATATATAAAATTGATCTTTGAATGCAATGTTTATAGTTCTTTGCCACACACACAGGTTTGTATTGTTATCTTAGTGAGGACATTGCATAGACTTCAATTGATTTTATATCAGGTCAATGATATTTTACTACCCCTACTCCGAAACCTACCCATCACAGAAACATGTGCACTTCATTAGATTGAAATAAAAACCTCTTTTAGCTGAGATAAAACTAGTGAGGACCAGTCAATGTCCTCACTAGTGGGTTGTGAAAGTATTTCACAATATAAGTGAGGACATTTGGTCCTCACAAGTATAGTCAAAACACACGTTCGTTTTTGTGAATTGCGGGGATATTCCTTAGGTGTAATGGTTTTTATACTGTACAAACTGTATTTTTTACCCCTACCCATCACAGGAAACTGCACATTTTTACTTTCTCACAAAAACTCATTCTGTATTATTTATAAGCCTTTTTAAAAGTGGGGACATGAGGTAATGTCCTAATAAGTCACTTATTTTTGTAATACCTATGTCATACCCATGTCATTATACACATTTGTGTCCTGATATGTCACAAAAACGCGCGCACGCACACACCCACACCCACACAGAAATAATAATAACACCTGTTTCGAAATATGATTATTTGCAAATAGATTCTTACCCACAAAATGTAAGAATATTTCGACAGAGGTAGGCAACATTGCCTACACAGCCTTCACACCACGAGTAGCTCAGCCACTTCTCTGATTGGTTGATTTCCAAATACTTTGAATGCAAACAAGATCCTTGCACAAAACATTCTACTTAAATTACATAACATTAAATGTAAATAAAATAGCCTTTATATACTATGAAAACTTAAAATAGTTTTTATTCTACGAAAAGCCATGTCATTCATGAACTATTGATTTCCAAGCTGGATTCATGAGTCCCTAGCGGCTAATGATTGAACTGCAGTAAATCCGTGAGATTAGGATGTCAACTGGAAATACCAAAGTAAATAAAAAAGTTCATAGTTAAAAAAAAAAAAAAATATATATATATATATATATATATATATATATATATATATATATATATATATATATATATATATATATATATATATTTTTTTTTTTTTTTTTTTTAACTATGAACTTTTTTATTTACTTTGGTATTTCCAGTTGACATCCCATATATATATATATAATTATGTAATTTAATGTCTTATTCGTTATATTTATTCAAATGATTTTCAAAAGCAATCTCCAGGTTATTTCGTTTAAGGAACAACTGTCAAAAAAGAATCACAACAAGAGTTTAAGTTGAGAGTGGCAACGCTGTTTCCCACGATCGAGTGAACGCCGCTTGCTCTCGACCAATCAAACTCTAGCTCTTCGTTCACCTGATCACAGCGAAGCCATTTTGTCCTGAACGGCTCCGCCAGCGCATTCTTCACCAAAACCGGAATAACAGAGCTGACAGTTCGAACCGCAGCCATAGAGACAGCGACAGACAGGGGGGTTATCGCTACACCACCCCTCCTTTAGTCCCGAACAACTCGACGTCTCTAGGTGTCACCACGGACGGAACCGTGTCGTATACGCGGACTAAACGGGGACTTTAAGCGGGACGGAAGGGCAGAGAACCAGGCATCCGGTTAGACGCGCTGGCTCACCGGGCTGGAGTCCAACTTGAGCCGGACACTTTCAGCTGTCTTCGTCGGGATGCACGCTGGACTTCTTTTTAATGATATTTTTCATTCTTTTTGAAGACTATGTGCTATTTAGGAATAGCTTAGGCTCGCGCAGGATTGTTTTTGTTAGTAGTTGTCTAATATAAGAAAGCTGGAGCAGTAGTTCAAGCTCAGATGTGATTTATCTACTCAGCTGGCTGGGTAGATAGTTTAGATTGTTGATCGCTTAAATAGTTTGGTTACATAATACTTTTGTTTTGTTACCTGTATAGTTACATTGTTGCGTTAATCCATATTTCTTACCGCCTCTTTGCTACGTCTCTCATAGGGTTTGGTTTGTGTGTCTATGCATATTTCTCGCAAACAGAGTTCTTGAGTCTTGGTGCCAGTGTAATAGCAGGTTTATAAAGGCAAGAAAACCCACAGAACAGTTTTGCTTATCTGATCTCAGTATAGTCTGCTGGTGTTTCCCAGAATCAAGTTAAAAGGTCTTTATTGGTGAGGCTCAAGCTGGCTGACAGGTGATATTTTCTGCCTGAATCCTCTGAGCTGGCCTGACTGATAGCTATGACATTTTCCAACAGTTGTTTTGTATCTTCAGACTTCAATAATACCAGTATCTGCTCTTGCTGCCAATGCTGTATGAGTAATATTAGCTAACAAAAGTTCAGATCGCCCCTCCAAATTAGTTACGGCATATCTAGTTGTGACATTTTTACTAGTTAGGTCAACTTTTCCTTCCTTTTTTTATTGCAAGTGTATAAACTAGTGCCAGTTGACTTGGTGGCTGGTTCAAACATATCAAACTCAACAGTTTGTATCGAGTCTGTATTTTTGTAAAATTGTCCTATACTCGATCTTAGTGGAAATACACACGTCTGCAGTGAGATCAGGTCAAGTTTAGTGCTCGTTTTTCATATATCAGAGCTGAATAAAAATGTCAGGTCAGTCCATCACGGATCGCATTGCTGCAGCTCAGCACAGCATGACTGGATCAGCCATCAGCAAAGCCGTCTGCAAGGCCACAACGCATGAAGTCAGTGGACCCAAAAAGAAACACCTCGATTGTGAGTATGCCAAAAAAAAAATTCTTGTAATTGTATTTGCACAGTCTCTGCAGGTGTTCTTGGGTGCTCTTTTAAAAGCTCAAAGTCTTACTGCATGCCTGGCATGCAGTTCCACTAGCCTTGCACATCCTCAGCTGTCTGGACGCTAGTGATGAATTAGAACATGCTCGTGATGGGAATGCTGATCTGTCTTTGGATGCCGTCAGTTCAGCGTGTGTAACGTGGAGGTATATGGTCATTTACTGACTTTGTGGCCCATTTTATTTTTCTGTAATGATGTATGCGTTATTGCTGCAATGTTGAAGCGGCTTGTCATCTTACAATCAGCTTCAGTCTATTAATATGTGCTTCATAATGAGCAGCCACTTCTGCTTGAATCAGTGAATGTAGCTGTCAGGGATTCTGATGCATTGTGTTTGAAGTCAGGTGGTGTGTGTAATGTCTTCAGGTCTTGTGTGATCCCTCTTTTAACAGTCATCATCGAGACGGTGTGGGAGCGATGAAGGTCAATACAGGCGTGTGTGCAGTGAAGCATTGAGTCATTGATTCTTTTGATAAAAGCAGAGTTAATGCAGAATGCAGCATGTCCGTTTCATTTTCGCATAGTCAGTGAGCTGAAGTATTTGTACGACTTGTTTCTGACGTTTTAAACGCAGCTAGGTGCAAAATGCTTTTCATCAAGGGATTTCTTTTTAGACCTTTATCTGAGATTCCCTGATGGAATGAGGTGAGGCTGGCTGCTTCGGCACCTTTCGTGCTGTTAAACCACAGACGTTCTTGCAGCCATGAAAACGAAAAAGCCTGATTGGTTTGTTTTTGTGTTTTTGTCTTTGATTCATCAGTGTTTGCAGAACACAGCTTCATGTTTGGTCTGGATTTGTTTCCTGTGTCAGCCACCTGTTATGCGGCCCAGTATGGTAGACTGTGCCGATCTGCCAGCTTCATCGCTTCTGTTTTAATCTGCAAACACTGCATAACACAACACTGTATTTGTCGTAACTGTGACTCAACGCAGAATTACTGAAGGTTGAGTGTTGCTTACTTCCTCTTTTTGCTCAAAGCAGAGAAGTATTATATCCAGAAACATTTCCACATGACTTGTTTAAACCGGTTCTTAGAATTGGGGAATTTGTGAAGCCTGTCATATGTTGTTTTTCTGTTGTATCATAAAGACCATGTACGTCATAATTTATTAGGATGCACTGGTATATTGGCAAATTGGTTATTGGTGATTTTCTTTTAAATTTATGGATATTGGTTGATTTTGGTAATTTGTGACAGTTCACTTCCCCACTTTTTACATTTGCATTACTTTTGCCATCATCTAACTCTTTACTCACTCCCATGTCATCCAAGATGTTTAAATGTCTTTCTTTCCTCAGTTGAAACGAAATTAAGTTTTTTGAGGAAAACATTCCAGGATTTTTCTCCATATAGTGGATTTCACTGGGGTTCAGCGAGTTGAAGGTCTAAATTGCAGTTTCAACTACACGATCCCAGCCGAGGAATACGGGTCTTATCTAGCGAAACGATCGGTCATTTTCCAAAAAAAATAAAATAAATAAATAAAATAAAATAAATATATATATATATATATATATATATATATATATATCATGACACGAGATCTCGCAAGACTAAATTGTGGCGAAAAGCAGTATCGTGATAGTGTGAGGGTGAAATTAGGATATAATATGCCATCGCTTTGTTTACATTATGCTTCCACTGTTGTTTTGCTTTTTATAGACATAAAAAAAAAACATTTAATTCAGTTGGATAACGGTCGCTGCCGCTCCCTATTCACAGAGTAGGCCTATGCGCGATCGCGAAAGTGAAAATAAATGCGAGCGCGTATTCAAACGCGATGTCAATACACCGCATTTGAAAGCGGCTCCCTGATGCATGCAAATTTCCTCCAATATGAAAGCTATCTTAGGCTGGGCTGTGTAGTTGTAAGCATCTCTCAGCTCTGTATAATGCTTAAAGAAAAATTTGGTCTCTATTTGCACTTTGAATATTGAGAGAGTGCTTTGATTATGGTTGCACTTATTGATTACACTTAAGACTAAAAGAAAACTTTTTTTTTTATGGTAACACTTTACAATAAGGTTTCATTAGATAACATTAGTTAACTTTACATGAACTAAGGAAGAACAATACTAATACACTATTTTAGTTAGTTAATTTCAAAATTTACTAATACATTGTTAAAATCAAAAGTTGTATTTGTTAACATTATTTAATGCACTATCATGAACTAACCATGAATGACTATTTTTATATTTAACTAACATTAACAAAGATTAATAAATACTGTAGCAAATATATTGCTCATTGTTGATGTTGGTTAATACATTAATGTTAATAAATGAGACCTTATTGTAAAGTTTTACCATTTTTATTTATACTCTTTTTGTTTCTATAAACAATTTGTGGAAAGGAGTTCAGTTAGGAGGTCAAAAGTTGTAGAAGCTCATAAATCATGTAAGGTCTAAAGAGACTGAAATCATACAGAAGAGAAGTCAGTCAGTTGAGTTTGTGTCAAAACGTTTTACAGTGCTTGAGTACTGTTGTCTTTTACTGCATATGATAGTTCATACCAAGAAAGTAGAACTGAACTGAACTTACATTAATTACAGGATGATTAGTTAAAACATTTCAAATGCACCTGCAGATTATTTTTCTAATCATGTTTGAGGATTTCTTAAAAATAGTGTGTAAAAATCTCGTAACTCAATCTCGTGTCTCGTCTTGTCTCGTGAGCTACCTGTCTTGTCTCGTCACACCCCTAATAAATATATATATCTTGCACTGCTCTGCAATGTGCCACGCATTATGTAATCACGTTGGAAAGGTCACGCATGACTTAGGCAAAGTACTGATCCGGTGTTTACAAAGCAAACGTGCAAAGTAGGGGTGAACTTATCCTTTAAAAACACAACTGAATAACACTGTTAAATTAAATCTTTATGCAAATCTCAAAGAATATAGTAAATAGTACAATTTTAATGTATCAACTGTTTATTGGTTATTATTAGCCATAACTTTAAAAGAATTATTGGCTTATGTGTATCGGCCAGAATTGTAATTTTATTGCATCCCTATTGGTTATGTTTATTTATTGCTTTTTCATTCTGAAAAGCAGTCTGTGAGATTGGAAATTTATATAGCTGACAAAGACGTTAATCTGCCTTTTTTTCCCTCTCTCTCTTTTGAAGATTCTGTGTTTTATTATTTAGTTTTGTCCAGTTTGCATTCACTTTCCTGTTCTGTGCAAACAGCAGTAAAATTTTTACTGAGTCAACAAACAGATTTTGATCTCTGACCTCTTCGGAAGCAGTGAGTGGGTCACTAGCTTTTGGTAGAACTTGAGCTTATTGTACTGAACTGAGATCTGTGCTCAGTCTTACATTCTAACCAAGTAGCTAACTGGAGAATTGTTCCCAGATTGGAACAAATATTATACAGCTACAAGTAGGGCTGGGCGATATATCGAATGCTTTTGTCACGCGCATTTCGTCAGTAAAGCCGGTTCCCTGATTACCGCTAAATCGCCATCACCTGCTTTCAAATGGAGCAGTATTTAATAGACAGAGCCGTAGTTCATTGATAAGCCACGCAATATCGCGTTCAATATCAACGGCGATTCATATCGATATTGAACGCGATATTGCGTGGCTTATCATTCGATATATTGCCCAGCCCTAGCTACAAGTCTCAGCTTCATATTTCTCTGATTGACTTGTTTTAATGCAATTTTGGGGTGTCAGGTTGCATTGGATTTTATCAGTCCACTGGGAAACAATGTTGTTTACAAATTACTAAGCTGTTATTATGAAGGAAGAATTAATACTTTGCAAGCTTTGTAGCATCATATTTTGAGAACTATTCAATATATATTTTTTAAGAGTTAAATGCTAAATAAAAAAAAAAGCATTAATTTTAGCTAATGCCAGATAGCCCCTTCCTGTGGTGGGTGGACTTTGACCAAAATAAGGTACAATTTCCAACTAGTCGAGAAGTTTTAGATTTTTTTAATATATATATATATTAAAAAAATCTAAAACTTCTCGACTAGTTGGAAATTGTACCTTATTTTATATATATATATATATATATTAGTACTTTAAATTGGGCCGGTAGGCAGTACTTCTATATTTTAATCTGTAGCATACCCTCACTTTTTCTTGCGTACCAGCTCTTCTCACATATTGCCGGCGTTGTCGAGTTCCTATCCCCGCCACATCAATTAACAACAGAGCTCAAACTATTATTTTCAATTGCTATTATTTATTTATTTATTTTCAGATATAATATTACACTCAAATAAAAATGTCTAAACTCAAATGTTTGTATACAAAGTAATAAAATATTTCTATACAACTCAGTTGCAAATAAGGACGTTTTCATAAACGCTTGTCTTCATGACAAGTTTTCAAAGATTTTATATATATATATAATATATATATATATGAGGGCTGCGATGTAATGATAAAACGATTATCGCTGCATCTTCTTTTCTTTTTTTTTTCCTATACAGATTTTATTTTTTGTCACTGTGTGACTACTTGGTACTTTTAAAGTATTTGTAATGATCCATAATTAATTGCTCCCAATATCTTTTATTAATAAAGCAAATGGAAGTGATTTGGCAAGTCAACAGGAAGGTTACATTTGCCAGCATATGTCCCAGCATTGCAAAGTACCAACAGGAAAGGAAGCAGCATACTTGTAAAATAATACAGACTTCAGCATATTCTGAGTCACTAGCATTAAATAATAGACTTCTAACCAACATCCTCCTGTTATGTGCAATAAAATATTAATAATATAGCAATAACACAACTTGCATATTGTGGCTTGTCCAGGGTTGCATTTCCCAAAAGCATTGTAAGCCTAAGTTGATCGAAGAACGATTGCCACCAATGGTCTCTATGATCAATTTAGGCTTCCGATGCTTTTGAGGAATGCAGCCCAGGTCCTTTTCCCATTCAACTTCATAGGAGCCAAAGTGCTTCCATTCTCTAGCTTTTAATGCAGAGTACCGGTCAGATTTCTCGCTCAGCCATCATGGATCTCTTATGGTGCGTATCCACTGGCATGGAGCGAGCGGAGCAGAGCGAGCATTTTCAGTTCATTTCTATGGAAGTTGAGCTTCACGCTTGCCTGGGACATTTTCTTCACACACAGTATAAGTTGCCATCTGACATGTTTTCCCGCCCCCTTTTGATTCACAGGATATCTTTTTTTTTTTTTTTTTACTGTTGATTTATGGTTTAGGGTGTTACCATAGACATTGTTCTACCCTGCCCAAATAGTATTAATTTGATTTGTGCAGGTCTTAAAAAGCAGAACATTTGATTAAGATTCTTAAATGTTTAGTTCACCCAAAAAGGAAATTTGTCATTAAGTACTCACCCTCATGCTGTCCCAAACATGTAAGATGTTCATTCATCTTCAGAACACAAATTAAGATATTTTTGCTGAAATCCGAGAGGTTTCTGATAGGGCTGGGTATTGACACAATTTTCACGATTCGATTCGATTCGATTTCTATTCACATGCTTGTGATTCGATACAGATTATTTTGAATGTATATCAGATACAATACATGGGAAATTTTCTAGAGAAAAAAAAAAAATCAACTAATGCTGTAAACTACACATGGGAGTCAGTTTGTTCTACATTACTATAATTTTGAAGGTTAAAATTTAACTTATTTATATACAAACACTTAACTTGCACTCAATGTTTTTATATCATAAAGTTTAGAATTACATAATCAAATATTTCTACTCTAATTTGTTTTTTAAATCTAAACATTTAAATCGTGGTTGTCATGATTTATTCAAACATGAATTAAATATTGAAGAACATTAAAAATTATAATGAATATGTAACGGTGCATATATTTATCAGAATGCTGCTCTCTAGAGTTCACTTTTCTAGATAACTAATGAGTTGGTCACTGAATATGGTTTTTCTGAGGTAAATGTGACATTGCGTGACATTGTATACAAGCTGTTTTATTGACGTCTTTCCTTGGTTGAAACACTGAGCGATTTAATGTGACATGATATGGATTTCGGTAAGTTGTACTGTATCTTTTAACATACCTTTTTAGATGTTTATTCATGTTTATTTCACGCTGTAACTGGTATTAAAGTGGAGAGGATAAGTTCACATGCGCTCCGTGCTGCCACTTCTCTTTAACTGAGGCACTACAGCGATCTGTCACGTCACATTAAACAGCGCCAAAACGGTATTTGTTTTTTGAATTTCATAATAAGCTGCTAATCCTCTTACACTTTTAAAACCGTCCAAGATAATGAAACCATCCGCGATAGATTAACTAGTCATTTTGTACCTGCTCGTTACATGTGCGTCAGAACTGTTTACTCCTGCTAACATTCCCAGATTTATGCCAAGCGATTTCTAATGAACTCAATTTGACAGTATTATGACAATACTGTATGGCCTTTATATAAAATGTTTTATACGGTTGTAAGAATCTGAACGATCAGCCTGCAATAGTACAGACATTTCAAAGTAAGAGTCCCGGTGTATTTCGGGCTTGTTTATAATTAAGTCACACGCTAAGTTTTTTCTTTTTCCTTTGGGCATTATTGGTATTTTGGTTACACAATAAATTGTATTTAATTTGATTTCCATTTAATTCATAGTAAATTATTGTAGTCAACCCCACAGGAAGAAAAGACTAAGAAAATTATTTGACATATATTATTCAATTTATAAATTTGACTAGTAAAATCTGTGTCCCATTCACTGAGAGAGACACTATATGACAGCAAGGAGAACATAGGAAAATGTGAACCATTTAAATGCTGTAATTTTGCATAATTTACAATGCATAATAATGCATAATATTAGTTTAAATGTAATATGCTATGTAATTAAAATTAATTTCAATAAATAAAAATACTGTTAAAAATCACACATTATTTGTTTGTCACATGTAGTAGACCATTTTTGTGCCGTGGGTAATAGGAGGATTCTTCGCCCGGCTACCACCGCAAGTATATTTCAAACCTGTGGGAAGCACTGTAGTCGTAAGACTATCCAACTAGCAGCAGTCTGAATCTGGAGTCTGTCAGGGTTAAAGGTGAAGTGCTGCTGATTTTGAACAAGACAGCTGAAATGATGCTGTGCAGCAAAGACAAAACAGCCATTCTCAAACATGTCTTGGAAAATACCACCCAGCCTTTCAGTTTACAGATTACCCTTCGGGATGCTTTGTCCACTGTTTGCAGCCATCAGCTCCGCACGAGTAAACTGCTCCACAGATAAGTAGCTTTTACTTATTGTAATTTACTATTGTAATTTTGTGGATGATGGATGTTGTATTACTTGAGAAGCAAGCAAGGAGAAATGGAAGTTACGGTACTTTGACTGATAAAAGAGGATGCCTTTGAAGCACAGATTCAGTAATGGAGTTTTTTAGGAAGAGAAGCAGTTGATCAATGTTTGTTGAGCTTCATTCAGTGTGAGGACACAACTACACCACTTTAAGAGAGCTTACACATGCTGCATGACACATTGCTTCTGTTCCCTTCACGCTCATAGTGCTGATATGGCCTATTTATAGCTGCTGAGGGCCTTTGGCTCTGTTTGATAGCTTGTTTTGTACCTTATAAGAGCCCTTGGCTCCTCTTCTGACATCTCCTCTGCAAAACCTGGGACTTTATTTATGATGCATCTCAGAGGAGAGAATTCTCAGAGCTTTTTTTTTTTTCTCTCATGCCTATATAGTATGTGCAAAACTACATATTTTCACATTCAGATACATAACTATAACCTTTTATTGCACTGGAATATCACACTATCCTCACAAAAAAACAGACAAAGCAAAGAAGCATAATAATAGCTGAAAGTCTTAAGTCAGAGATTTTTTTTTTTAATGTTAAAGACAGTAAATTTGTTGGAGGAAAAAAATGGTTCTTTGGTGGCAAATATAGGTGCACAAATTAAAAGTATAGACTTTTAAGTCATACAAGTTATATATATAATTTAATATATATATATAATATATATATATAATTATTAGTTATTAGTTATTATGTATATATAATTTGCATTTATGCTTTAAAGGTTAGTCCACTTTTAAATACACTTTCCTGATAAATTTACTCACCCCCATGTCATCCGAGATGTTCATGTCTTTCTTTCGTCAGTCGAAAAGAAATTAAGGTTTTTTTGATGAAAAGATTCCAGGATTTTTCTCCATATAGTGGATTTCACTGTGCACCAAATGGTTCAAGGTCCAAGTGACAGTTTTAGTGCAGCTTCAAAGGGCTTTAAATGATACCAGATGAGGAATAAGAGTCTTATCTAACGAAACAATCGGTTTCGAAAAAAATACAACCGTTTATGCTTTATAAACAAAATATCGCCTTGAACGTACTTTCCGTTTCCGCATTCTTCATAACGCTTACGCTGAATGTTCTACGCCTTCCCTATTCTACTTACGGAACGAACACGGCGCCAGTTTCATTTTTTTTCCGTAAGTAGAATATGAGTAGAATTTTTTTTTTGAAAATTACAGATCGTTTCGCTAGATAAGACCCTTATTACTCATCTGGTATCGCTTAAAGCCCTTTGAAGCTGCACTGAAACTGCAATTTGGAACTTCAACCTGTTGGTAGCCGTTGAAATCCACTATATGGAGAAATATCCTGGAATGTCATTTTCATCAAAAACCTTAATTTCTTTTCGACTTATGAAAGAAAGACATGAACAACTTGGATGACATGGGGGTGAGTAAATTTATCAGGAAAAGTGTATTTAAAAGTGGACTAATCCTTTAGATAGGATAATAAATCAGATTATATCTGAATAGTACTTGCTTTCACTATCCAACAAGATGCTATTTCGGACATTAGACATTAATGCGTCAACATTCATGCTTAAAGACTTGCATTTGATTTTTCTATTTTTTTTTTAGTTTTCCTTGCCTGAAATGACATTTCTTGGGCATTGCGAGAAATAAAGGGCAGCTGATCTTATATATGATTGTATGGCTTTCTTTTGTCCTTTTTATTATAGTCTGGAGCTCTATAGAATTCTACAAGCTGAGCTCCCAAGTTGCTGATTAGTTACAAAGCTCTCCTGGTGAAAAAGAAAAGAGAGGGAGAGAAGGAGAAATATGGGAATGACATGTGAGGAATGGCTGCGGTATTCCACAGAACTGTGTCACTGAACTCACTGTTCAGGAATCCCATATAGGCCTTTTACAAAAATGTCCCCATCATCACATTTATGTTCCCTGAGCGCTGATCGAAGACCGACCTTGTCTCACCTCATTTCAGCCTGAATGTTAGAGGACCATCCACCAGATAAACATAATTTGCTTTTCTAGCACTTTGCAATCACAGCAACAAGGCCATCAACATGCATCTGGAAGGAAACGGAGGCAGAGCAAACAAGCTTACAAAAAGGAACCCAGCTACATTTAATAGAGGTCCCAGGTTCCCCAGACAGAGGGAGAACTGACGTTTATTTGGAGAAAAATTCTCCTTGCTGTTCTCCTTCAAGCTAGCTGAAGCAGTTAGCCGATAAAAGACTCTCTGTGCTCATTAAATTCAAAACGGTTTGCTGTTCTTATCTGCAGGTTAGAGAGGTTAGCATTTGTTTTTGAGAATATGCATTCCTGTAGCTCAGTGGTTAGAGCATGGCACTAGCAATGCCAAGGTCATGGGTTCGATCCCAGGGATTGCACATACTCAGATACAAATGTATAGTATAATGCAATGTAAGTCGCTTTGGATAAAAGCGTCTGCCAAATGCATAAATGTAAATGTAAATGTAAATGTGAGAATAGAGAAAAATCTGAAAAGGTTTGGAGGTCCTTTAATCTTAGTGATCAGCTTTGCCATGAAGGAAATCACAATCTTTTTGATATTTAGTGAAATTATTATTGTAATAAATCTCTTCATGCTCTTGCGTTGGAGGTCCATCTAGTCTTTAAACATGGCTGCACACGGCACAAATATTGGCAATACAAATATTATATTGATGGCGGGGTCACGATACAGTAGTATTTTATTTTTGTATTTATTGTGATTAGAACTGTAAAAATTAAATAAAAATTTAATAAAAAAAATTAAATATAACTTTGAACTAATTTCTCATTCATCTTCATTGAACTTCACTGCTTTGCGTGAACCATGGTACCACGTTTATTGTAGCAAAAAAACTTATGTAACCAGGTATATTGGCTCTCATTTACTAATAATTGTGTGGATTATTTCGTATTTGTGCGCACATAAATTTGATCTCGTTCTAATATTAGTGAATTTGTAGTATTCTAAATTCGCAGTCACGTGCATGAGGTTAGTCATTTGCATAAAACATGCCCAAACCATCTCCATATAAGGGCTTTCCACACAACCTTTACAGTCTTTCGTCACTCTCGTCAAACATGGCGCTCTCGCCAGATCCTCGATCAATGTATCTTTCTCAAAACCAGTTCAAACACAATAAACCTTTTATACAGACCCAGACTACAGACCTCTCATTAGCCAGCTGTGCATACTCGTAAATCTGTGTTATTCAGAGAAACCTTGCAGCTGAAGCTATAATGCAGCTTTTCTTATGTATTACTAATTTTATTATTAAAAATTAAATATAACTTCTTAACAAAATTATAAGGCTGCACAGAGTGTGGTTTTGGGTGTTCCTAAATTTTTTTTTCGTTAAATTTTGGGTAAATGTCAGTACAAATGTTTTTGGTGAATCATGATTTGTTTGTGAAAACATTTCTATGCAGATTTCACAAATTTGTGTGTGCGCAAGCTTAGTGAATGAGACCCATTGATTTTTTTTTTTTTTTTTTTTGTTGTCTGAGAATATTGTGCAATAACATATTGCAATACTTTGAAATGTCAATTCCCACTCCACCTCCAGTGCATAATGGGCAGCAGAGGGTCATGGAGAACTGACCTAGAGTCAGTGATTAGTACACTTGGAACAGGTAATTAGCATGGCAGCTGTGGCGGTTCAGAGGTGAGCACCAGCTACGGTCTTCTGGCTGACAGCTGGACAGACTGTCGGGCCACCTGGTCAATTTACTTCCTCGTGTACACACTCACACACACGAGAGGCTTCCTGCCAAACTTCCTGTGCCTCATCAAGGCTCAATCCTGATTAATTTGTAAGCCTGGGCACTGTGGAGAATAATCATGCTTTGAATCAAAAGTGCTTTAATTTGTAATTTTGTTCATTTTTTTCACTTTTGCATAGAGCTGGTTTTAAATCCAAACCAGTCTCCAGTCCACCGGCCAATTATGGCAGCAATGTGTGCTTTGGAAACTCAAAGATGTTTTGAACCTCTGTCAACTCTGACTGGTGGCAGGCGCAGCCCGGTATCAACATTTCCAAAGAGTTTTGTTGTCTTTCAGTCTAACAATACGACTTTGACACAGGCAGACAGAAAGTGTGTGACCTCATCGCTCAAAGACTCATCATTTGCTGCATTGCAGTGACATCATTGGGCCACCGCTTCCTTTCACCGCCTTTCTCTGATTCGATTCTCGCCATTGCACATCATTTCGTGCTCTGGTGCACACATCTCAGCACGGAACCGTGCAGGTGTGTGTGTTTGTAAGGGATAACATGGAAATGTGATTGTCTGTTTTAGTGAAAGACTGTCAGAAGCTCTATTTAAAGGCTCTGGTGTGAAACGCTGCCTGTTCTCCGTCTCTCTGGGAATCTACTTTTGTGAACTTAGTGTGTGACACTCAGAAGTATTGTAAAGGAGATAATTGGAGATTAGAATCATGTGCTATCGCTAACTACCTCATGATACAATACACGGCGTATCATACAATATGTCATGATTCAGTTCAGTACATTGCTTTGCATCGCAGTTTAGTTTGATTGGAATTGAAATAGGGATGAAACGGTTACCAGTTTGACGATAAACCACAATAAAATTCCTGACGCTTGCTTTTACAGTTTCATATTTTAATTATCATTAATTACGCTGAATTGCATTAAGCAAAATTAGCAACATTCTCACGCAGGTGCAGCATATGTTTTGTTTTGTGTGATAACATGGTGGAAGGCGTTTTATAGGTTTACAACTTTTGCAGTCGAGTGCTGAGGGAAATTATATGAATGAATTAATTATATAAATGTGTCTGCACAAAAATATGTAGATGCTTACCTGACCAAAGTAGTAGCTCTAACCAGACTGGGAAATTCCTGTTTAATAGCTAATGCTTATTTAGGCAACCTGCTTTTTTGGCTTAGTGAAAGTACACTTAATCAAAAATACTGATACATGGATTTAAAGTATTGATGCGATATTGCAAGAAAACATCCCTGATATGCAATGTCTGAAAGCTCTGATCCAAGGTGTAATCAACCATACAACCACATGCATTCCCTGTGCTTCAGATTGTCAGAGTGGGAGTTTCTTGCTCGCATTAACTCTGTTATTTGTGCCTCTCTCAGTCTTTCTCCGTTTAAGACAGTGGACTTTGTGATCAATACCACCAAATGTGTTCTGTTTTATCTGATTAAATCAGCACATATTCTCACTTAGGAGTTTTTCACTCTCGTTCTCTTTCCCTCCCCCTCTCTCCCAAAGGAGCCAATCAGCTCTCAGGCTCTCCTTCTGACCATCAGAAAACAAGCAAGACAGGAAAGGAGACTGAGCTCTGAGCAAAAGCCATGGTGCAGTTCAGTACTGGAGAGAGAGAGAGAGAGAGAAATGGGTGAAAACACTGTTGAACAGGCAGCCATCTCGTTACTCATCCCCCAACAGGCTTCAGTGTGTTTTTAATAGTAGTCACAGTATGTGAATATGCATTAATCTTGGGAAGAGATGCTGAATAGCTCAAGTGGAGTTGACTTGAATCTTCAGGATCGCAGAGATTTATTAATGCTCCTTGCAATACAATTACTATTGCTCAACCTAAGTGCTAAACTTTGGCACATAACTCGTTTGTGCTACAGGCATGAATGGTACCTCAAAACGTGCCCCCGTGTGCTATTACTTTTCTAAGTGATCAGTTTTTTCCCCTGGTGGGTGATACCACAGACATGACTGTAAGGAGGGACCTATATGTTATCTAGAGACTTGAATATCATTAGACTTTGGTATGGAATCTTTGGACTTGGGCCAGTAAACAGCCACCCAGAATAATCTAGTAACCACCTAGCAACCACCCACAACACCCTAGCAACTAGGGCTGGGTACTGCTACAGTATCTCCACATTCTTTTTTTTTTTTTTTGTATAAAAGAAATTCTTTCTCAGTTAAAGGCATAGTTCACCCAAGAATAAAAATTCTGTCATTTACTCACCCTCCTCTCATTCCATACCTGTAAGGTTTTCTGTCTTCTGAAGATATATTTTAGAAAAATGTCTATTATTTATTTATTTATTTTTTTTTAGTAAAAGTCAGTATAGGCTCAAATTGTTTTGACTTTCATTTCATCGTTTTAACAGTTTGTGTCAATTCATTCTTCAAAATATCTTTCTGTTCCAGAAAAGAGAGTCACACAGCTCAAACTATGCTGTTAACTCTCATTTATGTATTTGGCAGATACTGTTACAGGGTCCCTGCAGCTCCTTAAAAATCTTAATATGTCTTAAATTCATTTTGATCAAATTTAAGGCCATAGAAAGTCTTATATCTAAATGTTTATTGGTCTTAACTATCATTTTATAAGAGGTTTTAAATTTCACGATCCGGACTGTGTTTATTAAAGGTGCCGTAGAATGGAAAATTGAATTTACCTCGGCATAGTTGAATAACAAGAGTTCAGTACATGGAAATGACATACAGTGAGTCTCAAACTCCATTGTTTCCTCCTTCTTATGTAAATCTCATTTGTTTAAAAGACATCCCATCAAGGCGAATCTCAACATAACACCGACTGTTACGTAACAATATGTACGCCCCAATATTTGCATATGCCAGCCCATGTTCAAGGCATTACACAAGCCAGTATTAACGTCTGGATCTGTGCACAGCAGAATCATCAGACTAGGTAAGCAAGCAAGGACAATAGCGAAAAATGGCAGATGGAGCAATAATAACTGACATGATCCATGATATCATGAGATTTTTTTTTAGTGATATTTGTAAATTGTCTTTCTAAATGTTTCATTAGCATGTTGTTAATGTACTGTTAAATGTGGTTAAAGTTACCATCGTTTCTTACTGTATTCACGGTGACGAGAGCTGTCGTTGTTTTCATTATTAAACACTTGCAGTCTGTATAATTCATAAACACAACTTCATTCTTTATAAATCTCTCCAACGGTGTGTAATGTTAGCTTTAGCCACGGAGCACAGCTTCAAACTCATTCAGAATCAAATGTAAACATCCAAATAAACACTGTTTTTACGCGATTAGACATGCTGCATGACGAACACTTTGTAAAGATCCATTTTGAGGGTTATATTAGGTGTGTGAACTGTGTTTATGCTGTTTAAGGCAGTCACAAGCTCCAGGGGCGGGGAGCAAGAGGAATTAAAGGGGACGAAGCCTGAATTGATGCATACTTAATGATGCCCAAAATTAATTAACAAAAATCTATGGGGTATTTTGAGCTGAAACTTCACAGACACATTCAGGGGACACCTTAGACTTATATTACATCTTGTGAAAACGCGTTCTACGGCACCTTTAAACTTCTAAATGCTATTGGTCTATTGTCACAGAAAGGAAAGACTAAAACATTATTTAACACATCAATTCTTTATATATATATATTTATATTGTCGGCACAATAATCTGTTTATTGCCTTTCTTTAAATGGGTCAAAGACAAGACGTCGCCATTTTGGTATTTAGCACTGACAAATATGTTAAACTTGATAAATATTAATATTTTAATGCATTGTTAGATTGTTTCATTTGTGTTATTGATTCATTTAAGATGCCCATGAACAGAGAGAGTTTAAAGGCTCTGTAAAATGCCAAAACGTAAATGCAGACCTAATAGCTATTGTGGCACTCTTAAAGCCCATTCACACCAAGAACTAAAAATAATTATAACAAGAACTATATTAGCGTCCACACCAATGAACTATAACACTGTTCATTCTAAGCATGTACTGCAGTTTTGTCATCTGCCACAAAATGCTGAAGCTCTTTAAAGCAGGATGGATACTGATTGGCTGTCAGTGTTTTTATCGTTTATTAGCTGGAAAAAAAACGCACTGAAAGTGATTCCACGATATCGTTTCTCTGTGCCGTTATCTTTATAGTTGTGGACTCTACTATTCTTTTATATTTATAATGATTTTTTTTAAACTATATTTTTATAATTATAATGAATATTATAGTTATCATGCTTGGTTTGAACACGCCTTCAGCAAGGAACAGAGAAAGGTATGCAGGATTGTGATTGTCAGAATAATAGCTTACCATTGTTTCTGAACAGAGAGTCCCTCCTCACTGCGGTATGTCACAAGTTTAAGAGAGACCATTGAGGGGATTTTCCACCCAAAATACTCATCCTGATAATGTCATTTATGTAAGTAAACAAAAAGTATTCATAAATATAGCTGCAAGAAGTCATTTTTGGGGCCGAGCAAGTCAGAAACAAAGTGACAAGCTAAGCAGGCATCAGAAATGCTCCTGCCATGCTTGCTTAGCTTGTCACTTTGTTTCTGACTTGCTTGTAATCACAGTAGAATAAAATGCTTATCATTTTTCAACATCTGCTTCTGCCGTCATTTACTCAGGAATATTATTAAAACTAATTTAATGATACACACTAATACTAAAAACATTGCAATTATGGGAACAATGCAGGGCTGCACAATTATGACAAAAAACACATGTAATTGCGATTATTAATTACGATTATCACAATTTAAATTGAATCATGGTTTGAATAGCTTCATACCATTGTTTGAAGCAACTTCATGCCATATTTTCATTTGAAAATAAACTAATTTTCATTTGAAAATAAACTGAAAACACTCTTCCTGAAAAACTTGTATTGCTTTTCTATAGTATAAAGTCTCAAATGCCAACTATACATTGGTTTGGTTTCTTTATATAAAAAAGTAACAATATGCATGGCATCATAATGTTATACTAAAACTAAAATTAAGACTATGGAAAAAAAAAACAACCTCAAGATAACCTGTAGAAAACGCATCTTAAGCAAATAGAATAATGTAAGTGAATTTTTTTTTGTAATTGCGCCTTTGAACGATTATGTAATTGTGGCATTCGTAATTGTAATCACAATTAAAAATTTGATTAATGGCAAATTTCTCTCCCTTTTTGGCAAAATGTCATTCAGAGTAACAAACCATGGTCATTCAGTGTAATGGATATATTTATGTGAAAATTAAATGACATACTTATTCTGACCTGTAATTATTAAATTATATAAAAGAATATGTGATGACACTAAATTTTATTATATTTTAGATCACTTCCTTACAACATTTTCTTGCTGGCAAATGGGTAAAACCTAGTGGTGGAAGGATATTAGCAAAGTATAGAGATTTTAAAATGTACAATTAATTAGTATTTGAAGGCTGCACTGTGATCCCTTTTATAGAGTCTTTTAATAGGACATCAAATGAATTACATTTTAGTGGGTGTCTTCTGTAAATTATGGTAAAAAATGTATGAGTGTCATAATACTTTTATAAAGTTAAACAGGGCATATTCTAATGTACAGCTTTATTACACATTTATTTTTTGATGCATGAAACCCTGTTTTGTCTTTGACCCACATACATTATGAACAAATGAGCAAAATCCAATATAGAACAATCTATAGGCCTAATTTTTATGTGTTGATATATTAGTACATAAACCAATTTACCAAGGTATAGCTACATTTCACATGCATTCCCTGGGAATCCCTTGAGCTTAGAGTTGCTAGCACCATGCTTTATCGTTTGAGCTACAGGAATGATATTTAATTTCTATTTATTTAACAGACATAATAATCATCTCAACAAATAACTGCTGTTATGCCAACTGAAGTAAACATTAAATTGCATTTCTTGTGCAAAACTGTTTTATAGAATTATACCAATATGACATTTTACAAAACAGGGCAGAGACTTATCTACACACACTCTTGCTTCCACACTGTAGTGCATTACATCCTCAGTTTATAGGCCATTTGTACCTTACTGGCATCCTGTAAGTGTGTTTTGTAGATGTATAGCGCACTGCATACTAGTGTGCTGTCTCTTTTGCCAGATCCTTGTGATTCATCATCAGACTCCAATTGGGAGCTGCACTACTTACTACTAGAACTCCCTATTAGAACAACAGACAGGCCCACAGGGCCAAAATCCGACAGATACGGAGGAGTCGTCTCCCTCATTACCTGCTCTGTGTTTGAAAAGATGTTTTTCTCAAGGGAAGGGAGAAAAGAGATTTGCCTTTGAAGAACAAAAAAATACTGGGTTGTAGGAGGAATGTCTTCATTATGCAAACAGGACAGACTAGAAACGAGTTTTCGAGCATCTGATGGCGTTCAAGAGATGCTGCTTTCAGATGCAAGTACGCAAAGCAAAAC
Source organism: Chanodichthys erythropterus (assembly GCF_024489055.1). NCBI lineage: Eukaryota > Metazoa > Chordata > Actinopteri > Cypriniformes > Xenocyprididae > Chanodichthys > Chanodichthys erythropterus. The sequence goes on along the minus strand of NC_090231.1, from coordinate 9,263,448 downwards.
TGGGCTGCTGCTGCATATTTTAAGACGTGACGCTCTTTGGTTCTTCTCTGCTTGTCTGTGTGTGTTGCATAACAGAATGACTGTGATAAATTCTCGCTGTAGAATACTGAGAGATGTTATGAGAGTCTGCTGAGATTTGCTTCCATTAGCGCCCACTGCAGATACATATGTTTCATTCAATGTGAGGGCCCTGCTATCTGCTGTGTTTATTGGACCATCTTGTGCAGGGTCTTCGAATCATTCGAAATGTGAATCATTGATGTGTGTTGCTCTAACTTGTGTGTTGTGTGTTTTCAGATTTGATCCACTGCACCAATGAGATGAATGTGAACGTGCCCCAGCTGGCCGACACTCTGTTTGAGAGAACCACCAACAGTAGCTGGGTTGTGGTCTTCAAAGCGCTCATCACCACACACCACCTAATGATGTATGGAAACGAGGTAAGAGATTCTGCAAATGAACTTCATACTTTTTTATTTTTTTATTTTTTATTTTTTATTTTTTTTAAATGTGCCCATATCAGACACCCTTCTATGCAGTTACCATTAGCCACATTTCCACTGTCGCATGCTAGTGCGTGCCAGGGCCAGTTGAGTTTCCACTGTCACTTCCGGGGCTTGATCGGGCCTCGTTGGGGCTTCCTCGGGGCCAACGGCCAGGGTTTTTTGGCCCGTCGAATACCTTGATCCAGAGCGGGCCAAGTGTGGCTTGAGGAGTGGTCATGAACAGAGGCGGAGTTTACCTTAGAATTAGGAGATGCTGTTCATTTCCCATATTATTTTATCAGGCTAACAGCTAACTTCAACATTTAAAGGTCCCGTTTTTCGTAGTTTTTTGAAGCTTTGATTGTATTTATAGTGTGCAATATAACGTGTTCATGTTTCGCGTGTAAAAAAACACAGTATTTTTCACATAATTTACCGCTGTTTCCACGGTCATAAAAACGGGCTGATGACTGCCTTGTTCTATGAAGTCCCTCCTTCAGAAATACCTTACGAGTTCTGATTGTGCCAGCGGTTCCTGTGTTGTGATTCGACAGCAGCTTAGCGCTCCTTGCCCGGAAAGGTCACGCCTCTTACCATAACGTGTGCTGCACATAGTTTTACATGTGGATTATTGTGGGGTTGTGCCGAATGAACACAAAAGACAATAATTCCCGAGAGACTGAACTCTTTATTCTCCACAAGCAGCAACAGAAAATGTACGTTAGCACTCACTCAGAAGAGTACCTCATACGGAAAACAGCCATATACATAAACATAGTCCCCTCTTGTGGCCATTATGTGCACTGCAGTCCAACATTAACTATTGCAGTAAGGATACCACAATTATAATTTTCGGGAACAGAGTTAAACATAAATTGTAACCATTGATCTCTAAGTACAGCGTCCCTGGGAATGCTAAACAAAGGTGAATGGACTGCGGGATGAAAATAACACCGTTTCGACGGCATGGCGACAAACACACTCTACAAACGCAACTCTTGCTCTTCTCCGTGGGAGCGCAACAAGACCACGCCCCCTTTTTTGTGTATTCCTGTGGGCGGAGGTTAGTCAAAAAACTGTTTTAGTGACGTCATTAAAGAAGGAAGTAGAGGGATGTAGTCCAAACTGGCCGTTCGATGTAGGCGACTTCTGTTAAATAAAATATCTCGCTTGGCATTGAACTTTGAGCTTTAAAATTTTACAGATATTATTTATACTCTAACAAAAACATTACACACTAACTAAAGTTTGAAACATGGGATCACGAAGACAGGACCTTTAAGACATCTTAAACAATTTAGGGATGGGCATTTTCCCAAAATATTATATTCTAATATTTGGGCTCGTAAAAAACGAATATTTGTATATTCGTTTATTTAAATGAGGTTAATCTAGAAGGACGTTAATCAAGATTGTGTAACCATTTCTGAACGAGCTTACGATTATGCAATATACACAACAAGCTTACATTATATCTTAAGGTTTTCTTTTAGTTCAAAGCATTAAACAATATGTAACAGAAAATATTAAGAACAAAGCATTTAATCTCAAGCAGCGCGAGCGGGAAAAATACTAATAAAGCAGACAGCGCCACCAGTTATTGTACAAAACGTACATAATACACTCGAGTCAGTATATGGTTATCGTGTTTATATTGTTTCACATGTTCACGTTGAGAAAAACAATATCCACATGCTCCGGTGAGAAAACGAGCCGTGCTGACAGACGTTGCAGAGACACAAAGATAATAATACATAACTGTGTGCTAAGCTAAATTTCTAACAGTAGCACTTTGTTTTGTGTTCGTAAATATATCTCCCTCGATGAAACTTAAAGGAAGCATATGTCTCAAAATCATTTTGCTATCAGATAAGTTATCATCTTTGCTCACTCGGGGATAACTTGCAACTGCGCTTACCTGTCGTGAATGCAGTGATGGACAGCTGTCTTTCCTCACTCAACGGGTATTTAGATTTCATGTGCTTTCTCATTATGGTGATATTATGATAAATCGGTTTCATTAATTAATTTGATCAAAAGTAATTCCATTTTGTAAGATCATTTTCGTCCAAGTAATTCCAAACTTTGCGAGGCAGACGACAACATTATGTGACGATCAAATAAAATAAACGTATTAAACACGCTCCACAGCGCCACCTGGTGCATTTAGTTATAACTGCGAGTTTTAGTGCTTAGGATTTATCATAGATTCACTGCATTTACGGCCAGGAAAGCAACATAATAAAATTTGAATAGCATTTTTATTTTTCGAATATTAATTACAGAACGAATATTTGAATATTCGACTGTTTGTGCACATCCCTAAAACAATTATGAGCTCAAGCATTCAGTTCAGACATCAGTGAGTGTTTGAAATAGCTTCCTTGTGATCTGATGGGATTCTGATCACCGTATGAGTCAGAAATATACGTATATGTAATGCTAAAGGCTACTTATGCTAATCATTGCGATAATAAATACACACGTTTATGGAAATTACCAGAAACTTATGGAAGGAATGTAGACAACTCATAAATGATTATAATTGTGCTTTTATTTGGGTTAATGCTTTATCTGTCTCATTCCTGTGCCTTTGTTGATACCAGACTTATGCATCCGTATATCTGTCACTCACTCTGGTAAATTCGAATAACTCATAACTCTTGTTTTCTTCTCATGAGCTCCCTCTGTTGCTCTGGCTGAAAGGATAACAGTATAGAGAGACTGAGAGATTGCTCAAACCTCCTCAGATCACAATCATCTCATAATTTAGAGGAAAATTTATAGAAATTTTCAGAAATGTGATGTAAACATATGATATTTTATCAATATTTTTCTAAATGTGTAAGCCTTTGGATTTAAAAGCCTTAATGGAGTTGTTTTGTGCATTCTTGTGATCGTAAATAAAACGCAGATGCAATCAAATAGGTTCTCTTTTTACATTAAATGGTAAATACTAGTTTGATTCAGCATGATTGATGTGAACTCCTGACACAAATTAATAAATGATTGTCACTGTAGCATTTTTTTATTGTAAAAGTTTGGTCAAATATCAACGTTGGAATCTTAAGCCTTTAAGTAAAGGCCGAACATTCGTATTTGTCATGTTCATTTTTCGATCTCACTAGTTTTCAGTCAGCTGGTGAAACTGTGAGGTCGTGTGACGTGTTCTGTGGAGGCGTGTTAGGGGTGGGTTGTGGGAAGTGCTGTGGAGCTACTGGCCCGGCAGTGGAAACGCAACATGATTTTGGCCTCGGTGCTTGAGGTTCGAGGCTATTGGCCCAGCACAGCACGTTGTTAGCACTGGCTCGCACTGGCCCAACAGTGGAAAAGCGGCTATTGAAGATCCAGCGTAGCTTGGTCAAATTGATCCTACATGACAAATCATAGCTCAGCAGTCACAATGTGCTGTTTGTAACTGTGTGTGTGTGTGAGACATGGTGACGGTGGAAGCATTTTACATTGCCATCCTGAAAAGTTGGCGTCAAGTTGCAGTAAATGTGTTTTAAATGTCAAAGTGACCTGAAACAGCATGAAAGACTAAATGAGTGTCCCTCCTAAGTACAGCTGAAGCCTTATCCAGCCTAAATTATATGAAATGATTGAAATTATTAGAATTTAAACGTAAATGGACTTACTTTTTTTTCATAGCATTACTTTTTCTTAGTTTAAAGCAATTTTGACCATTTGACACCTTATGTACATCAATATTTTAATATTTTCTACTACCGTTTAAAAGTTTGGGGTTGGTAAGATGTTTTTGAAAAGTAATTTAATTGATCAAAAATATGGTAAAAACGGTAATACTGTGAAATACTATTACAATCTAAAATAACTGTTTTCTACATTAATGAATTTTAAGATGTGATTTATTCTTGGGATGGCGAAGCTGAATTTTCTGTAGCCGAAGTCTCCAGTCTTCAGTGTCACTTGATCCTTCAGAAATCCTTTTATTCTATCTATTTGAGAGATCCCACCAAATAATTAGTATTTTTTTTTTTTTTTAATCTTTCAGAAATCATTTTAATATGCTGATTTGAAGCATTTCTTGTCATTATCAATGTTGCCATTAGGGATGGGTATTTAAGGGTTAGTTACCCGAAAAATGAAATTTCTGTCATTAATTACTTACCCTTGTGTCGTTTCAAACCCGTAAGACCTTTGCTCATCTTTAGAACACAAATTAAGATATTTTTGATGAAATCCGAGAGGTTTCTGATCTCCTTATACGTAACAATGTCATTCCAAATTTCAAAGCCCAGAAAGGTAACAAAGACATCATTAAAGTTCTTTAAGTGTAGTCTTTAAAAGTGCACAGTTTATGAACAGCAACAACAGTTGGATAGAAATAGATACTTGCATACAGGCACAAACATGTAGTCCACTAATGATGAACAGCGGGTAGGTGAGAACATCACACACATACACACACACACATTAATGATATATACAGTAGAACGCGACCTAGATGTGCACATCGCATACTTAATGCATTGCTAGTACATAAGATCCTCTAGAAATGCACACATTTACCTAGCTACAGTATGAGGATACTTGTTCTCTTTTTATTTAAAGCTCATTGTAATTATTACAGACCTTTAAAGGTTTAGTTAAACCCCAAAATGAAAATTCTGATCATTTACCCACACTCATGTCTTTCCAAATGTATATGTCTTTCTTTTGTGGAACAGAAGTTGGCAACCAAACAGTTTTGGTGACAATTGACTTCCATTGTATGAAAAAAAAGAATAGAAGAATATCTTCTATGTTCCACAAAAGAAAAAAAAAAAAAGGCATACAGGTTTGGAACAGCATGAGGGTGAGTAAATAATGAAATTTTTCTACTACTACACTACATCAAAATGCAAATTTTGTCATTTTAGTATTAAAAGAACACATTTTTGGCTCTTGATTTTCACCTTTACTTTTTAAATTTCCTGAAAGGGAGGGTTTGTCAGGTTTAGAGGACTTGTGGGATTCCGTGAATCAGAAGTTTCTTTGTGAATTGTTCTACACTAGTCGCTCTATATGTTTGTTTTTAAATGCAGCCAGTAAAGAAAAGCCATCTATTGTATTGCCCTGGCATTATTTCGCAGTACACTGTCCTTTTTATCTCATCACATTCAATTTAGACTGCAAGCTCACACCTTGGGATGGATATAATTGCTTTTTCTGGCACTATAGATTCTGCAGGAAACAATGGCACACACACTCACACAAAAACAATGGCAGTGCTAGTGACTCTCATATGTGTCCTTGTTCATTCACTTGGACTATAAAATAAAAAGCCCTTCACTATACGTCTTGTGCTCGCCAGTGTCAGAGATAGCGAACACGCAGGACTGTCCTTCAGCACACCCTGTTCTACTGCATGACGGGGCACTAATCAGACAGGGGTAGTTTTTGTTATCGGAGCTGAACGTCTGGTCCAGGTCAGGACTGGTCTTAATCCTTAACCAACCGTGTGTTTTTAATACCATAACATGGTAATCACGTCCTGTCGAGGAACTGAGACATTTGGAGGACATTTGTTTGTCAGCAGTATCCCTGTAAGAGGGCACAGGAAGGGCCACAGATAAGGTGGTGTTGATAAGGGCGTTTGCACATGCATTTGTGCGAAATAGGAGAGAAAAGGGGCGATGTCACTCACCGATGGCCCAGATACCGAACGCAAAATTCGCTATAGTGGCGTGACTGATGTCACTGGGAGTGCATCTTGTCTAGAGTAGAGATAGGAGAGAAGGGGGGTTTGAAAAAACATCTAGGTTAAGATAACTTTATGGATAAGGAACTTTAAGCGAAAGAGAGTAAGGCAAGGGACAGCGAGAGATGCGGGTGAAATTTTAATCAGCCGGTTCATGTGGGGTCACACAGTAGACAAATTGCTTGACCTTGTATGGGGACACCACTGCCACTGCTGTCCATCTAGAATGGCTGGTTTTGGATACCGAAGGAAGACTGGGTGTGCGAGTGAGCTAATACTTGAGAGAGTTGTGTGTGTGAGGGAAGTTTAGTGGATCTGGTTAAAGCTGGAGGTGCAAATAAGGGTTAATTTAATAAAGATTGTATTAGGGCTGGGCGATATGTAAAAAATATTTTATAGATAATTGCCTTAAAAATTATTGCGATATCCGATAATATCGCCTACCCGAGCCCTGCCCCGTCCGCCCCGTCCTCGTCGGAGACAACATAGCCGACAAGTACTGTAAACACACATCAGTTTGTTTGCACTTGATCTGATAATAGCCTGCAAATCAGTAGACATAAACTTAATTTAATTAAAGGTTAAAGGTTTGTTTTTCTTCTCTTTCTTTGTTCTTTAATATAAAACATTAGCTTTGTTGTTATGTTAGTGTTGTTAATCATTTCCACACTGCTCTTATCAAGTGTTTGAAATTAATTTCGTTTCGTGAAGAGAACTGTTGAATTGAGTTTAACGGAGTTCATTGTGAAGGTGGACATTCTGGTGGTGATTGTAAGAATGATGCATGTTGATGTCAAATGTGTCTTGCCAATTTTTTCTTAAGGTCCGATGTTTCTCTTTCATTTTTGGAAGAGAAACATCAGACACATATCATGATGATAGGCTACATTTAATTGATTTAAATTATTTTATTTGGAAAATAAATAATTACAAATGTTGTTTGTAAATTTTATGTTTCATTTATTTTGATAATAAACAGGCTGCGATGTCAAGCAGTGCTACTGAAGTGTGTGCGCGAGGCACCGGCGTGATCACTTGAACTGCTTCCTTCCACCAGTGAAAACAACTTAAAATACAAATTTTTGGTCATACATAAACTGTAAAGAGTTCAATCAAATCTGTGTACACTCACAACAAAAACAAAACATTTTGTTTTTATACAATAAAAAAAAAATGCCTACCACTTTCTTCCATCTTAGTTTCCTTTTGAACGTGTTTGTGTGGAAAGCGTAGCAAAAAAATAAATAAATTAAAACAGCATATGGTTTCATTTTTTTTCTTTCGTTTTGTTTCGTTAAGTAAATATATTTTGTGTATTTATTCGTTTTATTTAGGCTAAATGAGTTTATTTTGCACTGCAGATGTGAATCCTCCTTTTCTGTCGTTTGCGTGTGTAAAACGAAACCACTGGAAAACGAATGTGGTTATTTTTAACGAGTCATAGACATTTAGGATATGCATCCTAATTTGTAATTTAATTTAGCCTTTTAATTTGAATTTAACAATCTTGTCGGTTTAAACAGAAATGTACATTATTGGTGCCGTGGGTATTGATAATACACAAATCCAGTATAGTCTGTTACACACACATGCGTGACAAAACTGTGTTTACGGGAATGCTTGAATGTTTTAAAAATAAAACTGCATTGTTAATAAGAAAAATTAAAATGTTACTTTTATAAAGAGTAGCCTAGGCCTGTTCGATTCCTGGCCTTATAAGTAAATGTGATTCCAGAATAGATTTTTTATTCCTAATTAATTAGCTAGCTACTATAGGCTACTAAATATTTCATTTATGCAATGTGAATAAATATGTGAATGGTAACTACAGGACTGTTATTTTTTTTTTCTCGATAATTGGCGATTATCGTCTGTAACTGACTTTTAATATCGACGTCGTGATACTTGCAAGACATCGTCGATATACGATAATATCGTCATATCGCCCAGCCCTAGATTGTATTTAATGAGACCTGCCTCAGTTCTCTGAGAACTTTTTGTCTCTTTGGTTTCATCATTAACTTCTCTGTCAATACTATTTTTGGGCCCTATAAAAATAGTATTAACAGAGAATATTATGTTTTTTTTCCCCTATAAAAAAAGTATTGACAGAATATTATGTTTTTTTCAGTTTTAATTTTTGTGGATTTCTTTTTTTTTCATTTAAGCTGGATTCTGTTTAAATTAAATGTTTAAATTAAATTGTAGCATTCAAAAAGCATGTCTAATTAATTGAAATAATAAAACGTACACAATTGTATGCCACCTATGTCTAAAAGCCACTGTCGCCTTTGGCTTGCTTAGTCAAGGACACCTAATATTCAACAACATTACTGCTCTACCTGCATTGACACAATTGTATGTGAACTGAACTGAGCCGGATGATGACATCACTGTACATCACTGTCTCCTGAGCTGCTATACAGATAAATGAACTAAATTAATAACTAATGATTTTTTTTTTTACGATGAAAATGAATCAGTAATGAACTTTCTGAAGCGGGACAATGACTATTTTTTTTTTCTAGAGCTGCTATGCAGCCAAAATTATGTTTCCTGCTATCACTATGAAGCTGCATTGAAAATGTGCATTGTAAAAAAAGCACTATATAAATAAAGGTGACTTGACTTTAACAACAATGTATTAAAAGTTAAACAAAAATAAAAAAAATTACAGCCCTATGAAATTAATTTTATCCCCCCCACCCCCCACCCACCCACCAAATTCTGCTTTTTCCCAAATTCAATTTCAAAAAAACGTTTCTAATCAATTGAAATCATAAAACATTTACAGTATAATTTTTTTTTTAAGCTGTGGAAATTCAGCTCTGGGGAGTGTCTTCCTATAGTGAGACAGCAGATGCTGAAAACACAACGAGCGTCACACCTGTTTCAGTATGTGTAGTTGACGAAACTGCGCCACTCATTCAGCAGGGAACATGCAGACTTCAGATTTAAAAAGCAGCCATTTTGCACTTTAATATTCACAGAAACTATAGTCCATATCGTGATTTGAATGTGCATTCCTACTTTTGATTTATTTATCAAAATTTGCCAAATTTGATGACATTTCGCATTATACTGTACATTTTTATGACTGGATTCCTTGATTCTGTCCATGTTTTCCTCATTGATTATTTGTGTGGAATAGACAAATTTCCCCATAGACAAAACAAAAACTTGTTAATAAATGGAAATACACAAATACTGAGCAGAAGATTGAATGGAATTAATGAATGTGCTATAAACATTGTCAAACATCAGACATTTATCACTTACAGTTAATAATTTTGCTTCATTAAAAAAAACATTAGGCAATGTGCGATTGGTTGATCTGTTCACTGTTGTTGTCTCATCACTGTTCATGCAGCTGTGTCTATAGAAAATCAAAATTGACTCCATTTTATTTACTGTTCTCATTATAAAGTGCGCATTAGTCCAGAGAAGGGAGAAAAATAGTCTTCTTATCTTACATCGAAATTTAATTAACTTCCACATCTGAAACGCCTTTCTTGTACAGCTCATGTCACATAGGTTGCACGGGCTCCTGGATAATGTTAATCAATAGCCAAATAGCTGTAGGCATTGTTTTAGGCTATTGCTGTAATTAATGCAGCCTTTCTGAAATCTTGCTGATAGTTAACAGAAGATTAATGTCAACACAAGTTTCAGCATTTAAAGAGCTATTTTTAATAAATCCATGTAAATGTCAGTCTTGAAAATGCTCTGCGAGCGTGAACACAGGTGCTCAGCTCGTGTTCTGGGATTCTGTGTCTGACATCTGGTGCATTTTTCTGAAGAATTATAGAGAACAGTCTCTGATTCATAGTGTGCTTTCAAATGCAGAAAAAAGGTGCAGTTCAGCCTTGCTGTGTGTGATGGTTTAAATGAATTTGTTGCTGTATATAATGCAGTACCAGTTGTGCAATGTATAATCCATGGAGTTAGGGAAGTTGCAAGATCTTGCTTAGCTTCATAATTCAAAAGTGCTTGTAATTGGGTGTAAGACATTGCATCTGTTTTATCACTTGACCAAGTATTAACACATGTACACACACAATGGTTTGTTTAGCTATTTTAGTGAGGACATTTCCATAGGCGTAATGGTTTTTATACTGTACATTCTATCCCCCTACCCCTAAACCTACCCATCACAGAAACATTCTGAATTTAAAATAAAACATTTAGTATGTTTTTAAAGCTATTTTAAATATGAGGACTCCTATTTCATATTTACGTTGTAATACCAGTGTAATACGCATGTCATTATACAAATTTATTTATAAAACAAGTGCGCACACACACACACACATACATACAAATTTGAAAATGTGTCTCATTATTAAAGTAAAATGGACTACAAATGCTGTTGACTTTCAAGGCTTTTCTGACGTAGCTGTGAATTGGGCTGATTAGCATTCTGGTCATGTGCTGACTCGGAGTTCAGGTCTCTCCTGTGTGGGATCTGTTTGCATAATGGACACTGTTTGTGAGTGATGTGCGCTAGGTAAGGTAATTATTACCTTTATGAAACACCCTCTCCCTCCCCTGATGTCTTTTTCCTTCTCTTCCCTGCAGGCAGGAATGGCAAATCTGGCTGAAAACAAACAGCTGCTTCTTAGTAATCAGTAATTCATAAGTAGGGAGTATGAATAAAGTATGTGTGGGAATTGATTACTCCCTTTTTTGGATTGGACCATTAACATTTTTTTTTTTTCCTGTGGTAGTAGACATAGTGGCAATGACATTGGGCTCCTACGCACAGTTGTCCATGATGCTTTGTCACTTTCCTTCATTGCTATAAGAAACTGTTGCCCACATTAGTGTGTGGGAGGGTCAATTTTATTTCTTCATTTTAATGGTTTACATAACTTACTTTTTTTGATTGTGAAACATAGCAATACATAGCTTTGTATGGTGCATAAAGTTTGGTGGTTTTTTTGTTTTTTTTTGGTCACCCTTTTCCACTTTGCATTCTAGTTCAGTCATTCATTGTGAATCAGATGCAATTCCATCTCTTAACTTTACAAACAAAATGGGTTTTGTGTTTGAAAATAATCGCTATTGAACTAAGCGATTCCTTTCACATCCTGTCATCATCTTTTTGTGCTCGCTGTTTTTTTTAAAGCTTTTATTTTTTCTAACTGTAGTAATTGCTCAGCCCGTATCCATAGAAACCTCAGAACACGTATGGATCGAGAGAGCGAAGACCAGCAGCCGGCACATTATCAGGGCATCGTCGTACAGCCTATTTACACATGTTCCCTGCAGGGTTAGTTCTCTCGCACAGAAACACGCACACATACAGTTTTCAAACAGCAGTTCCAGCGCTGCTTCTGGATCAGTTCCCGACCGCACATGCAAAATCAGTGGCTAAAACATGAGCAATCCCTGTTGCCAGATTGCTGATATCTTCCCTCAGCTGCTGTGTTAATAGAAGCTGCTCTGTTTGGGAGAGAAAGCTCCCTGCCGAAGTGCCTCCTGCCTTAATAATAAATGATGCTTCACTCTGACACTACTTGAGGTTTGTTCTCACATTAATTATTTGCTAAGAAGAGAATGCAGGAACCTTCCTGGCCTATCAATCTATATTTGTCATCCTTACTTCTGACATCCATTTTGAATTACCTAAGCAATGTAAAAAAAGAAGAGATTGAGGCTTTCATGCAGAGGTGCAGGCGAGCGTGGATTTGCAGACTCCACTGAATTAGTAATCCATATTGATCTACTCTCCGGAATGGAGCAATATTCTCTGCATTTTGGTGCTGGCTCGGCCATGCATTTTCCAAGAGGTTTCTCTCCAAGGTTAAGCCATGGTGCCAGAGAGAGCTAGAGCATGAGCTCTGCACAGCTGCTTTCCTGGGGATTTTCTTCATGGTCTGAATGTGGTCTGCCTCACTCCGCTTCTCATCTTATCCCTATGGGTAGACCAGCATTTGAGGAATGGGTCGGGTGTAAAGCAGAAGTATGTCAGTAGCTTTCTTTGAGAATGATTGGGAACACACTGCTAGATCAGGGATTTTCAAAATGTTAGATGCTAATGAGAGACTCCCTTCCAAAATGATTGACAGGTACACTATATATTTTCTTTTATAAAGGAAATGTTATCCTGTGTAAAATAGTGACATTTTATGACATTTTGTTTGCAAAATTTAAATGGATTTCTATTTAATGCAGATTTCTATTCATTTTCTGCTGTTAAAACTATGGCTGATATCATTATAAACGACATTTATATTACATTTGCAGTTTTTTTTAACCTTTCTTTTGCTGATATTTTCCATGCACGCCAAGTGTTACATCAGTATATCCCCCATTGTCCTTTTTTAACATTAGTATGTTGGTAAAATGCAGCTGAATTTTTACAGGCTGAGATTGAGGAACCTCACTCAAAGCCATAATCACATGACCAGGGCCACCCCAGGCACCATGAGCTCCTTTGAGATCAGAGATCATTGGTTTTTTCAAAGGGTGGGTGGCCTCTTTCCCTCTATTTGCACACATAACTGTCCAATCTTTATCTGCCAACTTAAGCAGAGCCCTAGGAATGCAGCGTTTTTTTTAAACCTCGCTTTCCTTCAGAGGCATTTTAGGAACCTTCAGTGATTTCAGTGACTCTCGACCTTTGAATACTTTTGCCACAGGCAGAAATGGCCCCTGCCAGGACCATTTTATTCCTCTGTACCAAGCAGATTTTGCCTGACTGGAGGGCCTGTCACCAGGTCCTCATGCTGGTTCTCCCCTGAGGTGAAACAAGCCTAAGGCACCATCCCCCTACGTAAAAACTAGTATGTTTCCTTCCTATTTCACTGGTGCACTGATTTACAAAACAAGATCAAGGTTACACTTACTGCATTGGTGGCTGATAACTTTTTAGTGTCCCAAAAATGACATTGACGAATGCAGTATAGGAGAAACTATTTGTTTTATTCATATGCCCCGGTTAATAAAATCTGTGTTCAAGATGCACAATAAGTAAAGGTTAAAGTCAGCATTAAATGAAAAATCACTTATTGATCTTATTGTGTACTACTCATCCATGCATACACTTTATTTTGTTTTGACCTTCTAATTTTTAATTTTAACTTTTTAACCTGATATTCCTGTAACTTGATACTCTTGTCATGTTTCTCTCTGGTGACTTATGTTGGAATTCTCAGCTTAAACCCTTTCTCACAATCAACTTCAGATATCCCTCCATCCAATCAACAACCGATGGAAAAGAACAAAGTCCTCATCCTACACTTTTTTTTCTGTAATCTGTTTCACTCATATGGATGTCACAATACGGCAGAAAAGATCTGCCGCAACTTCCGTTACATCACGACTTTAAACCCTTGTTTTAGTAAAGTGGTTGATTGACAGCTATATTACAATATGATTTCCCTGATAGAACATGATTATTCTTCTATTCATCACTAACTACTTGTGATCAAATCCAAACAATCTTTATACCAGATGGTTTTGAGGTCTGTGTTAGGGTACAACGAACGTTCAAGAGTCTGTTTTACTTTCTGTTTATCCGTCATGTCCACTACATGCATGAATGACGTTGGAACGCATCATATCTTGGTGCAAATCTCCTGCATTCCCAAAACTCCCATCATGTCCGTTCACAACAGCATCCAGAATGCTGTGTGCTTCTCTTTGCTCTCTTTCTCAACCCACAGCTGTGTGAGCTGGTGGGATTGGGCTGGACGGAGGAAGGGATCTGCAGCAGACATACTTGGCAGCTCAAAGAGAGCTCAGAGGAGTCTGGTCTTGTACACAGGTCTAGATTTCACAAAGTGTACTGCAAATTCAGCAGTGGGGGATTTCCGCATGTCAGGGATGAAGTCGCTCCCGCAAACTGACAGATTAAGAGCTGCAGAATCACATCTAGTATATAACTTTACACTTTTGTGTCATCTCTTCTCTGTACCTGCAGCGTTTCATTCAGTATCTGGCCTCAAGAAACACACTCTTCAATCTGAACAATTTCCTTGATAAAGGTGCATTACAAGGTATGTAAGAAACACCTTTACTCTCTCTAAAGCATTGTACGCATAAACACTGATGATAAACCCCTCGTTCTGTCCCTCAGGTTATGACATGTCCACATTCATCAGGCGGTACAGCAGATATCTCAACGAGAAAGCTCTTTCCTATAGGCTAGTGGCTGTGGACTTCACCAAGATGAAGAGAGGGTAGGTACACCTCAGTTCTGCCTCCATAAAATGGTCTGCCTAGAGTCAAACACATTGCCTCAGCAGGACACAATCTAATCATGCTAGCTCATTATGCCGATAATTAAGTTGTTTTTAAAAGCTGATTAAGTAGCTTAATTTTTTAAGCACTAATTAAGATTGCGAGTAAGTGGCGAGTTCTGATTGTTTATCTGTTTGTGGTGCAGTATTGATGGAGTCATGCGCACCATGAACACGGAGAAGCTGATCAAAACGTTGCCTATCATTCAAAACCAGCTGGATGCGCTGCTGGATTTCCAGGTTTGTGATGCATGCATTCTTTAAAACTTCCCAATTATTTTCTCTTGTCTTTGTTTTACTGCCTAAATCATGATTCATTACCCCTATTTAAAAAAAAAAAAACAATTACATACACTACAATTCAAAAGATTGGGGATTTTTTAAAGTCTTAACTGACTCCAAATTTTGAAAAGTAGTGCATATGTAAACAATTACAACCTGTGCAGACACAATGCATAAACATGTACAGTGTGAAAAGCTTCTTATTCCCTTCTTTTAATGAAAGTGATTTTTCACTCTGCTTGGAAAGATGGGCCAGTGTTTACAGCACAGATTATTTGATTGCTCTTGTGATTGAAGTGATAATCAGTTCCCTTAAATTCAAGTAAGATTGGTGACCCCTAAGCCCCAGGTTGGAAAAACCTACTTTAACAGAACAACATTGAAGTTGATTCAGTCCAAGCTATTTGGTATGATGTGTACTCTCTTGTGTGGATGTGTGGGTGTTTGTCTGTAGGCTAACCCTAATGAGCTCACTAACGGAGTGATCAACGCTGCCTTCATGCTGCTCTTCAAAGACTCCATCCGTCTGTTTGCTGCCTATAATGAGGGCGTCATCAACCTGCTGGGTAAGAGTAATCCACTCCCTCTTACTCTGGAAAGCATCCTTCTCTCATGCTCTGCTATGGCGTTAAGTCTTATTGCTTTCTGTGGAAAGAACAGTACAGTTGAATCACAAGAGTTTGTGTCTTCCTGTCCATTATACATATTAATTACTAATCTGCAATACTTTTATCCAAAATGAACTGCAGTTTGCTTATTACAGGAGCAAGCTGAATGGGATCACTGTAGCACAAATAAACGTTTTGAAATCAATCCTGTGGTTAATAGAAAATGTGTCCATTTTGAACATCGCAAACAGAGAACAGAATGGATATATCAGAGAAGGATGTCTATGAAGTAAATGTATCAAATTAATGGAATTGGGGTCTGGAGGTGTAAAGAGTACCTGAAAACCATACTTGAGTAAAAGTACTGATACGCTACGTCGAAAATGACTGTTACAAGTAACCAATTCCAGTACGACTTGAGTAAAAGTCTTAAAGTATCTGATTTTAACAGTACTTGAGTATTTTACTCATGCTGAATGTAGGCTCAGAGATGTACTAGTCCTCAACACCTGAGAGACGTGCCGATGAAAATAAGAAACAGTTGATTGTTAGACAAGAAATCATGTTTATTTTCTAAAATCAAAATGAAACTGATCACCTCAATATTGCAATAAATCAAGGTCGACACAACAACCTCTTGAACGTTTACAAACTTAACTCTCGAGTCTCAGTTAAGCTCAAGTGCACAAAGAGGCCATAAGTCAATCAATATCCATCAAAAAGGTCTTATCAATATAGTGGATAAATAAAATAATTCAAAGAAAGTCAAAATCTACAAAGGGTTTTCAGCCTCTTCACCCGCTGCAGTCATGACCTCAAATCAAACACCTGCGATTCAGAAACTACCTGCTAATGCACTCACATTCACGTGAAGTAGCATTGTCAACAAGTTTGGGTGAGTAAAGGCAAAACGCACAAGATTTTCAATCTTCAACAGTATCTTCAATGCCCTTAGATGGCGATATCGCTTCTTTATAGCAGAAATAAACTGCTGCAGAAAAAGTTAGGTGCCATGCAAAATGTAATGTGTAATTGCATTTTTCATCACAATTGGAGTAAAAAGTACATTTACTTGTTCAAAAATGTAGTCAAGCAGAGAGTAAAAGTTGCTAATATATTTGATACTCAGATAGCCAAAACGATACTTAAGTACAGTAACTAGTTATATTTAGTCAAATACATTACACATCTGTTACACATCAGCGGCACAGAAGCGTGACTTTGTCGAGCGCACATCCCTTTTTCACAGACATCGCTGGAAAATTTGTAGTTCGTTCGGATATGTCAATACCAAAGAAGTTAAAACGAGGCACATATTACTAACGTTAACTGATGGTAAAAAGAGAGAGCACACACTTCTGTTGCATGCTGCACACATTCATCATTTTGATTAAAACTGAATCTTATATGCATGTAAAAACTTGAACTCTTATGTGATTTATGTATAACGAGTGGTTCCTTACATTATTACAGAATGTTTACAGGACAAGAAGTTTACTGTGTGCAAACTTCCGAAACACGTGCCCAGAAAGCCGCGTCTCAGACAGCGCTTGAATACTGCATTAAATTCTCTTTCACATCTTCTTGCACTTGAACTGATGAATTCACACAAAATTATGTAAAAACGCCCATCTTTGTGAGTAAACATAGTTGGTTATGTCTTAAGTGAACATAAACAGTTGAGAAATAAAATGCATCTGTAACAGTATATTGGATCCGTGTAGGGCTGGGCGATATGACCAAAATCTAATCATGATAACAATATATCACGATATAGTTATTTTTGCTTTAAATAAGGTTTTTTCCATATCATTGAAATTTCATAATTAATCATCAATTTCAATATGATGAAAAAAAAAAAATTAATACTAACCTAAAATAACTCTCAAGCTTACTGAAGACAAATACACTGTGATAAAGAAAGAGCAAAGAAAACAAACTACAATAGAACGAAGACGAAATAGACGTACATGAAAAGACTTCAAACACTAGAAAATGTATAAAGTAAAGGTATAAAAAACAATGCATAGTCTTTACAGTGTACATTAAATATACATTTATTCTTATTAAAGTTACAAAAGCAAGTAGTGAGCGATTTTCTCTTTTTTTTGTTGTTTGATTAGCATTAATAATATGACAGCAGGTAAATTTGGATGCTGTCCCTTTAAGGCTGACTGCACCTATCCATTAATTCGAACCTTGACTTTCTCAACTCGTTAGCCTCATAGCATAATTGCCCAAGTAATTTTTTGGCCAAATTGTGATATCTGCCTTTGAAATATGATCTGGGCAATTATGCTATGAGGCTAATGAACTGTACATTCACTTAAGACATAAATGTCTCTGTTTACTTCCAAATAGTGGGCACTTTAGCTATGTGTAGTTAACCGTTCCAAGCCCAAATAGGCTGCAAAAAGCACGCAGTTCAGTCCTCACATGCTCTATGAACAGCGGCTTCGTCGTGCGTCTATGCTCTCAGATAGCACTTGCATATGCTGAAATGAGTTGTCTTTTGCTGCTAATTGCACTTAAACAGTTTAAAACCACTTGTTTTTAAAAACAATTTTTTTTATTTTTTTTTAAACTCATACAAATCTTTTGTTACCGCGCAGCATAGCAACCTCACGTGAGCGTAACCTTGAGAGAGACGATAGTCCAAAATCTTGACCAGTTGACTAATTTCTTCCGGCTAATCGTGTCTACCAGTATATCACCTACCCCTACTTATTGTGCACTTTGGCAGTGTGCCAGTCAGCACGAGCGCTGCACTCAGTTCCTTTTCAGGATATATTGCGCTTACAACAATTTTTAACATCAAGCATGTCCTGCTCTTTATATTCTCATTCATGAATTTCATCACTCTGAAGTGTCAATAGTGAAATATATCTACATACTACGATATAGCAAAATCTCTAACGATAGACATTTTATTTTGTGGTAACGATATATCGTCATATCGCACAGCCCTAGATCCATGCATTTGGCCTTAAAGGGACAACAGCTTAATAAACCTGCTGCTATGTTTTTAATGTTAATCACTAACAAGAAATCATTCACTGCTTTTGACAAAATGACTTCAGTAACTTAATAAAGACTCATGTGTTCATCTAAAAAAAGCACTGTTTATTTGATTTGTGTCTTTGTTCTGTTGTATTTATTTGTAAGTGGATTATTTGTTCTTATTTTATTACTGACTGTTTACTTGTCATTAATAATGTTTTAAAGTGTCATGAACCAACCCCCGTTTTAGCCTGGCCGTTCACACCTCAGAGTTGAAAAAGTGGATGTGAAATGGGTGTGTAAAGCTGTGAAAAAGTGGGTGTGTAGAGGGTGGGAAAAGGGGAAGACAACCAATAAAACACAGACCTATAACGCACTCATTATTCAGACAAATGAATATTAAAATATGACCACAAAAAAAACACAGAGTTGAGGGCACCTTGATGTATTTTAAAAATATAACCCTATATGACAACAAACAAGAGCAAGAACGTCAGAGAAACGCAGAACAAAAAACAAAACAATAAAAAGGTCTAAGTTTTCATTACATTTACAAGCACTGCAGTCAGTTTAACAGAAAGAATAAAGGCATAGTTACTTTTTTGTCCATTCTTCTTTGTATTTTCGGTATCAGAATAATTCACCATATCATCTCGTTCATGATCAGACATACTGTTGTCCTTATTTGCACATATATTTTCATTTGAAGAAGACAAATATGATTAAATATGTGCACATACACGGTGCTGGTTCATGTTTAGAGCTCTAGAGTATATGAAATATGTCCAGAAAACTTCAAAAACGCTTGCTTCGGACACTATATGAAATATATGATCCACGTTGCAAGCGCTGTTAAACTCATCGTGGCGTTCCATGCAGAAAGCGATCTTGTGTACTCCGTGTGTTCTTATATATTTTTAGAGTCATATTTTCCACATGTTTGATGGTCAAACTCCAGCTCTGACAGCATTGTGGGGAAAATACAAACTAAACTTTTGTGTTACTGAGGAAATACACATTTACGACAAGTGTGTCCGAGCACAGAGCTGAACAGGAGAGGTAATGAACAGCACTGAAACGGTCTTTCGTGACATTTTAATCCTCCACTGAGATGCGTAATACAGCGTAGTGATTGAATTAAACAAGTTCATTCTCATGAAATAAATATGGAGAAAAGCTCAAAAACTGCTAATGTACATTCGTACTATCCAGCCACAGCAGCCAATCAGCACTTTAAATTAAACTCACTGACATTGGTTTAACTTTTGTTTTTTTAAATTGGAAGAATGAAATAGTTCAGGAAAAACTAAAAATAATAACCACTTTTCACTTAATAATAAACATAAGTACTATTGTTTTTTTCATTGATGTGCAACATGTACATATCTCTGAACATCTCAAAAAATGTGTTTTAGGGCTTCATGGTGCTTTAAATTTACATTAGTTAGGCTAGTAGCTTTTGCTGTAGTATCAAAATTGTAATAGAGAATTGTGATATTTCACTGGTACATATCTAAATATTTGAACTACTTACCCAGCCAGGCCAGTAAAAAAAAAAAAAAAAAAAACTTGGCATGGAGCCCTGCTGAAGCAGCTCTAAATATGCGCTGTACTAATAAATGAAAGATAAAATATTTTAGAGCAATAAAATGAACAATGAAAGTAACAGAGGCTTGTACAATACATTTCAACAGGCATGATCAAGCATGAAAATAACTGAAGATAATATAAATTTGCTCAACAATTTAAATCAACGAGTATGATTCATATTCTTTTGGTTTCTCTAACTTATATTTAAAAATTACAAATGCAGTGAAAATACAGGTATCTGTATCAGCGAGTACCAAAAATGACAGCTTTGGTATCGGCTTCGTTCTGGAAAAGGTGGTATCTGTGCATCCCTAATCTAAACCTGCTGTAAAATATGTCACTCCAGACCAACCCACAAGTTTTTGTTAAAGGGTGAAGATCCTTTTTTTCACAAACAAAATGGTGCATTCTATTTGAAATACTTGTGCTTTGTCCTGCCTGTGACCCTATGTGGCACTTGTCTTCCAGTGTGTGACCTCCTTAATAGTCTAGCAGATATAATTCCCTTTTAGTCCCTGCTGCTTTTTACTCTGAACTTTTTTTTAAAACTAATTATTCAGTCATTAAGCCAGTCATTTTTCCTTTATTCATTTATTTTTATTGTTTTTTTTTTTTTTTTTTTTTTTTTTTATGTTGTAACATACGCCATTTAGGTTGATGGTCTGAAAATGCATTAGAGTGCTAGCTGTCCTTGAGCAAACCATTACAGCAGCTTTTATATGCCCCTGTCTCTGTCAGCCAGGAGTGTTTTGACAGTCCTCTGATGGGTAATTGCAGTCTTTATCTGTTTGAGTCACTCTGCTAATCGTTCTGCTCTCTCTCTGTTCTCTCTCTCTCTCTCTCTCTGTCCTCCGTTTTCAGAGAAATACTTTGATATGAAGAAAAACCAGTGTAAAGATGCTCTGGACATCTATAAGAAGTTTCTGTACAGGATGACAAAGTTGTCAGAGTTCCTTAAAGTGGCTGAGGTACCAATGCCATACACACACCCACACACCCATATATATATATAAATATATATATATATATATAAATATATATATATATATATATATATATATATATATATATATATATATATATTATATAAAAAAATATACACACAAATTTGACCAAATCCATACCACATCAATTTTAATAACTACTATTAATCTGTATTTAATCATTTATAAGTGATATATAATTGTTCATGAAGGCTGGAAATGAAAAAACCCTTTTATTTAGGTGTGCATAATTATTAGACAGGTTTTCTTTTACAGGTGAAATGAGCCAAAAAGATTGAACACAGACTGAAATGTCAAAAACTATTAAATGCTCATGAGAAGGATGCAATACTAATGCAATACTAGAAATTGCAAAGTTAAAGCATGACCACTGGACAGCAAAACGCTCATGGGGTCAGCAGGGTCATACAAAAACAGGTGAAGAAAAAGGTTAACTGCAAAAGAATAAGGAGTTAAGGTGAAGAATTAAGTGTGAAACCATCAGGAACGCTTTAGTCTCCAGTGCCACCATTTTCCTGAACTGCAACCAACCTGGAGTCTCCAGAAGTGCAAGGTGTCAGGATCTCAGAGGCTTAGGTTAGGTAAAGGATCCTAAAAAATGACCCCCACTTAATAAGAATCACAAGCTGAAGTGTTGCCTAATAATTCTGCACACAGTGTGTACACACACACACACACACACACACACACACACACACACACACACACACACACACACACACACACACACACACACAATCAAGGGTATTTTGATATGACAGGTCTGACAGTCTCTCTCTCTCTCTCTCTCTCGCTCTCTCTCTCTCTCTCTCTCATATATATCTCTCTATCCCATGATGCTCTGGCATTCATATTCACTGGATAGATGCATGCAGATAGACCATATTGAGTGTCCTGGCACTGCATTGCACAGTCCTCATGGACTGTGCCCATAAGCATATACATGTGCCTTCTCTACCAAAAGTGATTTGGTCATCACTGCTTTTCATCTTCGTATGAATCAAGGATAAATGGGCATTAGATAAAAAGAGACCGAAATCAGCATTATATAGCATCAGTCTATCAATTTAGGGTCTCATTTAAGTACATTTGTACACCAGGTATAATTGTTTAAATTTTAATAGTTTGAGTATTACTTGACATACATTAACATTCAGGAGTTTTTCTTTTTAATATATTAAAATACAAGCAGTTTATTATATATTGTAATATTTCACAATATAACTATTTTTACTGTATATTTGATCTGATAAATGCAGATTTGGTGAGCATAAGAAACTTTCAAAAACCCCATAATGGCAATGTGCATATGTGAATTTACCCCCAGCAATCTCTACAATGATACAAAATAATCCTTATCCAGTAATCATGAATGACTGTAAAAGCTATCTAAAATCTATCGAAAGTTATTAGTCCAAAAGTGCAGGAAAACTTCACATGAATTGTACCCCACTAAGACTGCTGTATACAGTGTGGAAAGATTTGTCATTTGTCTCCTGTCATTCATACTGTAGTCGTTAATGGCTGTTGTTCGTACTGTGGATTCACGCGGCTTGAGACCCTTAAAGTTTCAGAGTCCTGTTTCTCTCTCCTTCTGGCCCAGAAGAAGATCTGTATTTGGTGTTAATAGGACTCTCACTCCCTCTTCTCTCTCTGACACTGATGAATTTCCATGCTGCCTCCTCCTTTCCCACAATTCCCCCCTCCGTCCATTCAGCCAGCCGTTAGACTGTCTGGTCTATTTCCAGACTGGCTGTTCTTCTGATGCAACAAATATCTCAGGGATTTGATTTGAAAATGAGTCTGAGAACAGTGTCCATCACCATGTAAGATGCTTGTCTAATTTGCTGTTTTACCCCCATTGGGTCTCATTTAAAAGTCATCATTTGTCAAAATTGTTTTTGAATGTTAATCACTCCACACACCACAGTCAGCTGTGTGAGACCTTATCAATGTCTGTGTCCGTTCCCATTGGTCCTCTGTGGCTCTTGGCATGCCACACCTCTGTTATTTCTTTCATTTTTAGTCACTGCATGAGGTAATGATCCGTTATGTTTGTTCTTTTTCTTATTTTTCCCCTCCCCCTCGTTTCTTTGTTTGTTTGTTTACTGTTTTTTTTTTGTTGTTTTTTTTTTGTTTATGACACAGCAAGTTGGGATTGATCAGGGTGACATCCCAGATCTCACTCAGGTCAGTGTACATTTCATCTCCACTTTCTGTTTTTCCTCTTCTTTCTCACAACGCTGCTGCTGTGTCGTCCATCGTACCACTGCTCTCCCTTCTTTCTTTTCTCTCTGTTCCCCCTGTCCTCGTCCTCTCTCTTGTTGTCTGATGTGCTGTTTTTTACCCATGCTCACTGTTATTTATTTAGACATTAGTTAGATCAAATATCAAACACTGCTCTCTCTCTCTGTTTGTTCCCTCTCAAATGCTTGTTTAGTGATGATCACACTATTTCAGTATAGCTTTATGGATCTGCACTTTGTAAATTTGATATGTGTTTGAATTTGTTGACATTACAGAGTGGGGTTAACGCATTATATTGAATTGAAAGGTTATTCTCCTGTGGTAACACATTGTTTATTGTTCCTTTCAGACGACTAGAGGATCTTACCTTGTAGGTGGTGGGTTATATGCACTGCTTGTATTTGACATAATCTTTGCTAATACTAGTGCTGGGTGATATATTCAATATTTTGTTAACTTGCATCATTAATATTGTAATGATATTTATTATAGGGGTGAGTTAAAAATATTGATTACTCGATTTGAATCGATTTTCATTTTGAAGAACCAATATAAATTCTTAAATCCCAAGAATCGATCTTTCAGTCTATGCTGTTTTCAGTTGATGAATGAACAAATGTTTTTAGCATGTCTCCCATCCAATAAATGGCAATAAGCTTTGTGCTTTGTATGGTATGAAACAAAGTCTCAGCTTTCAGATTCTGTAAATTTTATCACAAAATTTGTACAATTTGAATGTGTACTCTTTAATGTGGCGTAAAATATCCCTTTAGCGCCTCGGTTCAAGCGAAGCGGCAGCACGGAGCGCATGTGAGCAATTCATCTCTTCCGTTTTACTACTAGTTACAGCACAAAATAAACATGTATGAACATCAAAAGGTATGTTGAAAGATAAAGTACAACTTACCAAAATCCATATCATGTCACATGTCATCGCTCAGTGTTTCATCCGCAGAAAGACGTCAATAAAACGGCTTGTGAACTGTCACGCAGTGTTACATTTACCACAGAAAAGCAATTTAAAACTCATTATTCAGCCACAAAAATGAACTCCAGAGAGGAACATTTTACTAAATATATGCACTATATTGCATATTAATTGTATTTTACTTAACTTTATTTGACTTATGTTTTTCAATATTTAATGTACGTTTGAATAAATACCTCATGTTTTTATGGGTACCACTGTCGGTAGCAAGGTCCCCATTTCGAGCTAGGATTCCTTTCTGTGTGGAGTTTGCATGATCTTCCTGCGTCACCTCCGGGTTCAGCTCCAGTTTCCCCCATACAGTCCAAAGACTTGCAGGTTAGGTGGATTGGATATGCAAAATTGGCCATAGGAATGTGTGTGAGATTGAGTGTGTCCCAGCAGAAATATGTTAAAATTTTAACAAACATATTTTTGAAAATTTTAACAAACCATCTTTTGAATTAAACCTGGGGCATATAAAAATTAAAACTGATATGCCTTCATTTTTTTTGCAAAATATGTGTAATTATTATTGTCTATTACTATTATGGTTGTGCTGTTCCACATACTATTATTGAAATTACAAGAATAATTTATTTTATATATAAATGATATAATATAAATGCATATTATTATTATTATTATTATTATTATTGGGGATACACTGATATCTGTATCGGGCCTGATACTGCGCTCATGTACTCATACTCGTACTCTGATACCATGCCAGTTTGTGTAGTGTTTGCGTTCAGACAAAGAAACACAACAACAGAGCAAACATAGACCATAATGGAGATATCAGAGAAGGATGTCTATTAAGTAAATTTTTAAATTAACAAATTAACTAGCAAATTAACATAATATTAAACAAATTATTCACCCTATAGCTGGTGTGCACAAGCTGATTGCAAAGCGTGCAGAGTGGATTAAGCATGCCGTGGCGCAGACGCGTGAGCTTGTCAATCACATCCATTTTTTACAGACACCGCTCAAAGTTTTATGGTGGAGAGTAGGCCATCTTTTGTGGTTGTTCGAACACATTCAGCCACATTAGCATTTTCACTACGAAAACAATCCGGTCGAATGTGTTTTCGACTATCTCTGGAAGTGGTCAAAAGTGGTATGGGTGTAAATCGCACAGTTCATCACGATTTGATACAATATCGATTCTCATAGCCAGCGAATCAGAAAATATCGAAACCTCAAAAAGTTCTATGATACGGTTATGATACGATTCAATTCGATCTATATTTCGATATTTTAAATTTTTATTAACTCACAACTGCAACAAAATATATAACAAACATTTATTTCAAAATTTCACATCTTGAACCCGGATTGGGACATCCACAAATAAAAAATTCGCACAGTAATCTAATGACAGCTTATGACATGACAACAGTCAAAGTATTTTAGTTCTGTGCTAAAATGTGTAATGTCAAAAAACGGATAAACAATGAATACACACACACACACACACACACACACACACACACACACACACACACACACACACACACACACACACACACACACACACACACACATAATTAAAAGACATTTCTTTTTAATGTATAGCGCAGGTAGCGCAGGCAACAACATATTATAGGTAGGACAAAACAAGACAGGCTATTAATATTCTTTCATTGTGCAAATTTATTATAAAGGCTCTAATACAGAGCGGCACAAAGCACTTGCGTACATCCCGTGTGCAGAATGATGTGCTTGAAGTAACACAGTCACAGCGCGCGGCGCTCCTATGTTTATTGACCATATTCTTTCAGTGACAGTTCCATCAACTGTCCCGAGTGTCTTTCACAAGTTCTGAGAGGTAGTTTAAATGAGAATACACACGTTGGCAATAATGCATAGACTGATATTGTGTGAAAATGTGGAGAGTGTTAAAACAAAGGTGCCTCTTAATTAGCCCACAGGTATCGATGTTTTTACGCATTGCATTGATGCATCGGATCGTTAGACATTAGATCGATGTATCGATCTATATCAATGCATTGTTACACCCCTAGAAAGTGGACAAGCTCAAAACGTTTTACACCCCGTTTACATCTGTATTTAGCATCGTCCACTTGTGATCCGATTGACCAAAACACATCTTAATACCAGGTGGAAACAGGACCTTTGTAAAACATAGTCAGTTATGTCTTAATTGAACGTAAACAGTTCAGAAAGAAAACGTGTGTGTAACAGTATGTTGGATACGTGTAGCTCTTAAAGTGACAGCAACCTAATATTCCTATTGCTTTTTTTGTCCTCAATGTTAATCTAACTACAAAAGAGAAACTCACTGCTCACTGCTATATATATATATATATATATCAGAGGTGTGGACTCGAGTCATGTGACTTGGACTCGAGTCAGACTCGAGTCATGAATTTGATGACTTCAGACTCGAGTCATGAATTTGATGACTTCAGACTCGACTCGGAAAAATGTACAAAGACTTGCAACTCGACTTGGACTTTAACATCAATGACTCGTGACTTCACTTGGACTTGCGCCTTTTGACTCGAGAAGACTTGCTACTTCCCATGAAAACCTGGGAAAAAAATGTTAATACGGCCGCGCCGCTCTCAGTGTGTCTGCATCTGTGAAAAAAAAAATGTGCACCACCTATGTGCATGCAGAAAGCACAAGCGTTACCTGCACGACATCCAATCACTGTAGTCCCAGGTTGGTTTGATTCGACAGCATCTAAGCAGGCACATTGCAAGACAACCACTGAAGCGCAACAAGCAACAACGCGCCAGTTGGCAAAATGATCAATAGGGTCTCGTTTGGCTATTGTAACATAGTTCGTAAATGTGGGGAGGAGGAGGTGGGAACCGGCGAACGTTCAACAAAAGTTTAATACCAAAATAAACAAATACAAAACGAAAGTAATGCCGGCAGACCCTCGCGGACATCTGCCGGCCACACAAACATAATAAAACATAAAATAAAGTCCAGGCCTGGTCCTCTCTCGTCCTTCACTGACGTCGCTCCTCCTTTTATGCCTCCGGAGCTCCTCCGTGAGAGACTCGAGGCCGGCGCGCCGTGATGCTCATTATCACTCGCGCCACCGGCCTCGCGCCGTTCCCTCACGGCTCTCGCCCGCCCTTCTTGTCACAGCTATAACAATTATGAGGTAGTCGACAAAAAACGAGTTGCAATTTGACAAAAACAGGCCTTCCAGTTTTAGTCTTTCAATTATTCAGTTTCAGAGTTGCTGGTGTGCTGCCTCATTGAGGTCGTTTATTTAATTTTGGTTAATCACAACTAAGCTGAACTGTATGGAAGCTTATGTGTAGCAATATTCAATTTGAAATGTAATATGCAAAATGGCAATGCATTTCTGTATTTAAATTTGAATTTTCCCATACATTTGTGCAATGTGTGGTGGAAAATGAAAATGAAAATTCAATTATATAATTTACATTTGCCATTTCATACACTAGTTTTAATATGTAAATTGAATAATAATTTTAACGCTTTATAAGTTGCAAAATTAAAATTAAAATGTATCACAGAAATTATTAACATGTTCAAGCAAAAACTGTAGCAAAATTGTAATTTAAATTTTTTTTTTTTCTTAATTGTATTTACACTCACAGTCACAGGTAAGACACTTTTGATTGCCTTTCCATTAAGTGTCCCGCAATGAATGTAGCAAAATTCAATGTGCAATTTGAAAATGCATTCTGAGCCGATCATGTGCCCGTCCCGCCCCGTCAATCACTGCATGAAGTTGGTCTCACCCCCACCCAGTGCACAACGTCGGCAAAATAGGCTCAATCGTTTTTACTTCGTTTGTATAATAATGTTAACTAATGGGAATATTGTTTAGCTTATTTTTGTTTTAATTTGGTTTACTTTAGTTATTTAATTCATTCAATTATTTTGTTTTGCTGTACTTTTCATGCCAGCTTGCCATGGCCCCCCTAGCACCCCTATTTTTTGTGAAAATGAAAATTTTATGTTTTTTTTTTAAATTTTTTTACTGTATTTGATTAATGTCATTGTATAAAAAGAAGTTTAAATAAATACAAATCTTACAGACATACATGATTTGTATAAATTTTATTTCTGTGGTAAGAGGACTTGAAATGACTCGAAACTAAAATGGTAGGACTTTGGACTCAACTTGAGACTTGTTGGGTTTGACTTTTGACTCGACTTGGGACTTGCCTCATCTTTGACTCGACTTGACTCGGGACTCGAGGGCAAAGACTTGAGACTTACTTGTGACTTGCATAACAATGACTTTGTCCCACCTCTGATATATATATATATATATATATATATAAAAATATGTGTTATTATATCATTAAAAAGTAAATATTGAGTTAACTTTTTTAGCTATATCTCCCAGCCCTAGTTTGTTCATGACTGCATCAGCAGATTCATCCATTTAAAACCAGGCTAACTGATTAAATGTGGCCCAAACTGCCTTCTTCTGCCTTGTCACTTTGCAGGCATGGCTGTACATCGCTTTTTCTGCTGATCTGAGGCCAGACGTGCAGTTGTCTCTTTATGGTTTGATCAAATCGTTGACTCAGATCAGCATAAAAGCAAATCTCCTGCTGGGTTGCATGACGGCTTCATGCTTGCAAACCCCCTGGCCATCAAAGTAGGAGGTGGAGCTCTTGAGCACAGAACGAGAGCTATATGTTTTTCCCCATGACCGGTTTCTCCTTTACGTGAGAAAACTGCCCCAGCGGCCCTTCGTTTGTAGGACTGTGATGAAGTATTCATGTAACCTCACTGTCCTTTGCATAGCCGGCACGCACATCTATAATGTAGCCATTTAATCAAAAGCCTGTTCTCGCCGTCTCTTCTCTAAGGGAATCAAATCAGACAGGAAAGAAGCAAATTAAAAGCTGTCACTTTCATCTTTCTTTTTATCTCACTTCTGTGGAAGTAATACGTTTTCCAGCTTAGTTGAATTTTTTTACTTCTATTTGAATTGTAGATTGCTGCATATGTATTTTTTCCTCTCTTTTGGCTTCTGTTTTCTGTGGGATGGATTAGGCCCAAACTGCCCTCTCAGCGATGTGGAGAAAAAGCCAACCTAGATCAGATCCAGACATGTTTGCCAGCGCTGCCAGCTAGGCTCAGTCAAAGAGCTTACCTTACCCTTAGTCTGTAAGAGCAGTTTATACATGATTTGTCTGTTCTGGAAAGTTGGCACAAAGCACCTGCTCTTTTCACCAACCATGAGCTCTGACTTGTGCTAACATTTGCTCTCATTTGAATGAAGCAGCATGAGGTGTGTGTGCTCTTAGGTGCAAACATACACATCCTGTGTTTGCTGATCTGGATCTGTGTAATGCTTGTAGTTAAGATAATTATTTTTGAAGGAAACAAATCCTAGATCGGTATAAAGGGCTCAGAGGAAGGTTTTAGTTAGATTTGCGACTCAAAACACAAAAATGTCTCGCAGAAACCCTTAAGTACTAGTTCCAAAAGCCATTGTAAAGAGTTTAATGTTATGGATTTTTATATTAGTGACCTCACGGGTCTGTCATGAGGTTTGGATCTTCAAGTATGCATGTCACTTCCTCTCTTTATATACTTGTACTCTTCCTCTCTTTTGTTTTCTGTGCTTGTTTATCCTTTGCCTGTACGCCTCTTCACAAAACCTTAAAGCATGCTCCTGTTATTATTTTCTGAAACTCGGGTGGATTGAGTGGGTGTATGTGTGTTAAGTGTGTTTGACTGTGTGAGTGTGTACTCTTTAAACTGGTGCTATATGTTTTTGTTAAGTTCTTAACTCGTCTCTTTCTCCTGCAGGCTCCCAGCAGTCTCCTGGAGGCTCTTGAGCAGCACCTGGCCTCTCTTGAGGGAAAGAAAACCAAGGAGCTCTCTGCCGACAACAGGTGCGAAACCCTAGAGATCTATACAATCCAGCGTCACACTGTAAAGCCCCATTTGGGCATGTGTCTGTAAAGTAATAAAGACTTCGTAAAATAAATCCATATAAATTGAGCTGTTTAATCCAATTCTTCTGAACAATCATGATTGCTTTACATGATGAACGGATTTAATTTAGGCTTTTATTCACATAACTCACTTAGAGCTCATCAAATATGGGAAACAGATGCTCAACTGCGCTGACATGATGGGCGAGAACCAATGAGGTTCATTCTAGCGCATCAAGCAAGCACAGTTGAGCTTCCATGTTTATCATATTTATCAATAGATGAGGAAAAAAAGGATTGCATTACCATAAATGGGACAAATTAGTAGTAGTGAACAGAGATAACAAGATAAATGCTGATCATTGGATTTGATCCATATTACAGATCTAGTTAGCTTAGACCCTACCAAATCTAATGTTCACTGACATATATATATATATATATATATATATATATATATATATATATATATATATATATATATATATATATATATATATATATATATATATATATATATATATATATATATATATATATATATATATATATATAATTTTTTTTATTTATTTATTTATTTATTTTTTTAAACTGTCAAAATGTTTTTTTGGTATCATGTGATTTGTATTCACCCATTACATTGCCTAGATACTGATCATAAATATGGCGAATTAGTGGATAAAGTCACGTGATTGAACAAGAGTAATTGAGTGGCTGGTCATATAACAACATATGGTGGGCATCATAAGCGACCCATTTTGTGTAACATAAAATGCTTTTATGATGTGATTCATTTATTTTTTAATTAGGTTAATGACTTCTTATTCATCTCATGTCGGTGTATCATTTAAAAAAAAATATGTAGTCAAATGCAAGTTACTAATATATGCTACCTCTTACAGCACTTTATGGCACAATATGTTGAAGCACTTGATGCAGCAACAACAAACCATTAGCAAGAGATTTATAATAGCCACATACTTATTTTTGGGGTTGTGAACAGTGTTGAATTTATCAGGTCTCAAAGAAATGAAATGAAATCTCACTTCTATGTGGATCTGTGTTTTTGTCTGCAGAGCCAACACTCTGTCCAATGCGGTGTCGACCCTGTCCAACACCGGCATGTCCTTCTCCTTCTCATCCAGCAGGATGGACGAGAAGGAGAAGCAACAGGCACTGGAGGAGGAGCAAGCCCGTCTGCAAGCACTCAAGGTAGACCACAATCTCTCCCATTATGTAAATGAAAATGTTCTAATTGCTAATCAGTTTGGACTGTAGACAGGAGGTGATGTTATTCTGATTTTCATTTTTTCCAAAATGTTGACAAGACTACGTTTTATATAACATCTGTTTAACTTATAACATGAAAGTAAGGTTAATAATATAACTTAGAGAACAAAATTTTCAGTTTTACTCAAATTAGGGTGATGCAAAAATGAGTTCACCCCACTGAAAGTCTCTGGAGCAAAGCTAAATTTTAGACTACAAATATCTAATTTAACAAGAATTTAACCACAGGTGAGTCTAATTATTCATTACACAGGTGTCCAGCAGACAGTTGACAATAAAAACGTGTTAAAACCCCTTCCCATTTCATGCTGTCAGCAATGGCACCACATGGAAGAGAAATGTCACAAGACCTGAGAAAGAAAATAATTTCTTTACACTAGAAAGGTGAAGGCTACAAGAGGATCAGCAAAGCTTTACTTACCAGTCAGAATACTGTAGCAAAAGTGATACAAAAATTGAAAAAAGATGGACTGAAAAACTTCAGTGGCTCCTGATCTGAACCCAATCAAACACCTATGGGGAATTCTGAAGAGACGAGTTGAGCATCACTCTCCGTCCAGCATCCAGTCTCTAAAAGAGGTCATTCTTGAAGAATGGAAAAAGATAGATGTTGCAAAATGTCGCCAACTTGTTCATTCTATGCCTACAAGACTTGGTGCTGTCATTAAAAATCATGGAGGACATACAAAGTACTGGATGTAGTAGTTTTTGTTGTGAGGTGTACTCATTTTTGCATCACCCTAATTTGAGTAAAACTGAAAAATGTGTAATCTAAGTTATATTATTAACCTTACTTTCATGTTATAAGTTAAACAGATGTTATATTAAACTTAGTCTTGTCAACATTTTGGAAAATGTTTCCAAATTGAGATTCTGAGAAATTGTTCATTTAGATATTGTTTAAAATGTTACTTTTCAAAGGGGGTGTAACGTTACTGTATTCTAGCTGAGCACTGAGCACTATATATATATATATATATATATATATATATATATATATATATATATATATATATATATATATATATATATATATATATATATATATATATATATATATATATATATGAGCAATATCACACGAGTAGCCGTGCGATATGGCTGTAACAGTTATATCAGCACGCTGTGATTCGTCCGTAGGCACGAGGCCGCAGGCCGAGTGCCGTAGGTAATCACAGTGTGCTGATATACAGCCATATCTCACGGCTACGAGTGTGATATTGCGTTTATACAACAGTTCGACGGCACGAGTGTGTAAATAAATAAGAACAACAACAGAGTGTCTTTAAAACCCTCTTTTGTGCAGCACTACTTCCTTCCGCCACGGATTAAAATCTCAATTTGACAGTTGGAACAAGCATCCGTTGCTAACTCTAAAACGTCACTTTAGAACTAGTAACGAAGGAACGTTGAGTCGCTTCATTGAAACACATTGAATTTTCTACAGTATCAGAGAGAGAGAGAGAGAGTAGGCTATTACCTGTGTCTGGTATATTGCATTACATTCATTCTTCAAGTCGATGTCCATAATATTATATCCTTTATACAAGTCCGTTTGAATGTCCGCTGAGGAAAGCGATCTTTTTTTACAGCTTTGGGAATTTTCCATAGCACCACAGCGCTAAAACAACTTCCTTTTGCAAAAGTTCCT
Organism: Chanodichthys erythropterus; assembly: GCF_024489055.1. Classification (NCBI taxonomy): domain Eukaryota; kingdom Metazoa; phylum Chordata; class Actinopteri; order Cypriniformes; family Xenocyprididae; genus Chanodichthys; species Chanodichthys erythropterus. Next base: position 9,230,453 of record NC_090231.1, on the reverse strand, counting down.
TTCAATTTAAAAGTCTCTTGTGCTTCACTGACTAATTCTCCTGTAAAGTGTTGCCGCCATCTAATGGCGTATTAATGTAAACTCAATCCATATTACTTAATGGACATATTTATATAAAATAAAATTTATTGAACAACAAATAAGCACAATTGTACAGTTCAGTCAAACATAAAGCACTAGTTATTAAAAAAAAATAAAAATAGGTCACCATTTACGCTTGTATATGGGTTTTACAAATATTTAACGAATGAAAAGGATTTTAAAGAGCTTGTGACAAAACCTCATAACTCCATTGGATCCTCAAACTGTCAATCAAACCTCATTAATCTGCCTCACCTCCTGAATGAAGTGCGCATGCAGTTTGGACATCTCCTCTGTGCAATGCAAAGGTAAATAAAGATATGATGTTTGAAAAAAAAAAATTGTAAAGCGTTTTCTTTACTCAAAAAAAAAAACATATGTTTATAAAGTTTAATGTTTTACATATTTGAAGCGGAGAAGAGTCTGATATGTCCTGTCTAGTTGTAGTCAATGTGCTATATAAGGGTGTAACGTAACGTTTATTATTATCAAATTTAATATAGCACAATTCGACTTGCTCTGTAACAAATAATAGATTAATAAGACCAAAGATTGCCTGTTCTATGTACTCAAATTGAATTATGTCTCGTGTTTAACCACTATAAGAGCCAGCGGCAAATCCCCGAGGCACTGGCCGAGATGAAGCTGTTCTCGGCGGTCACAGAAGCACTGAACGGCCGCTTACGCACTCGAGTTCGCATCTCCGAAAACGTCAAAACAAATTGTAAAATAGGCGCTGTTATTAAATATGAGTCACATATTCCAGGTATAAACAACTACATTCTCGCCTAAAAAACTATTAAAACTACAGTTCGTGGTACAAGAAGTAGTATTTGTAAAAATTACGGTTGATTTGATTGGCCGCCATGACGGTCACTTCAAGCGGAGTGATACAAACGGTGAAAAGGCAGTAGGAGTGCTGTTATCACTGAAATATCGCATGGCTATCAGCCAATCAGATTCGAGAACCAGACAGAACTGTTGTATAAATATATATATATACAGCTATGCAAAAAATTAAAAGACCACTTCAAGTTCAAAAATCAATGTTAAGTGGTCTCTTAATTTTTTCCATAGCTGTATATATATGTATATATTATATATTATATATATGTATATATATATATATATATATATATATATATATATATATATATATATATATATATATATATATATATATATATATATATATATATATATATATATATATATTTATATATTATATATTATATATATGTATATATATATATACAGCTATGGAAATAATTAAGCCTCACCTCACTTAAAACCACATATATATATATATAGTGTGTGTGTGTGTGTGTGTGTGTGTGTGTGTGTGTGTGTGTGTGTGTGTGTGTGCGTATGTATAAAAGAGTATACAGTATAGGCATATCCCAACCAACATTGGCAGGATTGGAGATGCTGTTCTAAGAACATTGTGTCCTACACATACATGCATGTTTATACAATACGCCCTTGTACATTCAGTGATTAGCCTCCAGCAGTAAATGGTGAGCGAGGTTAATCAAACTTCTTTGTCCCCATCAGGAGGTCATACCTTGTGTGACACAAATACACACACACACACACACACACACACACACACACACACACACACACACACACACACACACACACACACACACACACACACACACACACACACACACACACACACACACACACACACACACACACACACTCACACACACACACTCACACACACACACACACACACACACACAAACTGAATGACAGGAACGTCAGTGGTGTGGAATGTATCCCCAGATGCACCGTGGCTCCGTATCTGAATAGTTCAAACATTCAGAGCAATTTCAAAGTCCAACATCAAAATATTTACACAGCCCATGTTCGAATAATTTTGTGTGAAATTGAACTGGTTCTTCTTTGTGATTGTGTTCTCAGCACTCCTGGAGGGGCATGTTTTCTAGCTACCGCTTTCTTTTTCTGTTTTCTTTTCTCACATTTTCTCAGTGTTGTAAAAGGCATATCGAAAGGCATAAAACCTTAACATGTCGCAACCTACTTTCTCTCTCTTTAGAAAGTAGAATTAAGAGCTGCACAATTTGAAGAAAAAACGCTGGTTTCTTATTAAAGGTTGTGATTTAAAAATGAGTTTTGAAATAAATAAAGCTACAGGTTTGTTGTGCTTGTTTGTAGGGCTGCACAATTTGTCCAAATATTTTGTCAATATGACCATAATTAATAATAATAACTATTATTATTATTATTGCTAAATAACTACTATTGCTAAAGAAATAAATTGATGCCTCATTCAGTCAAACTGACTGATAATGATTATTTGTAGTGCAACCTTATGATTTGTTAGTCTTTTTGAGTGAAAGTTCCCCAAACCGGAAGTGCTTCCCATAATTCAAAATGCAGTAGGCTTGTCAAGAAAAAGGTGAATACAGCCACTATACAGACCTACACAGGCAGAAGCTCTGAGCTGTAGCTGACTGGCACTTCAGCTGCCTGAGTTGCTGTAATCTGTCTGATTTCACAGAGCTCAGCTGAAGGTAGCTGCTCTGTGCTGTCCTGCTCTACACAGGGTTCCTACGCGGTTTGGAAAAGTATGGAAAAGTATGGAATTTGATTTGAGTAATTTCCAGGTCTGGAAAAGTATGGAAAAAAGAAATCAGAGTATGGAAAAATATTTGTGTTTCCAGACTGTTGTCTCTATTCAGTTTTCTAATTTATTATACCTGCAAACTAGACACTTTACAGCGAAATTAGCTCTTTTGAATCAAAATACATAATTTATGTTAATTGTGTAGATCCGAAGAGGTTTTTTTCAGGGCGAGTGCGTGTCTCAGGATTCTCACAAGAATCGAAAATGGGCTACTTTCCCATAGACTGGAGTGAGTCGTGATCTTTCTTGGTGCTCTGTGGCGTGATAGATCGCTGTAGTGCTCGTGAACCGACCATCTCTTCTGCTTTACTAGTTACAGCACAAAATAAACATGATTGAACATCCGAAGGAATGTTGAAAGATAAAGTACAACTTACTGAATTCTGTATCACATGCAATCGATCAATCATTGTTTCAACTGCAGAAAGGCATCAATAAAACTGTCATCATGTAAAAATATCACATTTAGCCTACCTCAGAAAAGCCGTTCAATGGCCAAAAACTCATTATTCAGCTACAAAAATGAACTTCAAGAGGAGCATTTTTCTAAATATATGCACTATAGGCTATTGCATATTCATTGTATTTGTACTTAACATGTGCTTCGATATTAAATGTATAAATCTGTTTCATGACAGCCACCATTTAAATGTTTAGGCCTAAATAATAAAAAAAAAAGAGAAAAATAATTGTCATTAAAAATTTATATAAACTTCCTTATGTGTAATTTAGCCTACATGAAAGTAGCTTGCAAATCAGTTTTAACCAATTATTATAATGATGTACCAGCTGTGGTTCCTTGTATAATTTACAGCATTAGTTGAATTTTTTTTTCTTTGCGGAAATTTGCCATGTACAGTATTTGACCTGATAGGCCGCAAATGAATCAATATTGAATCGAAGGTAATCAAATCAAAATCAAATTTTCAAAATCAAATTTTCAAAATCAAAATTTTCAAAATCAAAATCAAGCAAGCTTCTGAATCAAAATCGCATTCAATTGTGAAATTTGTGTCAATTCTCAGCCATACTGTCATTTTATTATTATTTTTATTTTTTTTACTTGAAGGAAATGTTAGTTTTCCCATTTATGTTGTTGTCAGAGTGCACCAGAATGCTTCATTTACATGTTAAAATCACAAAAATCTTCTCCTGGGGGAGGATGCCCCCAGACCCCCCTACACATCACCTTTTACAACTCTTTTTACTTTGCAGATGTTTATAAACTTGTGAATTTCTAAAATATTTCTAACATTTCTAAAACTGATACTGCGCTTTTGTAGGCTACTCTATAGAAATGTTTTGATTCCAACAAATACTGACAACAGGACAGAATGGATAAATCAGAGAAGGATGTCTATGAAGTAAATGTGTCGAATTATTAGAATGTTAAACAAATTAAATATTTACGCCTATGTAGCGAGTGGTATGGTCAGAAAGGGAAACAAAGTCACTACCCTTTTAAACAGGGAATATATTAGTACTTGTAAATTAATCCACAACAGAAGTCACACAGCAACGTAGTTTTAAGAAGAGAAGGGCCTAGACGTAAATACTATATACAAAACTTTATTTCAACAATCAAACACTGATTTAAAAATCACTAAAAGTCTGTAAGAACCCTACTACAAACATGAAGCAGAGAAAACATAGAAAAGGAGACAGAGACTAACCAATGGCAGAAAAACGTTTGGAAGGAGGTCTGGAAATTTGAGTCTGGAAAAGTATGGAATTTTGAAATGGAAAATGTGTAGGAACCCTGTCTACAGTGACCAATGTTTTTCCTGTGTTTGTATAGAACCAGCGTCTGAAGGAGATTGGCATGCAGACCCCCTCCACCTCCCCCAGCACACAGTCTATGGGCAGTGCCAACAACCACAGTGCGGGCATGGACCTGTTCACTAACACCACAAGCCCACCCTCAACAAACAGGTCATTGACATAAGTAGATATTGACATGACTACAGTAGATATTTTACCATATGATATACATTACCATACAAAACCCAATACCTCTACAACATGTACTACCCCAGATGACACACAGCATGAACGCATTAAAAATACATGTACACATTGTCCAAAAAGTGATTTTGAATAAACTAAAAGATGTGTGGTTGAACTTATTCAATGCATTCGGCTCTTGTTGGGTTGTTTGCTGGTTTTAAACCCCTGTTGGCATCATGAATCTCGAGATTGTTGTAGGAGTTGCCTCGCTGATGATGCAAGTTGGTTGTCGTAAGATGTGGACAGGTGGTCACGACCCAATCTTTTTACCCAGTCTGACTTTTAATGCTTTTTGGAGGTGTTTGCTCTTTTTTTTTGGCTGTGGACTCTTCTCAGTGGTATAATCCAAATGTGCCATGTGCCATGATTGGTGAGAATAAAAAAAGTCTTGTACCATCTTTGAGAACCGGGACATCTTCTAAAGATCAAACCATTTTTTTGGGACCCCACCCCTACAGAACCATATAAAGATTAAGAAACATTTTTAGATGGTGCTATACAGTATGCGTGAGAGAACAGGGAGTACTAGATGTCAACTTCTACAGAAAAGGGACACACACATCAATACCTGCTGTTTCGATTTGCTCCCTCTCTCGAGTAAATTGATGAAGCCACTCAGCCTTGTGGTGCAATGTCTTGAAACCAATAAAAACCATAGTCTAGTTGCTTTTGACTAAGTTCTACCAGACATTGTACAATGATCTAGTTTCTAATTTCTCAAACTGGGGGAGCACTGTATACATATACAATCATTCAAAGGTTTGGGGCCAGTAAGTTTGTTTTTTTTGATAAACCTTTTTGAAAAAAGTTTCTTATACTCACTAAGGCTGCATTTATTTTATCAAAAATACTGTAAAACTGTAATTATAAAAAATAACTGTTCTCTATTTTAATGTTTTATAACATTTTATTATCGTGAAGGCACAACTGAATTTTCAACAGCCATTACTCCAGTCTTCAGTGTCACATGATCCTTCAGAAATCATGCTAATTTGGTGTTCAGTAATTATCAATAATTACTCGTGCTCAATTATTAATAATGATTCTTATTATTACTGGTTCTTATTATTTGTGGATATCAGGATACTTTTTTTCAGGATTCTTTGATTGAATAGAAACTTCAAACGAACAACATTTATTTAAAAGAGAAATCAACAATGTCTTTAATGTCACATTTGTTTAATGTTTGCTTTCTGAATGAAAGAATTCAGAAAGACAAACCTTATTGTCCCCAAACTTTTGAAAGGCAGTGTGTCTTAATTTTGCATTCTTGTGATTTTTCTTATTAAAGTTTGTTAAACGTACTTCAAAACCTTTAAATATTTTCACACACAATACTAAATTTTTCTGTAAAATAGCGTAAAATACTGCAATATATTTACAAAATATGCACAATCTCTGTGGTAGTATTTGAATATATTACTTTTGTACTAAAGTGTCTCTCTTTTTTTTTTTTTTGCACAGCATGCCAAACCTCACCAGTGACTTGTTTGACCTCCAGCCTGCCTTCATTCCTGCTGTGCAGAGCACTCCTATCTCCACCAGCAGCAGTGCCTGGGGAGGTGCGGCCCACTCCACCCACACACATACACTCCATCACTAATGCCGCCTCTGTCGCTTTACCACTTTAGATTGCTGACCTTCAATTTAGTCTCAGAAAAAATCATTAGAACAGATCAATCCTTTGTTAACTTTCTGTAAATGTTCATTTAATTATTTGTTTGTTTACATGCTAGTTCATTCCTATGTACATTGTCTGTTTCACATCATCACAAGCTTTATTTGTAAGCCCTGCCCCAAATGTAAGCCCTGCCCCAAATGCTGCCTTTTTTTTTTTTTTTTAAATGTTTTTGAAAGAAGTCTCTTATATTCATCAAGGCTGCATTTATATGATCAGTATATTATATGATACAGTAAAACAATATTATTGTGCAATATTACAATTTAAAGTAAGTTTTCTATTTGAATATTTTAAAATTTAATTTATTCCTGTGATGGCAATGCTGAATTCCAGCAACCTTTATTGCAGAAATCATTCTAATATGCTTATTATGAGTTATTACCAATAATTTATTGGTGCTCAGTTATTAATAATGGTTCTTATTATTATCAATGTTAACTCTGACACTGTTGCGTAATATTTTTATTTTTTTTTCTTTTGAGTAGAAAGTTCAATGAACAGCATTTTTTTTTAAATAATAAATTACATTTTAAAATATATTAATGTCAATAATTTCATAATAATAGCCTTTTTTATACTGTATTATTTTTGATCAAATAAATGCAGACTTGGCAAGTAAGAGAAAACATAACTCTTAATTATTCGTCTTTTGACAGGTAGTGTGATAGCGCATAGACTGTTGGGTAGTAGTTTGCAGTGGTGTTTGCGAGACACCCAACAATTTTCTGGACTTTACAAACACACTTGAGAGAAGTCCACATCAAGTACATAATTTAAGGCCCCGATAAACTCACGGTGAAGTTCTTTTTCGTTATTTGCTTAGGGGTAAAAAGAAGTTTGAAATACGTGACCAGCGACAGTTAGCAAATATTCCGAACAAAAGAAATGAACTGGAGGAGATTTCCACCTAAAAGAAGGTGGAGCCTCAGTGCACACCTAGCTATTACGTAATCGCCACAGACCAATGGTAGTTCGTAGGTGTTTACTAGCCGGAGCAAACTTTTCCTGAAAGTTCATTTTGGCAAGCTGTTTTGAACTCTCAAAACATTCACAAAATGAACTTCGATTTCGGTTGAAGTACAGTAGTCAACATTTGAAGTGGATCAAAAAAGTTAATCAAAGTTGTCCTAAGAATTCATTTATCCCAAAAAGAAGGTTTTAGGACAACTTGATGAAAGGTTTTTGATCCACTTCAAATGTTGACTACTATATATCAGGGCTGTCTAGATGAGCAGCTGGCTAGGTTTTACAACCCGACCCAATGTTTTGTGTTTTTTTTTTATTTTCCGTACCAATCCATCCTATTGTGTCAGTTTAGAACAACATTTTCTAGATATTCTGAAGCGTGACAAGTTTGGGTACCATTCCGCTGAGGAATTATTGCTGTGGTTGGGAGCTGTGCTTGGTGTCAGAGGTTCATTTCAGCAGTTCAGCACATCTGCTGGGGTAGTGTGAATTGAGGACACAAGGTACAGAATGTAGACATACTGCCAGACTCTTAACTATGCCAGGATTTGTAGGTCACAGCATGCACTTGGAGCGTGAGTTTTACAGCTAGTGGGCAGGTGCGCAGAGGGCTAGCCAGACGCACAGCTAGATTCAGGCCTCTAGAGACCCACATATACTACTAACAGTGCAAAGACACACCAATGTAGGCAGATGGAGAGATGAGGTGTTTATAAAAAAGAAAAGAAAGAAAGACTGCTGAGTAATGAGGAGAGGAGTGATAAAAAAAAACAGGCACAGATTTAAGCTGTATATTGTTATTTATATTAGAAATTGTGCAATAATAATAGTAATCCACAAAAAATTCAGCTGGCTGAAGTACTTCAGCTGAAAATGGTGTTTAATTAAATTTACAGCCAAAAATGGCTTTTAACAACATTCTCTGATAGATGGAAACTGGTATCAGAAACTTTAATGTAGAGGAAAAAGTATACATGTAAAATGGTCCAGGTTTAACTGCATGGTTTGGCCTCAAAAAATTATATTTTGGGGCTATGACACACATTGCGATTTGAATTGTGATATGATGAACATTTAACATTTCATTGTGCTGTTGTTTAGATATCCAAGTAAAAAGAGAGAATCACATTTAAAATAGCATGTGCAAAAACTACAAGCTAACAAGATTAATAGGCCATTTTAGATTAAAAGGCCAGCGATTTTATAGGCCAGTTCATTTCTCAGAATTTATTTTGATGAATTGTGCAGCTCTAGAATCAATTTAAATGGATCATCTGTGATATATTGCCAGAAAAGTGGACATGTACACTACCGTTTAAAAGGTTGGGAACAGTAATAAGCAGGGTTTGTACGGGCTTGAAAAACCTTGAAAAATCGTGGAATTTTAAAATAGCAATTTCCAGGACTGGAAAAGTTTTGGGAAAATAAATAAACCAGAAAGTTTTGGAAAAGCCATGAAAATATGTTTCACAAATATCTGTATAATAGAATATATGTTAAATTTAAGAAGTATTGTATCGTCGTATCGAAAATAAAATAAGTGGTATTGCCCATCCCTAAGCACACAGCATCTGCACCGTGGCCAAATACACATACAGTCTTGTCAAAATGCCCATCTTGGTGAGTATCCTCGTAAACTAAGTCGGTTAAATGGTTGAGAAAGAAAACATATATTGTATATTGGATCTGTGCATTCTGTCTTAAAATGACAGCAGCATAATAAACCTGCTGCTGTCTGTCATTAATTTCATTAATGTTAATCAAAGAACAAAACAAAGAGAAAATCACTCACTGCTCTTGATTGAATAACATTTGTAACTTTCATTTTAAGTATTAATCTGTTTTTAATATACAGTGAATTTACTGTTTTTAATTTACAGTTTACTGTTAAATACTTTAATTTGTGGCTTTATTATGTTGTATTTATTTGTGCTACTACTATTTAATTTATTTATTCTTATTTTTCTGACTGTTAGTAAGTTCAGTGAAGTGTTTAAAATCAAGCTTCCTTATGTGTAAGCTATTGCACAACAAAATGACCCCATTCTAAAAACACAAATACATAAGAGTTACTTAATGGGAAGTTCCCTCCTATTTTCCAAAACAAAATTCTGGCCATGAGTTTTAATTGATAATGTTGGGTAAACAAATTACAATACTTAGCATTCGGTCACGTAATGTCTGGCACAGTCACAACTTTTTATTAAAACAAATAGCAAGCAAACAAATAGCATTTATAGTCATTAATTTTAGTTCAATACGCTATGATAAATTTGAACATTGATTTTTTTATTTTTTTATTATTATTTTACATGTATACATATACTTTCATGGAACATTAGGTCCTGAATGTTTGCCTCAAAAGTCATGGAAATGTATAGGTGAAAATTTGTATAAACCCTTAATATGTCTCTTATTTTTTTGTTGTGCTGCTTAATTTTTTGTGAAAACCGTGATGCACTTTTTTTCCAGATTTTTTGATGAGTAAAGTTCAAAACAGCATTTATTTGAAATATCTTTTGTATCACTATAGATATGTGCCACTATTAATATTAATGCACCGTTACTGAATAAAAGTTTGAATTTCTCTCCAAAAAAAACCCCTCACTGACACCAAACTTTTCAACAATAGTATATACAAATGAGACATGCTCATGTTGCCTATACTATAATTTTTTATAATAATTTGAACTTGAATTTAAACAATTTTAATTTTGGTGCAGTTGTGATTGATTAATTGACTTATTCTCCCAGGTTGAGAAAAAGCCATGAAAATCAATAGAATATCATGTAAATTTTGATAGTGAATTGCTCTTTGTGAGCAACTTTATCAGTTTTCATCCAATAATCTCAAACGCCTGAAAAAGTCATGGGAGTTTAGTGGTCAAAATATAAGGGAACAGTATTTTGCAGCGCAACAATCATATTGTGTTGTGACATCTTTCCTTTTTACATGTTTTGTGTGTGTGTGTGTGTGTGTGTGTGTGTGTGTGTGTGTGTGTGTGTGTGTGTGTGTGTGTGTGTGTGTGTGTTACTCTCAGGTCTAGAGAGCAGCACTCTTCATCCCATGGCTTCCATTCCCACCATGAATGTAGATTTTGATGCTGTATTTGGGACTAAATCTTCCAATAGCGATGTGAAGCCATCAGCTGGTAAAATGCCTGGTAAATCACGAGTGTGATTTATTAATAACTGCGCTTATTAATCTTTAAAGGTTTGATCCTTGCTGTGGCGCTTAATATCTGCAAAACTTAGTAACCTTCACCTGAAATAAAACTCTTCTGCTGGTTTTGCTGTAATGGTGAGTTTGTGGAGCTTTGCTGCTGGAACGCTGAAACAAATTGTGCAGCTGGCTGCAGCACCTGCCCGCCTGACTCGGTTCTGGAGAGATTGGGAATGTTCTTTGGGGAATCACTCCTGCTTTTTCTCCCCACTTACTCGCTCACTTCGCTGCTCTGTGGCTGTGGACAGTCTGTTATCATCCCTTCATCCATCCACTATGTGTGTGTGTGTGTTAGTGGAGGCTGGGTGCTGACTGGCATTTTTCTCCATCTGTTAATCGCTTGTCGTTACACTCCTTATCTGAACACAGAACAGACGCACACACACTCACCAGTATACTCTCTCTCTCTTCGCCCCTTTTCCTTCCTCCTTTTTTATGTCCTTGGCGTCCTTTTTCTTACCTTTTGCCTTTTTTTTTTTTTTTGTCTCCACCCACCCTTTTTCCCTCTTTTTTTGCTCTCTTTCCTGGGTTGTGATGGCTGATCTGATGTGGTGAGTTTACTACTTTTTTTTTTGTCATGGCCTCCTTGTTCCTGCTGGCGAAGCAGGAAGTAAAACTGTGTAAATATGGCATGTGTCAGCAGACTCTCTCTTGCTTTCTTTCTCTCATTTACTGAAAGAATTAGCAAAATTCCCTGTGCCATTTACCATTTGAAAACCATCAGAGGCCTCTTCAATTAATGAACTTCACCAATCAGCTGTTTAAAAGTCAACATGAAATGATGAATTCACAACAGTGTTATTTTAGTATTGCTATAGATACTAATATAGTAGAATATTTATTTTGAATTAGCTTTTATTTTTATATTTTCAGTTTATTTTAATTTAAGTTTGTTCCTTTTTTCAATTTATATTCTATAATATTTCTATTCAGCTTTAATTTTAGTATTTTAGTTTAAACTTTTTAAATTTAATTTAGTTTTTTATTTCCAATAAAATGTAATAAGTTAAACTTTTATCATCTAATATTCATATTTTATTTTATTTCAGCTTTATTTTAGTTACCGAAATAATAATAATAATAGTTTAAGTAAAGCTGCTGTCCGTGATTTTTGGCCCTCTAGCGGTTAATAAACAGAACTGCACGCGTCTTGCGGAGGAACATTGTAGCCGGAGCTACTTTTCTCCGTGTATGTCTATGGCGAGTCACGCAGTTACTGTGATACTCTGCGGCGAGTCCTACCAGTCCGGTCTGAAATAGTCCGAATATAAACACTTATTATAAGTGTACCATAATGATTCAGGATAAGACAAAAACACAGTTTGGAAAGTGGATTCATGTTGTATATTCTTATTATATAATTTTTGTACATTTTTAACACACAAACGTTGTGGACTGCAGCTTTAACAATAATTAAAATAGTCAGTGCAAGACTTTTGGGATAAATTGCATTGTGAAAAGTGGGCATTCTGTACAAGAATGGAGACAGAGCTGATAGTTTGCAGTCAACTGTAGAAAGGATAAAAAAATTGGATGCCTAAGGTCAAGTTCAGGCTTCATTACCTACAACAGAAGTCCAAAACATAGCCTAAATAGCCATTGGTTGGCATTTAATCAGTAGCCAAAAAAAGGGAAAATAATTTCTGAGATTTTAATGAAAGATTACAAAGACAATGTTTTTTTCTCTTTGAAATTACTTGCACTGATTAATCATGCACAATAAGACCAGAAACATGTATTAAGAAATTAAATATTTTGCTTTCATGTTGAATTTAATGCCTCGGTAAGAAGAAAAACTAGACAAAAAGAGGATTACATAGATTTCCAGTTTCTTTAAGGACCCCTGCCATGTTATTTCCTCTAAGATCTCAGTGTGGTTCCCCCCATCCTGACCTCATGCTCTACTCTACATCTCTGTGAGTTTTTTGTCATGCCATGTGTGGCCTCACAGAGGCTCATCCCCGCTGCTCGCATTATTATAAACATCAGCAGGAATTCAGCTCATTTTCTCTCGTCTTACTCCTGTCTCTGCTCTATAACACTTATGTTGTAACCAGCCCAATGCGACAAGTTTCCAGCGACTAGCAATTTGTGTGTCCACATTGATAGCATCACATTCATTAAGAGTGTATTTGATGTTTCGTGTACAGTTATATTGAGCTGTGATGTAAAGACCAATACCTGAACTGGTACTTGCCAATTCAGAATACTGATCTGATACTGCTGTACAAATTTGATGTTATCCTTTTCAGAGCTTAATCGTCTCAACTACGACTAACACACAGTAACGAATTTGGTTTAGTCAAGTTTAACTGATACCCAATTAATTTTACAAATTCAACACCGCAGAAATGGAAAACAAACATATGACAAAATGTCCTTAATAGCTTTTATTGCTGGTCGCTTGACATGTCGCTTTTGGTTTGGTGCCTGTCTGCAGCAAAAATAAGTGGTTTGTCACTCTCATAATACTTCGGTGGATTCATCAATGGAATAATCTGTCTTTTTTTTGTTCAGGTTATGATGCATTAGGAGACTTGTTGAAGCCCACGGTGACAGTTCACAGTCAGGCACCGGTCATGCCACATCATACAGACAGTAAACTGCTGGCCAATGACCTGGACTCGTCTCTAGCCAACCTCGTAGGCAGTGAGTCCCTTTCCCTCGCAGCATTATTGGTCTGTTTGTGAAGCTTTCTTTATTTACTTGGTCAGAAGTCCCTGACCTTCAAATTGCATTTGTGCTACTCTACTGAACAGAGAGTCAGCAGCCATATGGTGCTAGACGCTATGTGTGTGCGTGTTGAACAGAGATGAATTAAACCTAGCTTAGGGGAAATGAATAGGTCTCTGATGCCTCCACTGCTGTAAGTCTTCCAATATTACGCTGATGTGAGGCTGTTCTAACAGTCTGTTTCTTTCTCGTGCTCTCTTTTTAGACCTGCAGTTTGGGGGAGCACCAGGCAAAAAGTGAGGATTTACATTTAATTATTTCTGAATCATTTCTGGTTGTGTGCTTCAATCTATAATAAGAGGCAGTGTCTAGCTTCTCTGACTCTCTGTGTGTGTTTGCATGCAGGTCTGATATGCAGTGGACTCAGCCTGGAGAGAAGAAGTTGACTGGTGGCACTAACTGGCAGTCAAAGACAATGAGCAGCACCACTGCCTGGAGCCCCGCCCCCCTGCCACCTGCTGCCATGCCACCTGCCGCCATGCCCGTGCCACACATGGTGAGAACACGCACATGCAAATACACTAACACAAACACACACACACGCTAATATACAGCCATCTAAATATAGTTGCACTATTGTTCAAAAGTTTCGGGTCAGTAAGATATTTTTTTGTTTTTGAAAGAAGTCTCTGTATTTATTTGATAAAATAAAGTAAAAACAGTAATAATGTGAAATATTATTATGATTTAAAATAACAATTTTCTTTTTTGAATTATTGTACAATTTTGAAGCAGCCATTACTCAGTCACATGATCCTTCAGAAATCACTCTAATATGCTGATTTGGTGCTCTAGAAACATTTCTTATTAAAGGTTTAGTTCACCCAAAAATGAAAACTATGTCATTTATTACTCACCCTCATGTCGTTCACCTGTAAGACCTTCGTTCATCTTTGGAAGATATTTCTGATGAAATCCGATGGTTCAGTGAGGTCTCTATTGCCAGTAAGATAATTAACACTTTCAGATGCCCAGAAAGCTATTAAAACATATTTAAAACAGTTCATGTGACTACAGTGGTTCAACCTTAATATTATAAAGCAACGAGAACACTTTTTGTGCTGCAAAAAAAAATTCAAAACACTGCTTTATGAATCTTTTGTTTCGAATCAGTGGTTTGGAGCGCCAAAGTCACGTGGTTTCAGTAAACGAGGCTACATTACGTCATAAGTGTTTTGAAATGTCAATAGTTCATGTGACTTTGGCAGTTTGATACGCAATCCGAACCACTGATTTGAAACAAAAGATTCGTAAAGCTTCATAAAGCAGTGTTTTGAAATCGGCCATCACTAGATATTGTTGAAAAGTCATTATTTAGTTTTTTTGGCACACAAAAAGTATTCTCGTCACTTTGTCATATTAAGGTTGAACCACTGAAGTCACATGAACTGTTTTAAATATGTTTTTAGTAGCTTTCTGGGCATCTGAAAGTGTTAATTATCTTGCTGGCAATAGAGACCTCACCGAGCCATCGGATTTTATCAAAAAAATTGTGTTCTGAAGATGAACAAAGGTCTTATGGGTGTGGATGACATGAAAGTGAGTAATTAATGACAGAAATTTCATTTTTGGGCGAACTAACCCTTTAATTATTTGTGCTGCTTAGTATTTTTGTGGAAACCATGATGCATTTTTTTTTTTTTTTTTTCAGAATTCTTTGATGAGTGGAAAGCATTTATTTGAAATAGAAATCTTTTATAACAGTCTTTACTGTCACATGTGATCAAATGAATGCATGCTTTCTAAATGAAAGTGTTGACTTTGTACTGACCACAGACTTTTGAATGGTAGTGAATCTATTTCTGCATTCAGAATGTTTTAGACAAAGGACACTAAACTGTATAATTTATGAGGCAACTGATTTCTTACATCTCTGCTGGTTAAATTGTCTCTCTTCTGTCTATTTCTTCCCACATAACACAATAATTTCCACTCAATATTCCATTTATTATTAGTATGTAACTATGTAAGCAGGCTCATAGCAAAATAAACCACTTCAGAACAAGGGGCCTTCCTGATATCCTGATCACCCTGAGACCGGATGACTGTACATTTAACCATTACTTAATATATACAGGCCTTCTTGCTTATGTAAACACACACAAATAATTTCAACTACTCTTAAACTTAAAAATACAAAGGAATCCATCTGTTGGATAGCTCGATTCACAGCAAATATCCAGATTTCATTTAGATTTTAGTAGTATTGTGATGGCAGTTTCTATTTCTTTTTGCTATTGTACTGTGTATCTTCAGGAAATATAAGTGTGAGGGTTTTTTCTTCCTGTTCTCAAGCTGTGTGTATTGATCCAATCGGGCAGGTGAGGTGTTAGTGTCTTCAGAGACAGGAAGCAGATGATATGATTTAGCTGTTTACATGTGTTTTTGACCTCTCTTCTCTCTCACTCACTCAGGGTGTTCAGTGTAGAATGACTTTTGAACTGCCTGAGTTGAGAGAGAGCAGGAGTCTGTGAATGACTAATCTTCAATGTCTCTCTTTCTGTCTCTCTCCACCTTTTATGTGGTCGGCATCCTTCTTGCCTGTTTCTTCCCGCGTCTAACGTCTTCATCTCTCCTCGCTCTGTATGTTTCTGTCTTTTTCTCTATCTTCTTCCTTGTGCTTAACCCAGCAGACTGGAATGTTCTATACTAGTTATGTAAGTACCACCTATAACTGAAAGTTCTATTATCTTGAGTATCATTTAAGAGGGATCGATTCTCTCACACACAATCTTTCTTATTCCCTCACATTTCCCTCTTTTTCACACTCTCCTTCTCCACGCCTTATTTTTTATTTCAATCTAAACCTGTTAAGTCTAATGAATTCAGTGGGTGAAAATGGTCAGTTACTTAGAAAAGCTTGCATATCTGAATGAAAATAAAAACACTGTTGTTCTGTGCTTTGAAGAGCAACATACAAACTATTGTCAGATTATAATGTAATGCCTAAAATCACTTGTAGCTTTTAGTTTTTAGTGTTTTTTTATATATATTTAGACAAAATCTTTTGCATTTTTGTATAGATTAAAGCAAAAGCGTGACATAAGACAAACCTTATCACAGCATTTTTGGTGCATCCTTAACTATAATAATAATTATGGCAAAGCTGTTATAATATGGTGCTTGGTCAGTTTAATACATCAATACTATCATGCATAATGTATATGTGTATTATATGACTTTTTTTTTTGCTTGAGCTTGTTTACCACAGTGGCTTTTTATGCTTCATGCTCTCTTAAAAATAATTTAAAAAAAAAAAAAAAAAAAAACAATAGATTGATGTCTCTTTGAAACTCTGGTTCCAGGTTGTATGACCCAAAGAAAAAATGGGCTGAAAATTGATACTTGGTGTGAATAGGCCTTTACTCTGAATTCCTTCTTTTTTCCACTTCATGCCTGATAAACACAGAAAATGTCATATGTTGATTTCCCTGTGACATATAAATGTTTGTTCGGTCTCTTGTGCCCTTTCTGTAGCATTTGATGCATTCATCTTTTGGAGCTTTGACTTGCAAACCAGACCTGTGCAAATGTTTGTGTTTTGGGGCTGCATTTTATGTAACCTGCTTATGATTCAAAACTGATGAATACATGCTATGCGCCAAAGAGTAAAAATCAATACTTGCCGTGTTCAGAATAAGGTGTCAAATAAGATGTTAGGCTTTTAAGTGCATGACAGTTTTTCAGGTAAGTCAGTGTTTTAGGGAAAACTATTCAAGTCATACACTACCGTTCAAAAGTTTGGAGTCAGTAAGTTTTTTTTATTTATTTATTTATTTTTTATATATATATATTTTTTACACTGACCCCAAACTTTTGAATGTAGAGTATAGTATGTGGGTCATTGACGAATAAGGTTTTTATAAGTGTAAAAAAAACATAATAGAGATATAATTAATTTTGAAGTTTTATTAAGTGTTAAAAATGAGATTGTGGTTTTTATAATCAATTAACACTGCTTTTGTCTTTTTTTATAAGATGGACAAAATTCGTCACCAAAAAGTCATTCGGTTTAACTAAAATTTAGATTTTACCGAATTACACTTTTAGTTATACCGAATGACGATATTTTCAAACAGTGTTAACAGGCTGATATCTATCTAGCTAGCTAGTTAGCTTGCTACATAGCTGGAAAAAAGATAAATATTTTATATTTATTACAAGTTTTTAAAATATTACAACATTTTCCATGTTTGACTTGGCAAACATTTGACATGTTTGGTTGTACCAAATGACCTGATGTTTCGGGACATGAATATAAGCAAGTGAAAAAATGAATTTTTCAAATAGTTAAGAGAGAGTAAGTTACTTTGCTTCATGATCATGTGGTCCTTTGCAGGTGTCTGACTGATGGCACATCCCGTCACATGATATTGACTGCATGACTTGATCCAAAATGGTCCCTTTATATTGGTTACTCCAAATGACATCAATGAAATTCATTTTTCCAGACATTCTTTCTCATAACAAAATGACTACACATAATTTCCTTTGTGTAGATAAATACACATAATACCTTTATATGTAGCAAAATGTAATTAAAACCTTTGGGATTCAATAAAACAATAAATACTTTGGATGTCATATCTTTGTTTTTTATTATTATTAAGGCCTTTGGACACAAAAAATTTACCCGTCAAGCCATTAGTAGGCACGTTTCAAATCCTTGAGCTAATTGTTTTTACTCCAGTTTTGCATGTGTTGAATGAACCAGTCCAGGCAACTGTGCAGGAGAGTTCAAAAGAGTACAATTAAACTACAAAAGAGTTTAAGTAAACCAGATCTTTAAATGAACCAGACATGATTAGTGAGCACAAAGGTATTGAATGAGTATACAGTAGTTTAATCAGTATGTCATTGTTCGCTTGATCAGTGCACCATTGTTTGATCAGTCAGCACATTGATGGATGATTTGTGACTTTTTACACACAGGCTCCTGCTCCCATGGCGTTTTCCATGACAACACCTCAAGTGCCTGTGTATGGAATGGTGAGCATTGTGACCTCACAGTGGTTACATGGATATTATGTAGATTAATTAAATGGTTAATAGCTGAAAAGAAAATAACGCTGAATGTAATGTTTGGGTGGATTTAGGTCCCTCCTCAGTTGGGACAGATGGGAGGGGTTCCAGTGATGACCCAACAACCCATGTTGTACAACCAGCCTGTTCTTAGACCCACTAACCCTTTCACCCCCATCCCCGGAGCCCAGGTACACACACACACACAAACACATACCAGTTAAGCCACTTATAACACACATTGGCCTCCCATGCATTTAATCCATACATCAGGGCTATAATATAACAAACTTTCAACTATCGTTTGTTATCTCTCAGTTGAACGACAGACTGAAACTTAATGTTGAAAAGCCTAAAAGACCTTCTACTGTCTATTTAGTATGTCATCAATAATAAACAAACAATTCCAGCAGGATTGAATCAGTATTCATTGTATTGTTTTTAATGGAAACTAAGACTTTTTAAATGTGGATATATTTCAGCTGTGGCGGGTAAGACAGCCACTCCCACTTGCCACTTTGGCGGGTTGAATTTAATTTCAGCTTAAAGCCAAATGAAATGCCAAGGTCGTCGTGTCACAAAATTCAATTACAATTCTTTATCAATTAACTTGCAGTTAGTGAAGGCAGGATAGGTGGAATCGCGTTGAATGAGACACAACAGAAGCGCTCTCTATGTCGTGTGCGTGATCAGTTCTCCTTGCAAATGTCCAACGTGTGGCGTATCTTTTGTGAATATAGTCTGTTACGGCTTAAGTGGATGTAAACAGGTGGGTAATAATTGGATGTGTATCAGTATATTGTGTCCATGCATTCAGCAGCCCAATTAAATACCTGTCATTAATGTTAATCAAACAACAAAAGATGTTTATAAGCTTGTGTAAAGATGTTAAATAAAACAAAATATTTTAAATAAACCTACTGTATCTTTGCTAATTTGGTTCTTTGTTCTTTTATATAGCCTAACAAAAATAACTTATAAAATTTCTCATATTAGCCTATGCTCATATTGCCCACCCCTTGCCCACCTGTACATACCAGCTGATATACAATGTAGTTTTGATTTGGGTGATCACTCTGCATTTGAAAGGGTTTTAAATCTTCTAAATCAAGTAAAATGACTCACAATCAAATAATTTAAGCATGCCAAAGTCAACTTTAATCATGTAAAATCTAATTTCTCAATGACAAAATTGTGGCCAGTGAAAATGGTGAGTGGCTAGTGATTTTGGAAAACCATATAAAATTATTGGAAAACCATATAAAATGTAATTTCCCAACGGCAAAATTGTGGCCAATGAAAATGCTGAGTGGCTAGTAATTTTGGAAAACCACAGGGGTGGAGCAAAAAAGTTAATGTCAAGCTTTGATTATAGCAATTAACGCATCCATAAAACTGAAGTAGCTATGCTATGTATTTGTCTTTATTAATTATGTATTGTGAAAATGAATGTGCAAAACAAACTTTAATGTGAGAAAAATGAACTGATAACTCTTGAAACTGAGAGAGCAGATTAGTTCACTTGAATTAAAAGTTTTATTAATATTGTTCTGTAATTGATGAAAACAATTTGATAATTTGCAGTGTAGGTCTGGCTTTTAATTATACTGTAATGTTGAATGTCTGTAATAACTCATTTTATAAACAGAAATGGAAAACAAATCCATTTAATAGAGGTATTGGTATCAGTGATACTGGCCTTCATTTATAGTACTTAAGCCGTGCACACACTTAACGATTGTAAGGCCGATTATGAATGTAAATTAATACCTATGACTGATCGCGCTAAAATGCGTCCATTCAGAGCCAGTTGCGTTCAGTCTGCGATTACAGTCGTGTTCAAATTCCATGTATAAGTATATAAATCTGCTTCAATCGCAGGAAACAATCGCTGTATGTTGAGCACAGTCTTAGAATGCTTTAGCTATTTGTTAAATGTGTGCTCAGCTTTAGTAAAAAGATGCCATTAAAGGTGCAGTAGGTGATTTGGGAAATGCTAACATTAGCCTGCTTGCATTGAAAGCATTCGATCCCACCCTCCCTGCAAATCGCCGTCCAAATCCACGCCTACTCCAAAACACTGAAGGCGCGCGCACACACAGCTACTCTCGACAAAGCGTCACAAGAGATGGCATTAAACTACCTCATGTCTCAAAGCACATAACATTACAATAATAATGAACGTAAACAACTTGGAGAGCTTGTACCTGACTGCTGCAGATTCGTTTCGTTGTTGATACCGTTGACATGGAAACGTATTCCGAGTATGAGGATGTGAACAGCTCCGTTTAGAATGTCACGGGTTGCCATTTCTTAATTGACCCTTTGCCGGGAGTTTGATTGACAAGTGATCTAACCAATCAGAACGTTAGATCGAATCCACCAATTTGTCCGACAAAGCAGTCAGGAGTTAGAAGGTTAACCTCAGTGGACTGAAAAATGGTGTGTACTGACGTCTTTCTGCATTTGAAACAACATTCTTTCTCATGTTCATTCATGTTTATTTGATGCTATAAATTAACTGGTAGGAAGAGATGATCGGTTTATGGGCCTCTTGAGCTGAGGCGCTACAGTGATCTGTCACGACACATTAAAGAACTACAAAACGGTTTTTATCGTTTGAATTTCTTAAACAGTTACACGGTTTGAAAGCTGGGACTTTGTTTAATATCATAAGTAACCTGCTCTGTCTTGTCTGTCGACGTGTTGTCAGTATCCTCTTTGCTCTGCGATTTATTTTTCACTGCATGTGGCGTGACAGCGCCACGGCTTGTCGGACAAAGCAAAAGTAACTAAGGGTCTTTGCGAAGGGTCAATTACGGTAGTTATGGTGTGAATGCAGCATAAACTCGTTGTTTTGTTTTGGTTGGAACTGTAAATGGTGGCTGCTCTTTGTTTGCGGTGCTCTGGTCTTGTATAAACTCTGCATAGCATGAAACGCGCTGATGACGTATGACGTCTGTGCAAACAGGGTTGGCGAGGGTATGTGAAAACATACGCTGACAGGCAGGTAGGATATTGTATCATTTCATTCGGACCGAATATAAAGATCGAATGAACATTTTAGGGTCCTACGCCCTCCACAGAGGATGTATATTTATAAAAATACTTTTAGACCGTTTAACATAGTGATTGCTATCAGGATATGAGACTTTTAATCAGTATAACAAAAAATGTTTCTGTAGAGAATTGCCTATTGCACCTTTAAACAAATATTTAAAATATTTAACATACCATCTTTATGTTTGCTTCCATATTAATTTGGAGATTCAATGTGAAAATGTTTATCACAAATTTTAATGTTAGGTGAGATTGAATAGCAGTTAATTACAGAAATCTATGCAATATAATGCATTTTTTAATTGATTGACATCCCTTAATATTATATTGATATTTAAATGTTTACATTAAGCATTGTTAAATAGCGTATTAGTTTTTACTGTAGTATTCAGAATGATCCATTTTCATTGGTATTATAACCCCCCCCCCCCCTGCTCCATGACTCTGGCAAGTACACCGATGCTCCATTTACAGACATTCAGTACTGCTTCATTCACACGGTCATTACTGAGCCATTTGATGCCATTTTCTTCATTTACTGTATAACTCTTTGTGTCTACAGATGCAGTTCATGTAAGCAGCAACACTTCAGCAGAGCGCCAAACAAGACGGCTAAGAGGAACACCAAGCAAGTAGAAGATCCAACTACCACCAGATAAAAGGAGGGCCAGATAAAAAGAAAGAGTGTGCATATAAAGAGAAATGTATTTGTCAAGAATGCTTACCTCAATGTCTGAAACGACTCACCCAACACACACAAACACACACCAAATGAGCGTGCGCACAGTGTTTCATTTTTCAAGTTCATTTCTTTCCTGGGGCACTGTGTCTACTGGCAAGTGTGATACATCATGGTAATTGTGGATTTTATTGCCGGTATTAAATTACCATGCACTGAGCACTCTGCTTTTTTTTTTAACATCACAATTAATATTAATTAAACCTGAAGCCCATCACAGTGGACTTCCTAGTACTGTCATCTTTTGCTCTGTTATGAAGATGCCCATGCTTAGTTCAGGAAAACAGCATGTGTCACCAAAGAAAAAATATGGTTCATTAACACAATGCCTTGGCTTCTCATTTCAGAACAAGGAAAGAATTTGACCCCTTATTTAAGGTGTTGTGCACCCCCAAGCACTTTACACATGCATTTATGTGTAACATAATATACAACATTGAGCTTGTCTCTTATATCTAGAACTTTAGTAGGCTAATGTTGACATTTACCATGTCTTACTGATGGCTTTTGTTCAAAATAGCCCGTCAGTCTTTTTTTTTTTTTTTTTTTTTTTTTACTGGTTTAAGGGTTGTCGTTTCAGACATGATGGTGGTCTTGCGCGCACACACACACACACACACACACACACACACACACACACACAAACTGGTGTTACGTGAGCCACATGAAGAGCTCCCTCTTACTGGCCTCCCATCTTGTTTTGTCACTTCCAGGACACTGATAAACATATCTGCTCCCGCTCTTCTGTGTGTTAACCAAACATATCATGTATTTACGACTACATCTCACACTTTGAGACCACTCCCACATGTACCACCCACCCTGAGAGCGAGTGACCGGAAGCATCGGGGAAGGGTACAGGGTGAATGGCCCTTTTGAAAAATCTGTTTCTAATAAGGGTTTTTGTTTAACCCTTTGTTTTTTAATCTTTTTTTTTCATAGAAAGCATGTTATAAATATATATATTTTCATTATTATTTCAGAGAATGACATGAATCATGGTCTGTTTTATGTTGCCAAATTACATACATATGTGATTCGAAAAATGCCATAAGCTAGCTTCTGTACCCAGCACCTGACATCACGTTTCGTTCTCTGAATGACGTGCGTATCGGTGTTTGCCAACTTTGGAACCAAAATCAATAGCTAAAATCTACTTTTAAGTCTGTTTTCGTGCAATGTGGGGTACTGTTAACAGGGTATCCTTTAATTTTGCTTGTGCAGCCAAAGCATTTCTGATCCTCCTGAAATCCCTTTAACCCTTTATAGAGCAGGATTCCAGTCCAGCCTTCACATCATCCCATAATTCCTGCTTTGTTTCTTCATGCTTTGTTCAATAATACCGTTTAGTTTTTATTCTGCATGGACTGATGGAACGGGAGTGTGGTTGCGTTTTTTGCCATGGTAAATTAAAGCAATAAGCCCTGTGAAAGCAGTGGTTTACAATCTCAAACAACGCTGTTCTAAAATCACCGTAAACCATGGATTCACATGGCTTGTTGCTTTTATAAAACCGTTACTGCATATAGCTGGTTTCATAAAATCAACACATCGCAGCAATCATTTAATTTATTGATAAATAATAATCCTTCCGCCAAACAACGTAGTTCTTAAGCAATGTTTAGCAGACACAGTGGAACTATCCACTATATAAAAGTTTTCTGTAGTGTTAAAAAGTCACTCCTTTTTACACCTCTAAGACATGTTATAGAGCAGTTATGACATGTTTATAACAGTCAGTCATGTGTACATTGTTAGTGTACAATCAGAATGTTTTTTGTGATGTATAAACATAAGACACGCCTCCTTTTGCCATGTATTTAAACCAGGTTCAGCAAATTTAAAAGGGTAGTCCACCCAAAAATGTATATTCTGTCATCATTTACTCACCCTCATGTCGTTTCAAATCTGTATGCATTTATTAATGCATCTAATTTTTTTACTTTTTTTTTTTTTTTTTTTTTGGCTCATACAATGATAGTCAATACCAACATTCTTCAAAATATCTTCTTTTGTGAGAAGGTCATTAGGTTTGGAATGAAATAAGGGTGAGTACGATGGCAGAAGTTTCATTTCTTTGGTGAACTATCCCTTTTTTCAGCAGTTCAAGTGTGGTCATTGTTTGTGTGTGTTGCTAAAGACAGCACAGGTTGCTGTAATGCGTGCTGTGTGAATGCCTGCCCTCTTTTTGTAGAAACAATGTACACCATGTTTCTCTGCTTGCTTATTTCTGTGTGTGAGTGGGTTACTAATTCCTTATTGAGCGACTCTTAACAAGCTTGTGAGTTTATTCTCCTTTGAGTGCTGTCAGAGGGTCCAGCTGGTTCAGACTGAATGCTTTTTATATGCAGGCTCTGTTGATACTCTCGCTGGGTTTGCAAGGTAACGGGGCATTGAGGTGCGATGCTGTTTAATTAGGATCTATTCTATTATCCCGTCACCGGAGGCTTTGCGTGTGTGTGTGTGTGTGTGTACGTGAGCGAGAGAGTGAATGTATGATTGTGAGCTTCAAGGAGGAGCACAAGATCTCAAGATGTGCTAAGGTTCTATCATTCATGAGTCAGGGTTTCCATGGTAATCTCCAGTTTCTGGTCCTTGGCACAGGTTGCTTAGCACAGCTTTTCCAATTTTTTTCTTTCGGCCATATTTTGTCTTTTTTAAAATATAATTAAAAGCTCTGCATGCATTAGCAGCCCTGCCTCTGGTGAAGAATGCATCTTAAAATTCAAGTTTATTTGGCAACCTGTGATAATATTGCTTTTGGATAACCTGTAGGCCTGGTGTTTTTTTTTTTTTTTTTTTTTTTTTTTTTCCCAATCAGCTTTGAGTCATGAACGCTTTTCTGAAGACCCACCAAAGACTTTTTTTTTTTTTTTAAATACTTGGTTTAACTAAGTAAAGAAACATTTTATTTTTATTTAAGGTCACTGCTATGAAGAAAGAGCACGTTCTTGTTCTCACAGCTCCCCCTTGTGGTAATTGTGTGTCTTTCACATAAACAGCTGCTAGATTGTGACCCGAGTCTTTTGTTTGGTGTTTATGGGACTGTTGTGCACAAAAAGCAAATGTCTGAGTGTATTGAACTCCCCACTCTACATTCATCCTTTATTTTAAAGCACTCAGCCAAACTGAAGAGCAGCCAAATCAAGAGTACTTGTGAACTACTTAGCCTGATTTTATACGTCTTGGCTCATCTCATTAGTTGGCCTGGAAAACTCGGCTCAGCAGCGGCCTTTCAGAAACGGATGTGTCAGCGTGAACCACACATCTGTAGTGGGGATGCTTGGTGTTCAGGTTCCCTTTCACCATTGTGTAGTCATGGAGCTGTCCTGGCGCTTTAATTACTTTTTTTTTTTTTTGTCTGCTACATTCACATTAGCATCTTTTATCCTTATTTTTCTGTTACAGAATTATATGCAGTATATTTCGAAGTACGTACACAGTAAAAGTGCCATCATCCCCGTATATCAGCCCAGGGGAGCAAAGCAGCAACTTTTTCTATCTATTTATCATAAAATGCCAAAAAAAAAGAAAAAAGAGAACCTCCATGTTTATGCTGATTTCCTCACTGTATGTTTTGTAATTTATTTATGCAGACCATAAGGAGTTTATTCAGCATGGTGAAAATTAAAAGCAGAAATTGTGGGATTGTGTTTAACTTTTTTGTTTCTTTAACTTTTTGTCTGCCTTTCATTGACATAAATAAAGTCCATTTTCATTCCTGAGTTGTTGGTTATTTTTTGTTTTGTTTCACTTTTTTATCCATCTCATCAGATTGAAGCCCTGTTAAATCCCAAGCAGGAAGATCATTGCTCTCGAGGTCATTTTGGATGACCTGATGTGCGGTTCTTTTGTTTGCTCTTCTCTGGCCTCTTGAAATTGCACTTCATGCCTGCCTCACGGCCCATAATGCAGGGTTTTTAATGAACGCACGTTTTAAATACCTGGTCAAAATTGTATAGTGCCGTGTTGTGTTGTTTTTGCGTCTGTCAATGTAATTTCTGTTGAATTTATTGCACGAGTTTCACTGCAACAGGAACCACCTGATTATTTCTTTGTAGCACTTTTTGACAGTGGACTCAGAAACTGCAAAATCAACCAATGTTTCTTTGTGAATCTTCTGTTTTTGAAGTTGTCCAAACAGTGTACGTGGAGCTGGTTATAATGTGTGGAAAAGGATGTACAGCAACAACTTCAATCTGGTGGTCCTTTCCCCCAACTTTACAGCAAATCTTTGTTTAATAAAAGGTTAAATTGGTCTTTGCTATTCCCATCATGACATTTAAGGTGATTCCTGTACTATTTGGCTAGGCATTCAATTTGATTTCATTAGTTACTAAGTAACTAAATGTGGTTTAGATTATTTAACCCTTTGTTCTACTCTTCTGAAGGTCACCATGTGTGATTTGACGCAGAGACGACATGTGATTTTTCACTTCTGTATGAATTATTTGAGCGTAGCCACTTAGTGTGCAGTCACTATTTTTTTTAAAATATGTATCATTGGGGGAAAAGAATCAGACATGTCTGGATGTGCTTGTACACCAACTCTCTCAAGTCTGCTAGAACGCTTGTATCGGTTGTCGGTGAAACCTTTAATCAGTAACTAAACCCGAATCAAACACCCTCACCATTGACGTTTCATCTGCAACTGCCTTTGGTTTCCCCGTGAGCTCCATGAACCACACAGCACTGGTTGAAGTCGATGATCTTATGATACCAGTCTCTCCTGAACTGTCTTTTGTACGCTTGCATTGAGATGCTCAACCTAGGACCAAGAGATGTGATGGATTTAACTCCATTTTCTTTTGATCGCTTTTTAATTTGTACCTGTTTTCTTGCATGTTTTTGTATCTGACATGCCTGGGAAAGTTTCACAGTTCCATGTAACGTTTGCGAAGTTCTATTAAATATGGTGCTGTTTTTTTTTTTGTAAGCAGTCGTTGTCGTAGTGATGGACGGATTCTGTGTATATCTGTTACTTTTATGATTTATCAGTGGTTGTTTGTGCTGATCTGGTATGTTATATTTCTTCTTGCCATTTTTGCTTGGGTCGGTTTTTGTAAGTTCTTTTATTCTTACTTTCTGTCTCAGTCTCTGTTTTGTTGTCTGTATTTGTGAAGAAAATTTATGGTTGCAAGCCTCTAACCTGAACCATGAATGAATGCCTTGTGAATAAATGGAATTAACGCTCGCGCTCACCGGTTTCTTAATAAAGGACATTTTTAACAGATTTTATCTTGGCTGCCTATTCTGTACATCTATTAATATTCATCTACACAGTCAGGACTAGTATCTGACTCAATTTCTCAATTTTCTATTCTGCAGCTGCTTATTTGCATCGAGATTCCTTACTTTTATACTTTGTGCCTGTCAGTTGTTCAAGATATATTTTGAAATAAATTTTTTGCTCAATGAGCAAAGATTGTGCTTCCACTGTTGATGTGGATCTGTTTCTCTAACACAAATCCAGCATCTAACAAGCTGTAAGTGTTTGACTTTTATGACTCAAAGTGACTGTATTTGCAAAAAAGCCAGATATATTGTTACGACTTGTAACTTTTCTATTTTAATATATATTAAAATGGAATTTATTCCTGTGGAAAAGCTGAATTTTCAGCATCATTACTCCAGTCTTCAGTCACATGATCCTTCAGAAATCATGTTAATATGCTGATTTGCTGCTCAAGAAAACTTCTTAAATGAAAGTTCAAAAGAATGTAATTTATTTGAATTAATGTTCACTACATCTGATACTGCAGATACATTATATACAGTGGGTATGGAAAGTATTCAGACCCCCCTTAAATTTTTCACTCTTTGTTATATTGTAGCCATTTGCTAAAATCATTTGTTCATTTTTTTCTTCATTAATGTACACACAGCACCCCATATTGACAAAAAAACCCAGAATTGTTGACATTTTTGCAGATTTATTAAAAAAGAAAAACTGAAATATCACATGGTCCTAAGTATTCAGACCCTTTGCTGTGACACTTATATATTTAACTCAGGTGCTGTCCATTTCTTCTGATCATCCTTGAGATGGTTCTACACCTTCATTTGAGTCCAGCTGTGTTTGATTATACTGATTGGACTTGATTAGGAAAGCCACACACCTGTCTATATAAGACCTTACAGCTCACAGTGCATGTCAGAGCAAATGAGAATCATGAGGTCAAAGGAAATGCCTGAAGAGCTCAGAGACAGAATTGTGGCAAGGCACAGATCTGGCCAAGGTTACAAAAAAAATTCTGCTGCACTTTCCGCTGTGTGTACATTAGAGGGAAAAAAAGAACTTAAATGATTTTAGCAAATGGCTGCAATATACCAAAGAGTGAAAAATTTAAGGGGATCTGAACACTTTCCACGGTCAGGGGGTGAAAACCTTTTGAATTTGAAGATCAAGGTAAATTGTACTTACTTTGTCTTCTGGCAAACATTTAAGTGTCTTCTGTTTCTTCCGAAGGGCAGTACTAAATGAAAAAAAGAAAAGGAAAAAAAAAATCTAACAAAATAAGAAAAATTTGGACATCTTCATCCTGTGCAAAAGTTTTCACCCCCGACTCTTAATGCATCGTATTTCCTTCTGGAGCATCAGTGAATGTTTGAACCTTTTTTAATAGTTGTGTTTGAGTCCCTCAGTCATCCTCGGTGTGAAAAGATGAATCTCAAAATCCTACAGTCACTGCTGGAAAGGATTCAAATACGCAAAAGATGCTGGAAAACTGAAGAATTTTCGGAACCTGGAGGATTTTTCTGAAGAACAGAGCTCAGTTTAACTGCTCAGAACAAACAAGAGACTCATGAACAACCATCACAAAACAAAAAAAGGGTCGTAGATCATCCAGGAAACGATACACAGTATTAAGAATCAAGGGTTCACAAACTTTTGAGCAGGTTGTTTTTATAAATTCAGCTATTTTTTTTTTTTTTTGTGTGTGTGTGTAAAAATTGAAAAATTGTGTAAAATATCTTATTCAGGACATTGTATGATCCCTCTTTTGTTAAAATTATTCACATTTTCACAGATTCTTCAAGGGGTTCACAAACTTTCAAGCAGCACTGTATGTATAGAAAAATTGTTTTGTAAAGTCTTGTTTATCAATTTAAAGAAGCCACAACATGCCATACTGAATTTGAATAGGGGACCAGAATACACAGCTTTACAAGTGAAATTGCAGAACAGAACATTTCATGCATTAATGCATTGATTAACACTTTTACAATAAGGTTTCAATAGCTAACTACATTAGTTGACATGAACTAAGAATTAACAATACCTCTACAGCATTTATTAATCTTAGTTCATGTTAATTTCATCATTTATTAATTCATTATTAAAATCAAATATTGCATTTGTTAACATTAGTGAACTAACATTAGCAAAGATTAATACTGTAACAAATGTATTGCTTATTGTTGGTTAATACATTAATGCTAACATGAGACCCTATTGTAAAGTGTTACCTATTTAATAAATTCATTTTATGTGTTTTAAACATTACATTTAATATATATGTTTGTATTTATCTGAGAAAGCAAATTACAACAACAAGCAGTTCACAATATGTTGATTTGTCTGTCATTACTGATAGTCAGATTAAAATATAACACAAAACCCACCTTTAGATTAGCTCTTTCTAGTAGCTTTTTCTGTGCCCCCTTCTCCCTCTCTCTGTAGACATCAGGAATGTCACACCCCCTCAGACTGACCCCAGCAGCTGTGAGGAGCACATGGCACACTTTGACTATTTTTAGAGTTCATTCAGACTAGAATATCTCCTTCTTTTTCCCTGGACGTGGTTGTTCCTTCTGGATCTCTCCTCAGCTGAAAGTTCTGGAGAAGCTTCTCAGTGGTCAGGCAAGTTCATAAGTACCTGAGACGAACGCAGGACAGAGAATATCAACAAGGAAAAGAGTCTAGTAATAAAGTCAACCAGAATATCAAACAGGCCAAACATGGCTTTACTGTGTTACAACAGAGGCTGCGGGGATCGATTTGATGCTGACAAAAACTCAGATGGTAATTTTTCTCATTTATTTTTTACTGTTTATCAATATTGTAAAAGAAAAAGTATTTAATTGAACTGAATAACTGTGTTTGTGAAGCTCATGGTTGGCATCACAGGTTTGATGTTATATAAATCTACCAACAACTTTCAGCCTGTGAAGCTGTTGTTTTAGAAATTGAAATGTATAAATAGAACTGATCCGACAACTGTTTGCAGTGTCAGAGGCCCTGAGGGCCACGATTTCAAAATGAACTTTGATTACATTTTGTCCTCCAGCTATGTACCATTTATAACACATTTTATTTACAACATTTGGAAATGATAGAAAAGGGTGATTTAGTGTGTGTCCATAGTGGTTTATTGGATCCATGAAGTCTCCAGCACATTTGGAGGGGTTCTAATCAAATGTTACTTCCATAAATGGCTCATCTCCCAACTGTCCCTGCTGGGCATGTGTTTGAATGTCTATGTATTTATGCAAGGCGTGAGTCCTGTTGAGTCGAGTTCATAAAAAATGTAATAGGATGGACTTCTGTAGATAAATGTCTCCTGCTAAACCTATTTTGTCTCTCACCACCTGAAGATGCCTGTCAGTTTCACCCCGGAGTGCCAATCTTCCACGATGCCTTAAAGGTGAGCTCAAAATGTTTTGTTTTGACAGCCGCACGCGCTCTTTGTACAGACCGCTGGCTGCTCAGTTCTAGCGCTGTCTTAACTTGATAAGCACGACGTCGGCGCGTTTGCCTGCTTCTTAGGGAGCCTAATATTCATGTTTTTGTTTTATTTTGTTCTTGGCTGTCTGATGTGGTTCTTTGTTTGGGTTATTCTCCTCAGGGCTGGTCCTGCTGTAAAAAGAGGACGACTGATTTCTCAGAGTTCCTGTCAATCAAGGTATGCTAATAATATGATAATCGTGACCGTTGCATCTCACGCTGCTTTTTATGCGCTCCACGTACAGTGATATAGATGGACTGGGACAAAGTGACAGAAAATGTCTCCGACATCTACAGAATACTTAAAATATATGGTAACACTTTCAAATTAAGCTCAATTCGTTATGCGATTTATAAATATTAGGCCTAAAGTGTTGTGAAGTCCAAAGCCCCAAACTGTCTACAACAATAATCGAATGGGAAACAGATAAGAATAAGTTATCTTGAGGCACCCTTGGAAGTTTTATATTCATTAGATGATTTTATCAAAAGTGACTTGTCAAATACCAAATTAACATATAGCAGCCAACATTAGCATTACTGAATACTCATAAGCATACATTATTGAACACTCTTTCACAATGAAAATATATTCACACAATCTCAGACATGTCATTTATCTGCTCTGGGTCTGCTAATTGTTTTCTTCCAGTCACATGTTGATTGGCAAGTCCTGCCTTCTTTGCTTGTCCTCTCAGGGTTGCACCCGCGGGCGCCACAGTAACGAGAAGCCTCAGGAGCCTCTGCAGCCGGAGGTGACGTCTGATAAGGGAGACGTGAAGCAGCACAGTGGAGAAGAGATTATCTACCAGGGACCCAAATCTGCAGAAGCCCTGGAAAAAGAGAGACCCAGGTATATAGAGTAGATTTGCAGCTCACACACACACACACACACACACACACACACACACACACACACACACACACACACACACACACACACACACACACAGTGCTCTGAATTCATTTGTTTTCCTTCTCTGAAGCCCTTTCTTTGTCTCTTTCAACAAGAGAAGTAAAGCTCCTTCTGACTGTATTTACAAACAGACAGTGACATGTTTTTTGTTTCCCTCCTCCTCAGCTCAGATGAGCCAAAGACAAAGCTGCAGGTGAAGATCTCTCCCTCTCTGGCTCAGATTGTGGAGAAAATGGAGATCACTGAGAAGGAGAAAAGAGAGAAGCTAGGTGAGCAATCCTATTATTCCTGTTGGCCATCATGCTTAGTTTCCCCTGCAACACAAGCACACTGTAAGTTATATGCATATTGTAGTAATAGCTAGAAATTGTGCATAATTACATGCAATTAACCCTAAACCAAACCCTCATCCTAACCCTAAACCTATAGTATGTACATGGAGTTGATCATTATTACTCAGTACTCAAATGTATAATTACACGTAAAACACCTTAAAATAAAGTGTAACCGAAGTAAATAAAACCTAGATTATTAGACTACACTTTACAACTAAATACTGTTTC
Organism: Chanodichthys erythropterus; assembly: GCF_024489055.1. NCBI lineage: Eukaryota > Metazoa > Chordata > Actinopteri > Cypriniformes > Xenocyprididae > Chanodichthys > Chanodichthys erythropterus. Next base: position 9,198,075 of record NC_090231.1, on the reverse strand, counting down.
AGTTTTTCTACTTCAAAATTTAGGTTCAGGTTAATTTACAACCCAACACAAAACTTAACAAAAATGAATCATTGAAATGTATTCATTTTAAAAATGTATTAATCTACAAATTAATATTAAAGATAATACAAAAATGTAAAAAAGAAAAAGATAAATTCATAACATAACATTTAATTTTTGCAGTAAAGAAATTTACAAAATACATTATAGGGTCATCAAAAATAATGTTTATCCATGTTGCAATCCAACAATAATTAAACAAAAATGTCCTTAAAATCAAGCAACGAAACATTATTATTATTATTATTATTATAGTATTGATATTAAAATAATTTTATATTAATGAAGATAAATAAATTATATTAATCTTTGCAGTCAATAATTCACAAAATACTTTGTGTCTGGCAAATATATTTATCAATGTTGCAAGTAAGCCTGTGTTTAATCATATATAAATATATATATATATACATATAATATATAAATATATATATATATATATATATATATATATATATATATATATATATATAATATAATATAGGGTTATTGTCATTAACTAAAATAAAACTAAAACCATTTTGCTACTTAAAACAAAATAAAAGTTAAGTGAAAAATAACACAAAATATAAAAACAGCTTATTTCAGCTAGTTGCCAATGTAAAATTTCTCATTTTCGTTTAGTTGAACTTGAAGTACTAAAATGACTAAAACTAAATACACTAACAAATACAAATTAATAAAAACTGTTGTGTATGTATATATATGTATATGTATATATGTATATGTATATGTGTGTGTGTGAGTGTGTGTGTTTGTGTGTGTGTGTGTGTGTGTTTGTGTTTGTATATATATATATATAAATTCTATATTTTTATATATATATATAATGTATATATGTGTATATATATATATATATATATATATATATATATATATATATATATATATATATAATGTATCTATGTATATGTGTGTGTGTGTGTGTAATATATATATATATATATATATATAAACACTTATAAAAACGAACAAAAATGCACAGTAAAATTATCAAAACTTTAACTAAAAATAGTGAAAACAGAAAATATAAAAATAAAATCGAATTCAAAATATTAACAAAAACTATAATTGAATATCAGATATGCTAAAATAACACTGGTCTGAGTAAAAATATATGTGAAGCAATTTTCTCCTTGCTATGCGCAATGATATGACTAGTTTAATTGCATTATTTAGCTTTTTGTAGTGAAGTGTCTATGCAGCTCTCGCCTCTGCCTAAGGTTATTTCGGTTCTTGACAATAGCTGTAGATGTGATCTTTGGAAAGGCGCTATATAAATAAAAATTCTTCTTCTTCCACCTGTTCATAATCTGTCACTTAGGACCCCTGTTAAAACATGCACAGTAACACCCTGCTGTGCTCATAGCTCTGTTCCAGGATTGACCTTTAGATATAGTGTGACTATTGCAATTTTTGAGAATTTGTTGTCTTACAAAGTTTCTCTTGTTGTTCATCTGTCTGACTTTGTTGTTTTCTTTTCCTACTGTCACCTCTTCCCTCTCTGTCCCACAGAGTGTCAGGTCGTCATGGTTGGGGTTAAGTGCAAAAACACAGGATGCAAAACAGTAAGTGCACATGTAATATGTAAATGAAATAAATCAGCTTGCTTAACAAAATAACGCCATCTAGTGGTCATAATGAAGAACGACACTGCAGCGCTTCATGTATAGACAGATTCCACTGAGAAGAACCAATCCTGAGTGTTTTAGTGTAACATCAGCCTCCTTTGCTCCTTATACTAGTTTCATGAGGACATGACGAGCAGAAACTGATTCTAGACTAGAATTTGAATGCTGAATGGACACAGAGCAGCTCACAGATGAGTGAGAATTAATGACTAAATATCACTTACTCGGGTTTGACCCTAATGAATACTTTTAAAGCTTCCCTTCTCTGGGAAAGGATCATCTTTAATGGATTAGTTTGCTGAAATCCCAAAAGTTCATCATGTTAATTACTCAGCAGAGCTGTTCTTTAGTCCTGGTGAGAACCTGTATCAGCAGGGACGTGTGCTATTCAGAATTGACATTTACATTTTTTAACTGATGAAAGTGTAGATTTTTTTTTTTAAAGAATATGTTTCATTTTTACTATGATTTAGCAGTAAGCATTCTGTCATAAATTGTTTGTAATGTCACCAATCGGATATTTCATTTATATATTGCACTGAACGTCATTTTATGTACAATGGTGAAAGAAAATTCTTTGAAATGGATCCAGAAATCATTAGAACAGACTTTAAATTGCAATTTAATAAATTCATGTTCCTGTCATTCCATTTCAGTGTCCTGTCGGTCATGACAAATTAAACTGAAATTTTATCTTTTGAATTGAAAAGGAGCCAATTCTTCAATTACAAACCTGCTCGTCAGATTTAAGGTGCAAGGTTAAAAAACAAAACTGCGTGCATTTTGCAGAAGAACATTGTTGGATCTGTGTGACTGCGGATGAATATGGTTATGCTACTGCTCATAAAACATTCTCTCTTTACCTTAAAGGGATAGTTCACCCAAAAATGAAAATTTGATGTTTATCTGCTTACCCCCAGGGCATCCAAGATGTAGGAGACTTTGTTTCTTCAGTAGAACTCAATTGACTGTCAGTCGTATAATGCGTGTCAATGGGAACTTCGTCTATAAGAGTAAAAAAAACATGCACAGACAAATCCAAATGAATCCCTGCGGCTCGTGACGACACATTGATGTCCTAAGACACAAAACGATCACTTTGTGCGAGAAACCGAACAGTATTTATATCAATTTTTACCTGTAATACACCGCTAGCATCCGGTGTGTGAGGTCTGAATGCGCTCTGATGCCGGAAGTGATCTCTAACGCGTATCCTTCAATCACTTCCGGCATCAGAGTGCGTTCAGACCTCACTAACCGGATGCTCAAGGCAGTTGGACATAGTGGTGTTTTAGAGGTAAAAAAAATATATAAATACTGTTCAGTTTCTCACACAAACCGATCGTTTCGTGTCTTAGGACATCAATGTGTCTTTACGAGCTGCAGGGATTAATTTGGATTTGAATGTGCATGTTTTATTTACTCTTATAGACGAAGTTCCCATTGACACGCATTATATGACTGACAGAGGGCAACGGTTCGAGTTGAAAATCATCATTTGTGTTCTAATGAAGAAACAAAGTCACCTACATCTTGGATGCCCTGGGGGTAAGAAGATAAACATCAAATTTTCATTTTTGGGTGAACTATCCCTTTAAGAGATATAACCAGCTTAGATGGAGAGGATCTCAAGCTGTTTAGCTGAAGACATTACTGTAGCTATACCCATTAATAGACACGGTATTTCCTCAAAAATAAATTCCCGCACAGTGCTACAACAATCCTAAATAAATGACCCTTCACAATAGATCATACTTTGCCACATGTAGCTCTCTAACAGAGTTCATTGTAATTTACCTGTTCAAAAAAAGTACCTTACCCACCTGTTGAGTAATAAAAACACCATCTCTGTGTTGCTTTGGCAACATTTCAAATCCCTCAGTTCTCGCCATCTCCGAAAAGCCAAGCCAGTGTTGATTCTCGTTTTATTATGAGCTTTCACGTTCTCTTTTTGCCAGCGGACTCTCCTCTGTTTGGCTGTATTCCCTGGAGGTTCCAGATTTGGCGTGCTCCATGTCAACCTTTCTCGCTTGTTGTGACAACTTATGCCACATTGTATGGACAAAGTAGTAATTTTTATCTATTTACGGATATGATGAGACACACAGGCGTACAGACACACTGTACGCAATTTCCTCTGAAAACCATCCCGACACGTCTAAAATATAAACACTTAGAATAGTGGATCAGGGTGGGACAAAAACAAGTTGTGGAAGAAGGATTGATGATGTGTTGACTCGTTATTTCAATTTAGTTAATTTTAAAGAAAAAAAAAATGAGTGCACCTTTAATGACATAATGCTGGTTCTGTCAGACTAGTTAATAATGTTTCTTTCTTCTTTATCCACTGAAACAGACGACTCGTATAGCTCTATAACAGCTTCCTTCTCATTTATCTGTTTGGAAGAGTAGAAAAATTGAGTGTATTTTCAGGCGTGACGGCAGTAAACGGATGACACCGAGCTTCTGCTGAATTTAAGTGCATCAGCACTTTAAAGTTTTGCTTTTGTAAATATGCTGAGTTACTGTGACTGTTTCTCTGCAGTTTTAGTGTGAGATACACCTGTGTGTTAACTATGAATAGCTGATGAACAGCTGTGTGTGTGCGTGTGTTCAGACTTACCAGGGTCCAGAGACTGATGCAGAGATTTGCTTACATCATCCTGGGGTCCCCGTCTTCCATGAAGGGTAAGAAACCTGCCGCATTTGAGTCTTTATTTGGAAATATGACTCTAGCTATACTTATCTGTTGTAGACTTCAAACAGACAGTTCCTGCATGTGCAGTCCATTTCAAAAAGAGATCACGATGTGATCACACAATCTTACTATCAGTATTTATGAGATGAGAGGGGAAGTGCAGGATAATTCACATGTGCTCTTCATAGATACAAATACTGGAACTGTTGCTGCATTAAAACCACCGACTTCAACGCCTTCCTGGATCAGAAGGGCTGCACATCAGGAAAACACTGCTGGATCCCCAAACAGGTAAGAGATTTTATGATCAATGGATAGTTTTTTACATGGACACACTGTATGATCAGGAAACAACCGACTAACCTTCTCTGAGAAAAATGTATTAACTATCTGTATGTTGTATTTGTGTTTGGTATGCAGGACAAAAAGAAGGTGGCTTGCCGGCATGATTGGCACCAAACCGGAAACCAGGTCGTGGTCACAATCTACGCCAAGAACTGCAGTCCAGAGCATTCCTATGTGGAGGCAAACCGCACAGTGGTGAGTTCAAATGAACCTGTAACCTCGTCCCTTTAAAACATCTGCATTCAATGACTTTTTATGAATGAATCTGTGTACGTGTTTTTGTCTTTTCCATCGATCTGCAGTTAACATGCCACATTCAGTTTGAGGGGGACAAAGTGTTTCATAAGGACATCCACTTATGGGGGGTAAGATTGCTCTGCATTAACTGTTATGATTTAGCAATGATAAAACGTCTTGAAATCCTAGTGAAGCAAAAAGTAATAAATGCATTTTATTTAGTTTTGTGCATAAGAAACTATTTTACAAAAGTATTTAAAAATACTATTATATTCATATTTGGAATTAGCTTATATTTTTATATAATATAATCAATTTTCATTTTAGTTTAATTTTTAGTCATTTTGTTTTGCTTTTGTACGGAAGAGGATTAGGGCCAAGCAATAATAAAAAAAATAAAACCATCTCGAGATTTAAGCTGTTAAATTTCGAGAAAAAACTCGTTAAATTTCGAGAAAAAAGTCTAAATAAAATGTTGAGAATAAACTCGTTAAATTACGAGAAAAAAGTCGTTAAATTTCCAGAAAAAAGTTTAGATAAAATGTTGAGAATAAACTCGTTAAATTATGAGAAAAAAGTTAAATTTTCGAGAAAAAAAGTCGAGATAAAATGTTTAATAAAGTCAGAATAAAGTCATTAAATTACGAGAAAAAAGTTGTTAACTTATGAGAATTTAATGACATTTTTCTCATAATTTAACAAATTTGTTCTCGTAATATAACAACTTTTTTCTAATAATTTAACAAATTTGTTCTCATAATTTAATAACTTTTTTTCTCATAATTTAATGACTTTATTCTCAACATTTTATCTTGACTTTTTTCTCGAAATTTAATGACATTTTTCTCATAATTTAACAAATTTGTTCTCATAATTTAACAAGTTTTTTCTCGTAATTTAACAAGTTTATTCTCAACATTTTATCTTGACTTTTTTCTCATAATTTAATGACTTTATTCATCTCGACTTTTTTTCTCGAAATTTAACGAGTTTATTCTCAACATTTTATTTCGACTTTTTTCTCGAAATTTAATAAATTTAATCTCGAGATGGTTTTATTTTTTTATTAATGCTTGGCCCTAATCCTCTTCCGTACTTTTGTAATTTCTAAATAGTTAAAAAAAATATATATATATTTCAGTTAGCAGTTTTCGATTTCAGTTAGCAAAATTTGTAATTTTCATTTTTAAGCTTTTTATATAATAGTTCATTTATATAATAGTTTTTATGTAATAGTTCATCTGAAATAAGTCTGAAATAAAATAAAATATATTTTTATGAACATTTGGAAAAAAACAAGTTTAGTTTTACATGGTTCCTACACAGTTAGTAAACTGTGGAATTTGATGAATAATTTCCAGGTCTGGAAAAGTATTTGCGCAAATTTTCATTTTAGGTTTCTTCTCATAATGCAGGCATATGTATGAATAATTTATGTTAAATATGGTCTGAAAAACTACAGAGAGGTTTGGAAATTTAAGCCTGGAAGAGTATGGAATTTTGAAACGGAAAATGTGTAGGACCCCTGGTTTAAGTTCATGTTAACAACACGGGTATCTTTTTTTTTTTTTTAAATCCCAAATGCAGTCAATTAGACATCTGTTTCCACTTCTGGTTTCTTAGGTGATTGACGTGAAGAGCAGTTTTGTGAACATGGTTCCCTCTAAAGTTGAGGTGACCATGCGGAAGGCTGATGCCGTAGCCTGGGGCAAACTTGAGGATCCCAAACACAAACCAGAGCCAGAGGTCACCAATGACATGAACAACACCGAACAGGAAGACGTCAAACCCGACTGGTACATCTCAGATGATGACATCAGTGAGTCTGACTGGGAAGACGACGATGAGGAGGACAAGAAAGAGAGTGAGGAGAAAAAAGAAAAACAGGAAGATGATGGACCCCCTGAGCTAGAAGAGCCTGCTGATGTACCTCCAGAAAAATGAACATTTATTCTGCAGTGCAATGGTTATGTATTTCCGAAGTTATGAATTTGTTTACAATAACACATGAGATTTATACAAATGCGGGGCTGGCTTTTTTTGTTATTTTAATTTAGTTTTTGTTTGGTAAAAGATATTGTAAGTGGTTGTGTTCAAAGATTAGAGAAGTCTTAAACTCTTATTCACCAGTTTTGCACAGTTTCATAGAGAGTTTGAAGTACACTACTGTTCAAATGTTTGGGGTTGATGAGATTTGTTAATGTTTTGAAAGAAGTCTCATGCTCACCAAGGCTGCATTTATTTGATAAAAAACAAACAAACAAACAAACAAAAAAACATATTGTGAAGTATTATTACAATTTAAAATAGCGGTTTTGTACTTTAATACAATGTATGTAAAATAGCTGTTTTGTACTTTAATACAATTTTTTTAAATGCATTTTTTTAAGCTTTCTTTGCTAAATAGAAAGTTCACAAGTACAGCATTTATTTGAAAAATATTTTTTAACAGTGTAATTGAAAGCATCTTTTCTGAAAACAGGTACACATGCTCTACCAAAAAAAAAAAAAAAAAAAGACCCAAAGCTTTGATCAGTAGTGTATTCAATGCAGATTTCTAGCACTGACAAAGCATCGTATGTTCAGAATTGGACTGGAAACATAAGAGCGGTAAAGCACCACCTCTCGGATGAAGTATTGTGTGAAATCATGAGAAGAAAATGCAACAAGTCAAACAGCAATGGCCACACTTTATTTTTGCGTCAAGTCAACAGCAACAATCCTGAAGTAGGTGATTGCAGTCAGGGTCTAAGGCCATGGAAGCTTGACTGCAACCCATATGGCAAAAAATATTTTAAATAAAAAGGATAAATAATACATCTTAAAAGTAAACAGCAGTCTTGACAATGAAGAGGATTGGTACCAGCAAATAAAAAGTCAATCTCTTCTGTTTTGGTTCCTTTTTTTCTGTTTAAAGAAAACTTAAAAAATACATTTTCTGTTCATAAGATCATTGCCTTCCACTCGTACCTGATTGCCACAGTCATAATCGATGTGCTGATACGTGGAGACACAGCAACAATTCATCACAGATGAGAAACTTTGACATGCAAAACAATAATAATAAAACAAAATACATTCCAGCTTTTAGGGGCACAATCAGCACCTCGACTGTCCACCAAACTCTCAAATCAAGACCACGTTTGCAATGTCTTTTTCTTTTTTACAGAGCAACACTGTTAGACTTTGGCTCACAACTATCAAGAAAACAATTAAGTTGTCCAGTGTCGTGTGTACCGCTTTCTTTTTACACTGTACCATTGGAGTGTGTTGATAAATACTGCTTGAGAACCATATATATTAGTCAAGTTCAAGTTTTGCTTTAACTCGGGGTCTCCATATACAGACTGACCCCTGAAAAGGGGCAACGGTTGAATAACATTCATACGTTTGGTTATATACTGTCTTATATGTAACATATCTCATAGGTTTTCCTTGAACGGGACACCAGTTTTCATTTGATAAAACAAAACACGACCTTTTTAATTTGCCTCTTTTAAACATTTGTTTGTTTTCTACATTAAAGTGCAAGGCGAGATCAAATACATCTTGAAATGTACAACATACAGCATCACTTTCTTTCACAAGATTTCCCTGCAGAAAAAAAGTAAAGAAACAGCTCACTTTAAACCACTGCGCTCCATTTACTCACTTGGCACAAGAGTTACGGCACTGAAGCTTCTAGAACGACGGCTCAATTGACACACTAGTGATACACCATCACGACTTGGCTGACGATCCGAGAGTAAAAAGAACAAAATAGACCTTTTTCCTGCATAAGGGCATGAAAGGCATGCAGAAACTGAGACGGTCTTTGATAGATACAGAGACTAGATGCAGATTAACTATTCAGCCAGTTTGACGAATAATACAGGTCCACCATACATTCGTTCATCAGGATATTCCTTTTTTTGTTTGCATGTGTTTAATTGTCTTACAATTGTTCTGTTTGTTTTAGTTTGTTCCTTTCTTGTTGTTCGGGTGGCGACAGGACGGGCTCTTTTTTTTCCCCTTTGGAGAGCGAAGAAAGTTTTTTAGTTTGTGTCTGACGGCTGGAATACTAAGAAAAATGTAGGTAATAAAATAAGATAAAAAAAAAAAAAGAGAGCGGATTTGGTCATGCATGGGAGTTGCGACGCTGAAAACAGAGAGAGAGAGAGTCGGTGGACGGTCCACTTCCTACTCCCTGATGATGAGCATTTCCCATGACAGCATCCACAGGCAGAGGGGAAAAAGGAACAGAAGCACAGTAATGCAGTGCTCACAAACATGGGGGTGGGGCATGTGTCTGCACAGGTGATCTCACGCCCTCTCTCACCGGGCGTAAAGCAGCGTCCCGTGGCGGAGCGTGTCCTCACAGCTGAGGTGCAACAAACCACTTCAGCTCTTCAGTTGCCTGTAGAATCCACATCATACACGCCTTTGATATCCCAAGATCCTGAGTGGTGCAAACAAATGTATTAAGAATAAGGTTGAGTTGAATTTAATCATTTAATGTTTTTTTTAATTATGCATCTGAACCATCTGTGCACGGCACAAGGAATAGTTGATATACTATACACATATTACACTACACTGCAGCTGAATATGACTGACAATAATTCACTATGACGGTGAGATTATGAGGCTGGTTAATACTGCGTTTCTGCTTGTGAATTTGTATCTTACCTGACAGAGAGCTGCTGGACCTCTGCTTATGCAGCCTCTCTCTCTCCTTCTTGCCCTTGGGCATGATTTTCAGCTTCATACTGCTTTTCACAAACACACGGGATGGGTCCTAGAGTGAAACCAAGAACAGGGAGTCAGGAACAAGGAGAAGGGATGATATGCAATGCAGTCTAAAGAGCAGGGGCTGTTCTAGGGTCAGTGGATATTCAGGCCTTTAGCCCAGACTTCTGTGGATGCAAATTAAGCCATCCTTTGATTTAATATGGTAATAATACTGTATTATATAATGATTTGCAAAGCATTATTTTAAATGTTATTAGGCAGATTAAAGTAGAAGTAAAAGTCAAAATAATTACCAATACCAGTTAGTTGCTGAAATTACCAAAGTTTACAAAGATAAAAGAGCAAAGGCTCATTTAAACGCCTCAGATTGGCCGTTGCATGTCTGTGATCGTGACAATGCTCAACACTGCAAAAAGCACATTGTCCCTCGGTTTCACAGACAAGGCTTTTAAGCTAGTCCCAGACTAAAATGCATGTTTGAGCTGTTTTAACTGAAAGCAACTTGCACTGACATATCTTAAAATATGTCCGTTCCATTGTTTTGTCTCAAGATTCACATAATGTTTTTTTCGAAGGCACGTTTATAGCAGCTACTTAAATGCCCTAATTAAACTATGGCCTAACCCTGGCATAAAGATTAATCTAAGCCCTGTTTGTGAAACCAGGCCTGCAAGTAGTAACACTTGATGCAAAGGGAGAAAATATAGTGCTTTAATCTTGTTTAGATCTATGAGAAAGACAAGGAAACAACATTTGAATGATAACATTTAAGATGAAATCATATAAAAGTGAATATACAGTACAGTCCAAAAGTTTGTAACCACTAAGATTTTTAATGTTTTTAAAAGAAGTTTCGTCTGCTCACCAAGGCTACATTTATTTAATTAAAAATACAGTAAAAAACAGTAATATTGTGAAATATTATTACAATTTAAAATAACTGTGTACTATTTAAATATATTTGACAAAGTAATTTATTCCTGTGATGCAAAGCTGAATTTTCAGCATCATTACTCCAGTCTTCAGTGTCACATGATCCTTCAGAAATCATTCTAATATGATGATTTGCTGCTCAAGAAACATTTATGATTATTTTCAATGTTGAAAACAGTTGTGTACTTTTTTTTTCAGGATTCCTTGATGAATAGAAAGTTCAAAAGAACAGCATTTATCTGAAATACAAAGCTTTTGTAGCATTATACACTACCGTTCAAAAGTTTGGGGTCAGTAAGAATTTTTATTTTTATTTTTTTGAAAAGAATTTAAATAAATTAATACTTTTATTCAGCAAGGATGCATTAAATCAATCAAAAGTGTCAGTAAAGACATTCATAATGTTACAAAAGATTAGATTTCAGATAAACACTGTTCTTTTGAACTTTCTATTCATCAAATAATCCTGAAAAAAAATATTGTACACAAATATTTTGCACAATTGTACACATTAAATGTTTGAGCAGCAGATCGGCATATTAGAATGATTTCTGAAGGATCATGTGACACTGAAGACTGGAGCAATGATGCTGAAAATTCAGCTTTGCATCACAGGAATAAATTACTTTGTGAAATATATTCAAATGGAAAACAGTTATTTTAAATTGTAATAATATTTCACAATATTACTGTTTTTTACTGTATTTTTAATTAAATAAATGTAGCCTTGGTGAGCAGACGAAACTTCTTTTAAAAACATTAAAAATCTTAGTGGTTCCAAACTTTTGGACTGTACTGTATACACTACTGTTTAAAAGTTTGGGGTAATTTAAAATAAATAAATAAATAAATAAACACTGTTATTTTGACCTTTCTATTCATCAAATAATCCTGAAAAAAAATATTGTACACAAATATTTTGTACAATTGTACACATTAAATGTTTCTGGAGTAATGATGCTGGAAATTCAGCTTTACCATTACAGGAATTTTAAAATGCATTAAATTGAAAACAGTTATATTCAATTAGAAAAATATTGCCCAATATTGCTGTTTTTACTATATTTTTAAATTAAATTAATTCAGCCTTGGTGAGAATAAGAGACTTATTTCAACCAACATTAAACAATCTTTCTGAAGCCAAACCTTTGAACAGTAAATAATAAATAAATCACATTCATACAAACAACTTCTCTTTGGAGAAAATGAATTATTTTTTTACTTTCGGAATCCAAAGCAAATCCAAGCTCTACAGAAAAAGTAATGCAAACGAAAATGAAACTCCAAAAGGTCACACTCAAATTATATAGACTATAACGGCATAAATGTGGAGTAGGACAAACCTCCTCAGAGCAGTGCATGCTGGGACAGATCCAGTGAATGTCCTCCAGCTTATGTAACTCAGCGCTGAGACTGTCCACTGTGGAAAGAAGCTCCTCTTTCTGAGAAGACTCCAACTGCTACATGCACACAGAAAAAGTCTTTATCGTATTTCATACAGCATTACTTCTGTACAAGAACGGGACAAAGAAAATGAGAGAGAGAGAGACAGTGAAGCCGCTCACCAGCAGTTTTCCCTCAAGCAGCATCTTGGTCTCTTGCTGGAGAACTTTACTGCTGTTGACAATGTCTACCGCAGTACTGCGACTCAAAACCTGCAGAGAAACAAACACACAATCACACCTCAAGTTCAGTTTGATTTTCTGACAGACTCTTGCTGTTCAGTGATTAACACACAGTTATTCTTCTATTTGCTGGTCAATTGAGTTCCTGTGGAAAACAGCATGAGCAGCTCAAGGAGAACATGCTGAAAGCCACAGCAGGAAGGAAGGAGCTGCTATTATTACTTCTGGAGACTGAAAGTTGCACTTGTTAACTTTTAAAGCAGAGCTAGGCTGAACTGATCCTCATCACATCACTCACTGATATGAGCTTAGGGGTGTCGCAATATGCCGGTACTGACGATAACATTGACATTCAAAACATGAAATATCGATATCGTGTTAATTTAGGGTGTGGCAATATATTGACGATAACCACAATATTTAAAATGAGTAGGACGCTTATGATATCACGCTTATGATAGCGCCAGTACCTGTTTGAGCTCTCAGGTGGCAGTATTGCTCCTTAACGCTGACGCCTGTCAAACAGGAAGAAGATGCTATTCCTGTGTCGTCCGAGCGGGAGAGTGAGAGGCTCTGTCTGTTCACACACCCGAGAAAACTAAAGTAAACTCGACAGAATGGGAGTTTTTCGGCTCCTTAGACAGCCCAATCCGCAGGATTTGCCTAGCTACAGTTTTTGTCATTATAGCCTATCATAAGATGTAGTTGTTTTACAATATCACACGAGCAGAAGTGTCGTTTTCCGAAATCAGCACAGATGCAACTTATTGTTCAATTAACAACGTGAGTTACATTTTAGACACAGTATTGTTAATATTGTTTTTTCCCTTTATTTCGCCAGAACAGAGCCCCAGTGCAACAGAAATGCTTTTGTTATACTGACTGAATCCGCGTTTAGAACGATTTTGAGCTTCGTTCCTGAATGAATCAGTCATTTGAACACATCGGTTCGGTTGACTCACTCGCTCATTAAGACAGTGACTTGCTGCCACCTACTGGCGGTTTAGTTTCATATTTAAGGGTCATTTTAATTAAAACGTTAAAATGAGAAAAATTTATTTAAATATTGAATTAAATGTATGTAGACAAATTGTAAATGCTGTGTAAATATATTAATGCCACTTCTCATTCTGTGTCACCTCTGTATTGCAAAGATGGATTTTGTTGATAATGATTTCATTTGATTGGAAACAGCCATAAAGTATAGGCTATTATGCTAGTATTAATTATTATTTCTTCAGGTCTTAAAAAAGCCTTAAATTTGACTTTAAAAAATGTGCAGCAACCAAAATAAAGTAAAAATTATTTAGACTGATAAATTCCACGATATATCGATTTTGTGATATGTTTTGGCCACAATAACCGTGGTGTGGAAAATCTAATATCATGACAGCCCTAATATGAACTATGAAAATGTACACTGAAAATATATTTAAACCTGCCAAATAAAAATAATGTTTTGTGTGTGTGTGTGTGTGTGTGTGTGTTTAAGTACATTTGTGACATTAACTTCTCTGTAATTGCTTTCTTGCTTCCACTGAAGCTCAAGATGCTCTTTAGATCATTCTCAAATCATGCCGGAGAACAGGATCCTCAGGTTTTTTCACAGAACTCTAGATCACTAAAGGTGTCAGACATCTGGACCTGACTATATACTATATACTGTTCAAAAGTTTGGGGTCAGTTTTAATGTTTTTGAAAGAAGTATCTTATGTTCACCAAAGCTGCATTTATTTACTTAAAAAAAAAAAAAAAAAAAAAAACCCTACTGAGCCCAAACTTTTGAACATTATATATTTACAAAATGTTCTGCATTCAGTTAATGCATGAATATTAATCTCATCTGCTTTGTGTTTTCCACTGCCTACAGTTGATTTATCAAAAATTAATGATACTTAAATGATAATTTAATTCTGCCATACAAACAGAATGGAGCAAATGGGAAGAATATATTTGTTAAATGTAGTTGTTAAATATTTAAGTCTCAAAAGTTTTAGCAAGTGTGTTTTGGTCACCTCAGGGCTGGAGGGTTTGGAGGGGAAAGCTTCACTCAGGACCGCAGCACTGGCATTGACAGAATGAGCTAATTCCTGCTCCACCACCTTATGAGTCTTTGCCACCTCCCGGATCCTACAAAACACGATAACCACACATTCAGCAGTAGCAGCATAACGCACATTTCCCCTCCATATAAGCCTTCAATACATGGTTTTAAATGTAGTTGTGAATATACAATTACTTGTGAATCAATATAAGGAAGTGTCACATTTCTAAGCATTAGAAGTAACAGTAATGGGTGTGGTTTCGAGGTAAAATGGATTGTTCATTTCTTTAATAGCCCACAAAGAGTTTCCCACATTTGTATGTATTGATATTCACTGTGGTGTGACATTCCTTTTGGGTTACAAACTATTTTTGTGCAGGTGTTATAGACTTCATACAGGCACACACAGACACACCTATAGATGAGTGAGTCGGCCACTAAGCCAAGCTGCTGGACCTGTGCACATTCCTCCTCCGTCAGATACTCCATGGACTGCTGGGAGTTCAGTCGGGGCCGAGCCGGACGGCTGTCTCCTTTCCGCTTGTCCTCCCATGATTTCAGCGTGCTCTCGAATGCCTAATGTAATAGCAACATATAATGTTGGCATCAATATATAATGCAGAGCATCTACACTAAAGATTTTAGAGGGGCACAATGACCTAGTTACAATGATAACAATTAGAAATGTTTCTTGAGCACTAAATTAGAATGATTTCTTAAGGATCATGTGACACTAGCTATGTTTCATGAGTTCAGTTTACATGAACACTAAATAAAGTGATCGGGTTGATGTGTGAGGTTATTTGATTTTTTGTGCATGGATTTGATCTTTTAACATGCGCACACTGGACGAATATACAGAGTTTTCCGCTGTTGTCGCAAATGAACAATCCTCCTTTTCTTTGTTTTAAAAATCAGACTTAATGAAGCACATGAACACATGAAGCTTTGTGTCATGCAAGCAGAAATAACACCCCTTCCCAAGCCCAAAACAAGGCGTCTGTGGATACGAGTCTGAAGCAAGGACTGTCCTGCAGTACTTCACAGATAATGAGTGGAAGGAGAATCATTTACGTCACTATATTCAACAACAACAACAGCAGCTAGTTTCATGTGTCATACGTCATTATTCAATGTCATTGGACATGTGCAGACTTTTCCAGTTTCAGTTTTTAATCCGATCAAGGGTCCATGTAAACACAGCCTATAATATTTGGCTTTGCCATCCCAGGAAAAAATTACAATTTAAAATATATAAATTAATATCTAAATATTAATATACAAATAAATGCAGCCTTGGTGAACACAAGAGACTTTTAAAAAACTTTTAAAAAATCTTACCACCAACCCCATACTTTTTAATGATAGTACCGTATATGTACATTTATCTGCAAAACTAAGCTGATGAAGCTTGTTTTTCTGGTGAAACTGACACAGGAGGTTTTGCTGGTTAGGTTAGTCTAATGGGGGCAGCAAATCACCAGTATCCCACAAAGTGAAAAGGATCATGCAACACATAGGGGTGACTAGCAATGCTGGTCTGTTCAGAAATAAGAGAAAAGAAGATGAGCGCACACACACTGACCCGATCTCTGGTGAGCATCTGGGCTCGGTTCTTGTGGACGATTTGGACCATGCCAGGAGGCTGAATCCAGGCTTCACCGTCCACCTGCACAGGTACGCCTTCATCACCTAGGATGGTGATCTTTACCTGCCGACACTGAGGAAACAGCCAGTACATCTGAATTAGTTTTAAAAAATGTTTAAATTACCAGATGATGCATATTATTAAATTATTAACCATACACATGTTCATTATATACACATATACATATACATTAGGTGATATTAATAATCAATATTTACCCTACACCTACCCTACACTACACTTTTAAATAAATAAAGGTTTAAAACACATTGTTAATTAAGTTTCATTTTAGCATGGTGGAATAACACTTATCTCTTATCTCTTCAAAATTGAGTAAATTAAGCATAATTAGTCAAAATTACTGATGCAATCATTGTGTTGTCAAAAATTGAATTTCTTTGAATTGCAATTCAGTAAATTCCTCATCTTGTCGCTCTGGTTCAAATTCCAGTTAGGGTGTAGTTGAATTTAATTCATATCCAAACCATGAATTGAAGGAAAGTTTGAATTGTTAAATTCCGCATTGTGTCCTGGTGTTCAGACCTGGGCGATGCGGTGATGCTGTAGGTTGATGACTCGAGACATGGCCATCTGCATACTGCCGAAAACAGCGACCACTTCCAGCTTCTTGTCATCAAACGACGGAGCTCCAAAATTCTACACAATTACAACGGCAGACAATAATTCAAAATGTGCACAGCCGAACCACATTCTCATCATCTGAACTACACTTTATTTACACAAGTCTATATCTATCTAAATCTATATGTTTTAAGATAAGCAACATAAACTACATGAAACACAGGAAGGACCAGATGTCTTATGTGCGCACTCTGACTCTTGCTGGGAAACTATATTATGACTCATCTTTACTAGACAAATACACTTTACAGGAAATAATCTGTTAATCCGTAAATTAGACAGAGATCAGATAGCACAAACAGCATCACTCCAGGTAGGATGGTTATTATTATATTATATTATTATATTATAATTTTTTTCACACATATATTGCATGAGCAAGAGCTTAAAATGTATCTATTTACTGGACTTCAGTGTACTGTATATTGTATATCATACTTATTGCACTCTTTAACGCTCTCATCCTTTTCTATTTTCCAGCATTTATTCCCCAAACCTGTTTCATACTGATTCCTGTTTATACGCCAGAATGCACTCCGTCACACTGACAATTTGTTCTTGAAAAATGATGAAAGGATGAGCGGCTGAATTGATGAGCGGCTGTAAATGTGGTTGATGCATTTTGAAAGTCATATTTGCAGGAAGAAAGTCT
Organism: Chanodichthys erythropterus; assembly: GCF_024489055.1. NCBI lineage: Eukaryota > Metazoa > Chordata > Actinopteri > Cypriniformes > Xenocyprididae > Chanodichthys > Chanodichthys erythropterus. Next base: position 9,180,829 of record NC_090231.1, on the reverse strand, counting down.
GGCCAGGAGCCATTGTTTATTGACAGCTCAGAACATTAAAAAGATGCACTGAAGATAAATGAATGGCACAACTCTTTGTTGAACTGAACTTCCCTCCGGAAAGTAAAGTTATAAGTTCTGAACTGAAATTCGGTTGCATTGATGGACTCACATTGTCCTCTTTGGTGCCACCCCAGAAATTAATGCCTCCTGCATAGCTTGGGATGTTCAAAACAGCAAGACCCTGAAGACTCGGCAAGGACATGGGCACTCCATCACACTGCACACAAAAAAGAGAGATAGATAGAGAGACGGACAGAGAGTGTTACTGTAAAGCTTCTAGAACATTTGAAACATGAAAACATGATCACTTACACAGATGAAAAATACACATAAACACACAGTGGCAGAGCATCATTCATAGTATGTGAAGTAAATAGTACAAAGACTACTTCTTCCCATTAAAGGCCAGAAAAGGGAGAAATGCATTCAGCCCACATGTCAACATCATGCATTCCCTTTCTCTCTGTCTGTCCAACACATGCTCGTACCTCCAGCTGGACTCTTTGTTCCAGGTTCTTGTAGGTTTTCTGCACCAGTTCTTTGGTCCCTAGCACTCCATACCACATCATGTTTTTAGTGCGACTACTGTAAAAAACAAACAAACAAAAAAACAACAACACAGTTTTAGTCAGCATTATATAAACACACACACACACACACACAAAAAAAAAAAGTTTGAGTAAAAATTAACAATAAAAGCAAAAATGTAACTAGTAATACCACTGCCTCTGGACGGATTTAATTGTATTCAGCAATTCTCAAACATTTCATCTCTCTTACCTGCACTTTTTGGGGTGCTCGTCTCTCTTGTTATTGAACTCCAAAGATATTTTGGCATCCAGCCCGATGCCAAAATAGTTATTCATCACACACTTTTCTGTGCACTGCCTGTGGAACAGAGAGACAAGCATGATGAATTGTTGAAGCTGAGTCACAAAAGGATTGACTTATGAATACAAAAGTTTTTTGGAGTGCTACATAAACAGGAAAGGTGGATGTATTCATCATACATCATTCAAATGAAAATTTATTCATTTATAGATTAAACTGTTGCAGTGTCACATAAGCAGCTGTACAATATCTTATAGTGATGGATATGAGGAGTGCAAGAAATATAAGAAACTTCTTTCAAAAAGACTAAAAATGTTACATTTTCAGCTAATCTAGAACTGCTCTTTTCAGCTATATAATTATGTAAATAATGCTAACATTGTAGACACAAACCCTATAGCCTATAGATAGAAAGGTGTCTACTGAAGAACTATGTATGGACTATATAAAAACAGATTTATGTCCACTTTACGGTGTACATTTTAGGACATCCTCAGACATCAGTCATACAACGAAAAGGCATCATGCCTCAGACTAAAAGGATTCAGGTCTCAGGAAAAACAACGTCGGGTGTCAGGTCTCGTACAATTAGGCATCAGACGAAACAGACTCGGACAAAACGGCCTCAGACATTAAGGCATCAGGAAGCGAACTGCCACACCTAAATGTGACGCCACATGCACGCAGTTTCTAACTGTTAAATGTTACACTAAGTTATATAAAACATATCCCACTGAGATTATTTTGTAAATTTGTATTATTCACTAGTTTTATTTGCATGTATAAAAAGTTAGCTAAATAACACATTGCAACTAGCTTGCATTGCAAACTATCGTGAACACTTACAAAAATTAACCATGGTTTTATTATAGTAAATGTCTGGTAACTATGATTTTTTTGTCGGATTGATACTATTTGTATAACAATAGCTTTACTACAAATACCACTATATACTATAGTGTAGCTAAACCATGGTTAATTTGTGGTTACTGTGGTTAACTACAATTACTATGTTTTTTTTTGTAGTAAAACCATGATTCATTTTCATAAGGGAAGTAAAAAATCTTTCAAGCAATTAAACTGCATTGTTATAAAAACAGCTGCTTTGTGTACAGAGGTTACCAAGGAAGGACTTTATTTCTGCCGTTCAGTGCCACCTACTGTCAGAGAGTCGATTACATTTTAATTCAGTTAATTGCTGTTTTTCTGCAGACCAATGTGAAAATCGCCATGTTGTTTTCTGTATAGAACCTAACCAGTGTAATATTTCTTTAAAGCTGTAAGAATAAAATTACAGCTTTTTTTTTGTTTGTTTTTAATGCTCAAATAACAATTATAAAGAACATTGCCAAGGGATTACATACATAGCCTACATGAATACCATCAATAGATAGATTCTACATAATTAACATGTTAAATATGAAAAAGACAACTGAAGATGGCATTATTATGAGATAAAAGCCAATAGAAAATTATACAAACAAACAAACAAAAACCTGATGCCTTTTTGTCTGAGTCTATTTCATCTGATGCCTAATTGTACATGACCTGACACCTGCTGTCATTTTTCCTGAGACCTGAAGCATTTCAGTCTGAGGCGCAATGCCGGTTTGTCCGAGCCTTTTAGTCTGAGGCATGGCATGAAGCCTTTTCGTTGTATGACTGAGGTGTGAGGATGTCCTAATATGTATACCGTACCACTGAGACTGTGATGGACTAGTGTGTCGGTGAGTGGAATAGCAAAAACAGTGGGATATTACATTGTCAACATGGTTTTAGAACTACTGAAGACTAAGATGTCATTACTGCACTACTCTGGAGAAAGATAAGAGCTCTGTTGTGTGTGTTTGCACAGTCTTACACAGACTCTTCAGAGAAAAGCACAGTGCTGAAGCTCTCTGACTTCTCCAGTAATATAGGGGTTGTAGTGGTTGGACTCAATGTGTTTTGACCTGTCATTGAAATGAAGGAATAGAAGAGTGAGAGAGAGAAGTGCAAAATTCAGCCATAAGAAATAACCTCGAATCACTACAAACACTTCAATACCAATAGTACAATAATAAAAACTGTGTAGCAAACTGTTCTGAAAAAAAAAAAAAAAGCTTCTGAATGAAAACTGTGAACTGTAAATTTCATGAGACTACTAAAAAGAATATTTCTTATAAATAAAATATTCTAAATTCTATAAAATCTACTCAAACACTTGGGTAACACCTTATGTAACTGATTTGAGTAAAACCAATTAAATACATTAATTTACACATACAAATCTCTTACAGTCTATAGTACTACACAAAGTATTTGAGTAGTTTGCAAGCTTAAAAACTCATTTCCAGTTGACTGAACAAATACATATCAATTAAAGCTGAAGTTATTTCCTTTGAAAGAACTCAAATTAAATTAAGCTCAACTGATTACACACATTTGTTCAGTAACACTGAAGATTTAGTAAAACTAGCATCTGTAAAAGCTATTTTTTTGTTAAATTTCATTTTTTAGACTACTCATTCCATGTGACTCATTTAATGCGTTCATGTGACAGTGATTTATATTAAGAAATATTATTAAAAAGATTTTTTTTTGTTGATGTAATTCAAAATATAAGTTAAAAATAAAACAGTTCTTCATGCAAAATGGGTTGTTTAGTGCTGCCCTTTATGTGAGCTAATGCAGTGTTACGCATGTTAATATAGCTGATGTTGCTCCTTCAAGTGATACTTGGCCTTTTCTTTTTTCACCTCTCCCTGCTCACACAGACAGTTCTGAGGGACGACCTTTTCTAAACAGTGTCTGGGTTGCATGATGTAATTTCCACTTCCACCAGGGCATACAAACATAGTTATTTTTGTATCCTACCAATTTAAACATTTAATTTTATGTCTTCTGTATTTGGAATGCTCTTTAGTCTGAATTTCTACAGCTGACCTTCATATTCACAAAATGAGTAATGATCCTTTAACCGTGGGGTTTTAATTCAGGGACTTTGGTGTTTTTTTGTTTGTTTTTTTAACAATTTTCATTCTTGCAAAGGTTTGCAATTGTGTTAAAAACATCTTTCATATATCAAAATGCCAATATTTGAATGAGCTACAGAAGAGGAAAATCTTGAGAAGACTGAGGATCCAATTACTAGGCACCATCTATCAATATTCATAAACTGAGTTTGTCACTCACGTGGCTCCGCCTCTTTGAGGTCCTCACTGCTTCCTCTTTTGATTGATGAGCAGGAGGACATTCTCTGTACCTGGGTGTGTCTGTTCTGCTCATCCACCACTGAGAGAGAGCAATCAACAGTAATCTAATTAAATATTGGGTAAAGTGTCCCACTAGCCACTGTAACATGCTGTGTACTTTCCTGTACATTTGCAAGCCACAGATCTTAGTTATTTAAATGCAATCACAGTAAACACAATAGAAAGTAAGGGGTAAAATGTTATTCACTGAAGCCTTTTGGTGTTTGTTTTGAACGTGTTATCTCACAGTTAGCTTCACAAAGTACAGAAATTTAGCCTTACAGTACTCTACAATGCTTGAATGATGTTCTCTTTGATGTTTATTATTTATTTTCTAACACTGGCTCAAAATACAATGACTTTCCACTTCCACAGAAGAATGCACTCCAATATGGTGAAGAATTACCTTTTTCTGCCTGATCTATGATTTGTCGGAGTGCTTTCTTTAGGCTGTTGGCCCTCAGCATCAGCTGCTCTCTTGATCTGAAGGGTCTGGAATGATCAGCGTCGCTCTCGTCTGGTGAGATGGACCCAGCTGGTACCAGCTGGGCATTGGCGTCTTCGCTGAGAGCCTTAACCAAAGAGTCCAGCTTCTCGTTCAACATGGCACACTGAGATAGACACACAAGAACAAATCAAAGCAGTTTTCTTGGTATCTGCTGAGTTTATAAAAACCAACACATTTAGTTCTTCATTTAACTGTTTATTTGACTGTTTGTTTAGCTGTTCATTTAATCTTTTGACTGTTAATTCACTCATTATTTGACTGTACATTTGACTCATTTTTTGTTAACATCTGATTGACTCACACAAGTCTCCTGCTTTACCTTTTTTGCCATTGCATCAGCCTCCTCTTTATTCTCCGTGGCCCGTTCATAAGCTTTGCCGACCTCAGTCACAAAATCATTAACTGTCCCACAAAGAAACCTGTGAATAAAAGAGATAGGAAGACAAAGTGTAGAGGTTCAAAAGGATGTTTAAAAAAATTATATTCATATACTACCGTAACAACACATTCAGAAACACAAACCAACTGTTTACTCACTTAGCAGATGATATAACGTCACTGTGTTTGTCAGAGTCCAGGATTTTGGTCAAGTGAGTGGCAACAGAATCAGCATATTGTGTAATCTGGATTTCAAAAACATCATTTTAAAGCAGAAAATCTCATTTAAACACAGTTTACACTTCTGTTCAAAGGTTTGGGGTTAGTAAGATTTTTTTTTTTACCATTGTTTTTAAAGTATCACAAATGCTGCATTTATTTGATAAAAAATACAGTAAAAATAGTTCTTCCAACTCTTAAAAAATGCTTAAATATTTCTTATTATTATCAATGTTGAAAACGGTTGTGCTGCTTAATATTTTTGTGGAAACCGTGATGCACTTTTTTTAGGATTCTTTCATAAATAGAAAGCATATATATAAAAAAACAGCATTTATCTGAAAAAGTAATTCTTTTTTTTTTGCTACTTTTTATCAATACAGTGCATCGTTGCTGAATAAAAGTATTCCTGACCCCATGCTTTGCATGGTAGTGTACTGTACGTCTTTAAAGGGGATGAGCATTAGCTATGGATTAAAAAAAATATGTTCATTTTGTAATATTAGGTATGTATTTTTTGCATTTGAAGGACACCTGTAGGGGGGAGTCTAATGGATCCTCCTCCTTTACAATCGCTGGAGCCTGTTTGGTGGGCACTTCATAGGTCATCACACTCCATCTGGGACACACACATTCAGAGATCTGTTTGATGAGATTCATTAATCCACTCATTCTCCTTCTTTCTCTTTGTCTCTCACCTGTCCAGCATCTTGGTTGTAGCTCTCTCCAGTTTCTCCAGTATCTGCAGCAGCTGAGCATCATCATCACAGAGTCCTCCCCATCCCAGCACACGCGCCAGGTCATTTCCTGTGCCCAGCGGTAACACGCCCAGCTGGCACTGTTACACAACGCAACACAATAAGAGTGTACTTCTGGGTACTTCAAAAGCTAAAGATTACATTAAATAAAAATGGACCCTATGTACCTGTACAATACCGTTCAAGAGTTTTTAAAGAAGTCTCTGATCATTTTTTAGGATTCTTTAATAAACCGAAGCATTTATTTGAAATCTTTTCTAACATTATAAATGTCTTTAATGTCACTTTTGCTGTATCCTTGATGAATAAAAATATTAATTGCTTTCAGAAAAAAAGCTCAAATAGCACTGATGCCGACTCTCTGAGTGTCTCATTTGTGTATTCTTTATAATTTGTTCAGGTTTGAATTTGTATGGATAGTAACTATTTCAACTACTGAATATTTTCTTTCATGTTCTGTAAATCATCTATTTTATATCCTATTATTTGAGGTTGTGGATGATTAAATAAAAAAGTAAATAAAAAAAGATTGTTTTACTTTTATTTAATATTTAGTTTTATTGTTTTAACTACATGATATTTCAATAAATGTTATATTTATGATTAAAAAAATAATAATTTTATGGGTTATACAAGGCATTTGTTAAATGAAAGCTAAGGAAACAGAATTACATTTAAAACAAGCTTCTCATGTTAATTTCACAAACTTCCAGTTAAAACCCAGCCCACTTCCGGATTTATCCGAATACAGATACAAATTATTTTTAAGATTGTTGCAAATAGAGATACAGATATTGACAGCGCTGCACACCCCATGTGCACATTTTCAGAATCTTTCATTAAAATGTAAGAACTTTATTCGGGTTATTCTGACCTGTTTGTGCAGACTGAGTTTGTCCAGTTCAGAAAGAACCCAGCCCACGCTCCCATCTCCACCACACACTAGAATACGAAAGGTCTCAAACTTCTGGAAGAGACGAAGCCTGTACACATAAACAAAAATATAACACAACAAATATGATCCAGAGGGCAAATTCACAAATTGTATGTTCAAAACAGAATACTATTAAAAGCTGCACTAAGATGTACAACATGTGACGTACTAAGACTGTTACAGCTATTAAATAAAAATGTTGGGTTGTTTTAAAAGCTAAGCTACTGTGAATGATTCCTGACAGTTTAACTGCCTTACAAAGTCTTCTGATATTGCAGCGTGTTATCAGCAGACATTGATCTCACCCCAGCTGTGGGCCACCGTTCATGAGGTCAAAGACCTGAGCAGGGTTCAGAAGCTGCCTAAACCTGCGCAGGAACTTGACGCCCTGGTTGTCACCACTCTTACTGTTCACCAGCACCAGTAGAGGACTCGAGCAGGATGGAATGGTGGCCTTCCAGAAGCCTGAAGTGAGCAAGGGATAATGAAGAAGGACAATGGAGGGATTGGAGAGGGGGGAGAGGGAGTGGGAATAAGAGAAGGAGAGGAGAGGAAAAGAACTTGGGAGGGGTGTCATGTTTTGAAATGTAACCATCTTTAACCACTGTCTCTTTAAGAACATAACTAACATCAAGAATGACTTTGGCTGCATCCAAAATCGCATACTTTCCAACCATATAGAAGTCAAAAAATGTATGTGACCAAAAAAAAAAGCATGTCTGAATTCACAAGGGTAGGTAAAAAGTACCCGGATGACCTACTATTTCCGACGAGATTCTGAAGTGTGCATATTATGGACACTTTACTTTCCCATGAGGCCACAGGAGAGGATTTATGAATGGCAGTGAAGCGACGTAACGGACACCGGTAGGTCACATGATAAGGGCAACATGGTGAATGCAGTATGGCCAGATCACATTCGTACTACACACAATCATACTAGACAGAACTTACTATTTTAGTGGTTGTAAAGTAATTACTTGTTCAAAATACGTACCTACTCAAGATTCAATGTATGCGATTTCGGAAGCAGCCCATGTTATGCAAAAGCGGTATGCAAAAGTTTGAGTTCTGTAAGATGTTTTTATGTTTTTGAAAGAAGTCACCAAGACATAAAAATACAGTAAAAACAGTACAATTGTGAAATATTATTACAATTTAAAGTTACTGTTTTATATTTTATTATATTTAATTTTGTGCTACTTAATATTTTGTGGAAACCGCTATACATTTAATTTAATTAAAGGTGCCATCGAATGTTTTTTTTACAAGATGTAATATAAGTCTAAGGTGTCCCCTGAATGTGTCTGTGAAGTTTCAGCTCAAAATACCCCATAGATTTTTTTTAAATAATTTTTTTTAACTGCCTATTTTGGGGCATAATTAGAAATGTGCCGATTCAGGCTGCGGCCCCTTTAATTGCTCGCGCTCTCCGCCCCCTCCCGAGCTCTCGACTCTATCATTGCATAAACAAAGTTCACACAGCTAATATAACCTTCAAAATGGATCTTTACAAAGTGTTCGTCATGCAGCATGTCTAATCGCGTAAGTATGGTATTTATTTGGATGTTTACATTTGATTCTGAATGAGTTTGACAGTGCTCCATGGCTAAAGCTAACATTACACACTGTTGGAGAGATTTATAAAGAATGAAGTTGTGTTTATGAATTATACAGACTGCAAGTGTTTAAAAATGAAAATAGTGACGGCTCTTGTCTCCGTGAATACAGTAAGAAACGATGGTATCTTTAACCACATTTAACAATACATTAGCAACATGCTAACGAAACATTTAGAAAGACAATTTACAAATATCACTAAAAATATCATGTTATCATGAATCATGTCAGTTATTATCGCTCCATCTGCCATTTTTCGCTATTGTTCTTGCTTGCTTACCTTGTCTGATGATTCATCTGTGCACAGATCCAGACGTTAATACTGACTGCCCTTGTCTAATGCCTTGAACATGAGCTGGCATATGCAAATATTGGGGGCGTACATATTAATGACCCCAACTGTTACGTAACAGTCAGTGTTATGTTGAGATTTGCCTGTTTTTCAGAGGTCTTTTAAACAAATGAGATTTACACAAGAAGGAGGAAACAATGGAGTTTGAGACTCACTGTATGTCATTTCCATGTACTGAACTCTTGTTATTCAACTATGCCGAAGTAAATTACATTTTCAATTCGATGGCACCTTTAAGAACTCTTTGATAAATAGAAAGTTAAAAAGAACAGGAAATATTTGAAAAAATCTTTGTCACTTTTGATCAATTTATTACATATTTGCTGAATAAAAGTAATAATTTCTTTTGAAAAAAGAGAGCAATCTCACTGACCTCACACCTTTAAATGGTAGTGAAAATATTATATATTAAATAATGAAATAACAGGAATAACATTATATTCATTGGTATTTTTAACTGACATACTGTAGTTATAATTATATTTGATCTAAATAATGTCATTTGCAACAATAAGCATATGACAATGCGTTATGGAGACAGCTAAGCTGATGCAGTTGCCAGGGCAACTCTTACCGTCAGAGTCGATGCTGTTGAGTGCAGTGGGTGGAATGATGGAGACCTTACATTGACCCAGAGGACAAACCTTTCCCAACTGCTCCTTACAGCTATTATGCACCTACACACAGGGAATGTATAGAGAGATGCATTAATGGCTACTCAAATACCCATCGTTGTAACAGATGCACAGAGACACACTGGTAACACAAGGTAAACACACCTGTATAAATATGATGTCATATTCTTTCCTGTAAACTCTGTGTGTTTATGTGGTATTTCTAGTTGTTATGGTTACAGAGTGAAGTGTGTATGATGCAATATTGTGGGTGTGGGTGATATACAGCACTGTGTTCGGTTTACAAAGTGGGCAGGAAGGTGACGTACAATAGCTTTGCACCAGAGGCACCGCCAGTCCTGCAGTCGACGGACGCTGCCACAGTTTCGGTCGCACACCACACACTTAGCACTAACCGGCAGGTTCCCCTCCAACCACTGGTGAGGCATTGATACCTGTACACACAAACACACTAATCTAGGTACAGAATACCACTGAGACCATATGCAAGTAGAAGTTAAAAGATTCACTTACCCCATCCTCATCCTCAATGATGTCATTTCCTATAGACGCCAGAGTGGTCCACTTACAGTTATTTGTGGATCGTACGGCACAGCGCTTGTGGGCTTTGAATTTACACACTAACACACATACAGAGAAAAGATGACATTAAACAGATCATCAGTTGAACGTGATAACAGGCTGAGGGCATTGTTCGTATTTATGAGTCATTGATTATGCTCTAAACAAACAACGTCATTGTTCGTTTGTAAAAGGATAAGCTATGCATGAAAAAGTAAACGGCACCAAAAGGAAAAATCCAAACAAATTCTTGTTTGAATTCTCGTGAAATAAACAATATGGGAAACATGAAACGCTTAGACAACAACACAAAAAAGCTTTGTGTTTATGTTTACCTTCACAGGAAAGACCATGAGAGGTGACGCCCGGCAGAGCCTCTCGACACACGTTGCAAAAGGTGGGCCGGGCGTGAGAGCAGGCGTACCAGTTATGCATCCCTGAGAAGTGCTCCATGTTAAACTGACTGGCCTGTGATCAGTAAAATCATGTCAACATCACTGCACTATAAATACACATTCAAATAATAAGATCTGCAGTGGTTCTCAACCAGGAGGCCTCAGCAATCTTCCGAGGGGGCCTCAACATGAGTCTACGTTCACACTGACAGTTTTTGGGATTGACAATTGTCCCGTCTGTTTGAATGTGCAAAGGGAGTCAAGCCCATATTCTCTTACCAGTAACCACAGCAACAGCCACCAAAGTAATATCACACATGCAACTTCCGTAAAACTGAAAAGTATTTTCACTTTTGACATGATAAGTGTGATGATGTGATGATACACAGGGCAACTTTTTGAGCAATGTTGCTTGGGCACTTTCCCATTGAGAATGAGCAACAAATTTCTATCTGGATAGATTTCTATCACAAGCAACATTGCTGAGAAAGTAACCATGTATCATCACCTTAAGATTCCGATCCAGACATGAGTTCATTGGTCAAATCTTCATTAATCGACAGCAGCTTTTATATCTGGATGGAGAGCGGAGCATTTAAGTTGCGAGCAGAGCACAAAACTGATGGTAGCAGTGAACAATGACTGGATCTAGAACCTTCAGCTCATATCTCTGTCACTCTAAGTTACTTTCTCAGGTAGAAATTGTGTGTATTAAGGAGTAAAAAAGGTTAAGAACCACTGATATAGGGTCAAATACAACACATAAGCTACTGTTATAGACAAAGACTGGCCTGGGATCTGTCAGGAGGTTTTTTTAATGTTTTTTTTTTAATTTGGCTAATGAAAAGCACTAAAGATTTAAAAATCACATGAATTAACACAATAACTACTTTACATCAATATTTCACCTAAACACAGTTACAATTAGCCGTTAGTGGCTTTCGTTTATTGATAACTTAAAGAGGGAAGCGAAATCCATGTGAAGGCGCATCAAACTGCACATCAATGCACATTCAGTTCAATTCATATTTATTTGTATAGCACTTTTCACAATACTTATCGTTCCAAAGCAGCTTTACAGAAAATGCATGTGCCTACATTACAATTGAGAGTGATCTGTTATCAGAGGTGACTGAGTCCAAGTAATATTATTTCAGAAATGTACATATACAAATCACGCAGTTAGCTTATATAATATATTAATTTTAGGCAGAATGAATGTGCTCATTAAAGCAATTATTATAAGTTGTGAACATAATGATTACAATATATAGACAATTTTTAAATGTACAGTGGCATGAAAAAGTATGTGAACCCCTTGCAGAATCTGTGAAAATGAGAATTATTTTAATAAAATAAGAGGGATAATAAAAAAATGCATGTTATTTTTTGATTAGTACTGTCCTGAGTAAGATATTTTACATAAAAGATGTTTGCATTTAGTTCACAAGACAAAACAATAGCTGAATTTATTAAAATAACCCCATTCATAAGTTTGTGAAACATTGATTCTCAATACTGTGTGTGGTTACCTGATGATCCACGACTGTTTTTATGTTTTGTGATGGTTGTTCATGAGTCTCTTGTTTGTCCTGAGCAGTTAAACTGAGCTCTGTTCTTCAGAAAAATCCTCCAGCTCCTGCAGATTCATCAGTTTTCCAGCATCTTTTGCGTATTTGAACCCTTTCCAGCAGTGACTGTAGGATTTTGAGATCCATCTTTTCATAATGAGGACAACTGAGGGACTCAAACACAACTATTAAAAAAGGTTCAAACATTCACTGATGCTCCAGAAGGAAACACGATGCATTAAGAGCCGGGTGGTAGAAACTTTTGAACACGATAAAGATATCACAATTGTTCTTATTTTGTTTAAATATCATTGTTTTTCATTTAGTACTGCCCTTCGGAACCAACAGAAGATACTTGCATGTTTCCCGGCAGAAAAATTAAGTACAATTTACCTTGATATTTGAATTCAAAAGTTTTCACTCCTCGTCTCTTAACGCATCGTTTTTCCTTCTGGAGCATCAGTGAATGTTTGAACCTTTTTTAATAGTTGAGTTTGAGTCCCTCAGTCGTCCTCAGTGTGAAAAGATGGATCTCAAAATCAAATTCACAGATTCTGCAAGGGGTTCACATACTTTTTCATGCCACTGTAGTTCCAAACATATGTTTGGGAGGAGCCTAAACATTCAGTCCTGTCAATCATCATTACGAGCGTATATAAGCAGCAGTCACTGCGTCATCCCAGCGTCAATACTTCCAGCATCCCTCCTCCTCCCCATCTCCTCCTCTTTTTCTCTTATTCTCCCTCTACGCAGTACTGTAATAGGGGGGTTTAACTCAGAGCTCAAGCCGAGCCTCGGTTTTGAGCCTCCTTCAAGGACAGCAAGCCAAGTTTGTTTTACCATTAACCATTCTGACTGAATGGGCAGGTGAACTTGTGAACTGGACCTTTAAATGATTTTAGATGGGTTTAAAGGTGAAGGTTCAGACACTGACCTCATAAGTCTCCCATTTCTGTACAGACTTCAAAGCACTGATCCAGTCTTCCATCTCCTTCCTGCTCTCCGCACACAACATCAGCTTACGGAATGGAGTGATAACCTGGGAGAGAACGAGAGACATATAAAAAGTGTGAGCTAGAAATGAACCAACAAATGAATGGAGCTGTGTCTCAAAATGTATTGAGATGCCAACATAAATCTAGACATATTTAAAAAAAATGGTTTGCTAGGTTTTCATAAAGCCACTGAAAAGAAGTTTTGCTTACTGTGAAACTGTTGTTGATGTTTTTGGTGCTGGTCTCGGCCACGCTGGCATCCGAGAGGTCGACCTCATCAAATATGAGAGACTACAACAATAAAGTAGCATGCTTTGGTCACCAACAAACACTGAAACAATCACCTATATTCAGCACCACCTGAGGTTCAATGTGCTTTTACCTTTGAATCTTTGGCATAGTAGAGAGTTCTGCCTCGCAGTTTAAAATATCTCCTCTTCCATCTCTGAAAAGAGCTGGTCTGTTTTAGCAGAAGACCCTCCTTTACACTCTTCTACAAAACAATGCAGAGGAAGAAAAAAGAAATTAAAAATGTGTACAAGGCAGCCATTGCAAATACAACAATCTGATTTGTTTTTGTAATAGTGTTCATGTATCCCTACTTTTTTTATTTATAATGAAACATTTTCATGCCATGCTAGAACTTGCTATTTTTAGAAACTGCTTCATAGCCCAGTGGATTTACTGGTGTTCATAAATTGCTTCTTTTGCATGTGCATGAAATTCAGTTTCCCATTTGTTATACTGAATCATTATAAGAAATGAACACACAAACCCCTGAGGCTCCAACTTGAATTAACAATCCTGTACTTCAAAAACAATGGTTTATCACCAGGCCCAGATGGAATTAGTGGACTTTTTTTCTGCTCTTTCTGGTTTTAAACATGATTATACTCTTATGGGTAGACGAAGGTATAAAATTATGCAGAATATGTATTAAACAAACATGCATGAGTTGGTTAAAGGGATAGTTCACCCAAAAATTTGAATTCTGTCATCATTTACTCACCCTTCTGCTGAACACAGAGAAGATATTTTGAAGAATATGAATAACCAAACAGTGGATGGGCCCCATTGACTTGTATAGTATGGGGGGAAAAACACTATGGAAGTCAATGGCTACCATCAACTGTCTGGTTACCATCATTCTTTAAAATATCTTCTTTTGTGTTCAGCAGAAGAAAGAAATTCATACAGTTTTGGAACAACTTGAGGGTGAGTAAATTATGATTTTTCCTTTTTTTGGGGAACTATCCTTTTAATAGCTTTGTTAATGATGTGTTTGAATACTGTGGAGATTTCACAGTATGATTTTTACACAAATTGCCAATTACTTCAGCGGAAATCACTTTTGAGGACTTGCATGTTTACTGATAAAACTATCTAAGCATCTATCAGATTTACCATAACAACACCATCAAAACCAGTTTGATCTGTCTGTAATGCTTTCCTTCGGTCCTACCTTAATTGTTTATAAGAAAACACTGGTTTATCGTTAAGGCGTTACAGTAAGCATTTAATAAAACCTGCTATGTCACCTAGCAAACTCAAATGCCAACAACACTGAAAGAGGAGCTGCCAGATTTTCATAAAGTTCACTATGGATCTCCAAAACATGATCAGGTCTTCAATTAATTTCTGACTTTTATCATAAACATTGACACTTCAGTCTGGTCTGAAGGGCAGAGCAGCTAAAAGCCTTTCAAGTAGTCATCAAATACAGCTGTACTTCATGGCACATAAGCAGTAAAATCAAATCACAATGCAGTCTGTCCTTGTCTAAACATGCAGGGCATATCCTGTGCCCTCTGATGACGTGAGATGTGAATTTCATGAGTGTATCGTGACAGAGCACCGCCAGCAGCTCGGTCAGCAGTGAGACAGGCTGATGGGACAGAAAAGACAGCATATCTGTCTCTTGTGGTTCTTGTCATGCTGAAAACAAGGAGGGTGAGAGTGCTGTTGCTAATCATTAAGGAAATAAAAGTGAGTAACCTAGCCAGGCAATCTGCCAAGAGTCATGATGACGTACACGCACAAAGGGAGTGAATTCACAAAGAGACAACAAGAGACGGAAGCTGCATGGTTTGGTGGGAAAGAAAGTATCTCTGGCTATGTTTTCACACACTCTTAATGTGACCACAATGTATTAAACAAACTACCCTGATATGTTACATAATCTTTTATAATACAATATATTTTCTTATCATATGAAAATAGAACAACTTTTAGCATTAACATTTTTACTTCTATTGTCAGTTCAAAACAACTGTCATTTGAGACCTTATGAAAGTCAACTGAATATAATATATTTTAAACAATTGTGCTTTTACTTTTCTGTGTAAAAAAAAAGTTCAATTATTTTATGATTTAAGGGTAAACCAGTAGTGCAATTGAATTTTGAGTTAAACTGACAAAAAAATGGCATGAATTTCATCAAGACTGCTCACACTGTCATCTTTGAAGAAAACCAGATGATCAAAAAATGTTGCAGATCAGAATTTAAAATATAAATTTCAAATGTGGTCACATGTGAGGATTTGAGCCACATTCAGCTGCAATGTCAGTGTAACCTCTGAGTCACTTTTGCAGGTGATTATACTCTCTATGTCCCTTTCAAAGGTGTCTCATTTTCTCCACCATGACTCCCAGCAGGGCTCATAAATATATGTGAACTGCCCCCAGAAGGTAGTTAAATCTGCCCAAACCTCCATTTGATAGCATAAATTAAATAATGTTTTCTTGGAGAAGTAGATGTAGGGATTGGTTTAGTCAAAGGTTTTGATTTTTAGATTAATATGAAAATAACATAAGTCTATAGTATGCATGTTCAAATTATGTATGTATGTGGGTCAGGTTTTGCTATTTTTGTGTGAACCAAATAAGGGCATTAAAATCTAAATTCAATTACATTATGGAAACAAAAAATCTTTTTTTGAAAGGGTTAGGTTTAGAAGTGTATGGTTAACATATATATTCTAGAAAATATAATTAGGTCAAAAAACAATTAAAGTTACAGAAATTAACTCCCTGAGGTCTGAAAACGCGCCGGCGCGTTTTGCAGGATTTTTTTCACATTGCAGCAAAACAGACTTAAAATACTCTGTCATTTCTTGTCATAGAGACATAAGTAATATATCAACTGAAACTATAGAATATCTTCTTTTATTTGTGTACACTCAGAGTAAAAACACAATGTTGTGCTTTTTGTAGAATAAAGAAAACTAACATGATGCGTGATCTCTCGTCTCCCTCTGAACGAAGTCCAATCTGATAGTTCTCAGAAAATGAACTGTAACTTATGAATACTAATGAAAAAAAAATGACACTTATGTCTAAAGAAACGTTGAAATGTCAGGTTTTAAGTCGTGCAAGTCAATCGAAAACAAATATTCTGTGTTTATGTAATCTGTATGAAAAGAGAGCCATGTCAGAAGTCCGTGATTCAGCTCATTATCCGTTAATGCGGCCACACCCACGGAGCCAGCGCTATTCAGAGGCAAATTCAGTCAATACATGCATTCATCGTCTCAATCGTGTATTTATTGTCTTGAAAAGTGTTTATCTGGATGTTAAAGCCATGGTTAGCGACCTCTAGAAGACATGCCGTTAGTTCCTAGTTCCTTTTCTTCTTTATATGAATTTGTGGACTAAAAGTGTACAGAGCGCCCTCCGGCTGCAAGTATGAATTGAAAACACAGTATCCAGCACTCATAGTGATGACAACAAATATTGAATAAATATTACTCCTCAGTATAGAAAATTGACATAAATATATAAGATTCCATCAATATTTCTCCAAATGTGCATGCTTTTTAGCTAAAAAGCCTATAAGAAACGCCACAGAGGTAACAATTGTTCAGACACTTTGCATCACAGAAATACATTATATTTTAAAGAATATAATAGAATACCATTATTTTAAATTGAGCTGAGACATGATTACAGAGGGGTTTTTTTCACAGCCTACCTGACTGAAAGGCCTCATTAGTATGCAAGTCATTTCAGGTCATTATTATGTGATTCTTTTGTCTTCTCAGGTGTAAATGACCCATTATACATGATGATTCACGCCTACACGCATACTGTGTTTCTTGACAAAAAGTGTCTTACAAAAACTAAATCAATATATTGTTATAAATGAAGGAGTAGGCAGCATCATTTTTACATAATTCTGAAGCAAAAACTCTAGCCTACAACCTCCAATACCCACAAGTCTTGTGAACACAGATTTAATATACTTTTTTTGGCCTTATTTCATTTTTTTTTTACTTACGTTTTTTGTTTTTTCAATAACCATGCATAAACGTTATTCCTTCAAAAACACAAACATGTACATACATGTTCCTCAAATACTATGGTAGCCTAGTTTGTGCTGAATACAGTGTAATGACACTTTTCCCATTAATATGTTTAAGAACAACTGAAAAAAGCACAAATGTCAGGGCATGTCAAAACTTCTCCAGGCCCCAAATCAGCCTCAGACTCCAGAGGGTTAAAATGACATTAAAAAATTTGAATATAATATGACTAAATACTGTATGGCAGTGTGTGTGTAAGCTGATTTTGACGTGATTTCCTCCAAGTACAACATGTTCCTGGATCAACATCTTTGTAGATCCTGGAACAAAATTTCAATCAACCAATCAGATTTGAGTGACAAGTTTACAGTTTATGTCAAGTTTAGGTTTTCAACCAGGTTTAGGTGCTTCTACATCAGTGTTATTCAATCATTTCCCTCTGATTTTAGGGATCAATTATGAGTAGGGTTAGATTTAGGGGAAGGGACAGAGTTTAGGACTACATTTTTGGCCAGGAATGTTGTTCCAGGATAAATAATGTTTATATGTTGATCCAGGAACATGTCAAAATCACGGTGACCGTGCAGGCTTAAACTTCTGGATATCTGCCAGTGAAGCTTCCCTGTACAGCAAGACAAACATCAGACCCAGACATCACTCACTGCATCCTTTCAGAACAGAGCTGGTTTCACATTCATAAAAGATGAGGACATCTCTGATCCATCACAGTATGCAAGCACACACACACACACACACACGCACACACACGTTTGTTTTGCTATCATAGTGAGGACATTCCATAGGCGTAATAGTTTTTATACTGTACAAACTGTACATTCTATCCCCTACACTACCCCTAAACCTACCCATCACAGAAAACATTCTGCATTTTTACATTTTTAACAGAACATTGTTTAGTACGTTTTTAAAGCTATTTTAAATATGAGGTCACATGCAATGTCCTCATATTTCATGTTTACGTCATAATACCAGTGTAATACCCATGTCATTATACAAATTTGTGTCCTCATAAATCACAAACACACACACACAGAGAGAGAGAGAGAGAGAGAGAGAGAGAGTGATGTCAGATGGTGACTCAGAGGAATCTCACAATGATTGCTATTTTTGTTTAATATCTACCTCTTCCTCTCCTAATCCTCCCCTCCCTCTCTTTTAGTTCCTCTCAAATCCTCAGTTTCTGTATTCACCCTGCTCTTCTTGCGTCACTTCGGCTCTCCCTGTTCATTCCCTTCTCTGTTTGCTGTCATTCTCTCCTCCTTTTTCTTTTTTATCCTCCTCTTTTGTCCTCTCTCTCATCTGAAGGGCACAGTGCCTCTGCAATGCCCTACATAGAGCTGGAACTACAAATCCCATGATTCCTTTCAGCAAAGCTGATTAGATCCAAGGAGTTATAAAACATGGAGAGCTATCTGTCAGCATTCCCATTTATCTCAATGCAAAGTGTATGTAGCCCAGAAGTACACAGACTGGATGCTGCCATTTTTACTTCATTGGTAAGAATTGTGATGTTGGCAGGGACGTACTGATTTGAAATATTAGAAACACTGATCTATAATAGAGAGAGATCAGTGAGTGCTAAGCAAGTCCTTAGCTGGTCTGATGGTCTGAATGGTAATTTCTGAGCCGTTTTAATTGAAAGCAACTTGTCTGTGCAAGTATATGTCAGGGCCATTGTTTTGTCTCAAGATGCATACCATGCAACACAAAATGTTTTTTTGTTTTTTTTCCTCTAAGGCATGTTTTTAAAAGCCACTTAAATGCCCTAATTACACTAAGGCCTAATCCTGGCTTGATCGATGACCTGTCTGTGAAACCGGGCCAAAGTATATTTGTGTAATTTGACATATTTAATTATTGCTGGTTTGAATAATATTCTGAGATTGCATTTCACTTTTTTTATTCATTTTGAGGAATAAAGACTCTGTTTTGTGCAAATAAGATGAGTAAATGTATGCTCACATTTAGTCAAGAGCTACATTAAATCACGTTTACACAGTGCACACAACACCTCTGCATTCGCTCCCAATTGAGATGCTCTCAACATGGGGACAGGAGAGCTGTCAGACTATAAATGGATCTTCTAACTGTCAGACTATGACTTTTGTTACATATTTGACAAGTTACTCAAATATTTTGTTGTATTTAAAAGTAATGTTATTTTATGAGTTACTTGAAAAAAGTAATCTGACTTGTAATGCGTTACCCTCAACACTGTTTATGCCATCTATCAGAAGTACCAAAAGCCCTGCACATTTTATATGTCTCATCTATCACACCTGATTCAACTCATGAGCTCATTAGTAGAGACTGCAAGGCCTGAAATGGGTTTGTCAGATATAGGGAGAAATACAATTTGTGCAGGGCTGGTGGTACTCCAGGTACTCCATGCATCGACGTCACTTTCCCGCCGGAATGCGCTCCCTCTGCTGGACTGAGTGGCAAAAGAACCTGCTGCGTGACTGGATTTAATAGGGGAAACTGCGAAAACGCGAGTAAAACAAACGATTACACTAAAGGTTGGAACCGAAAGTGTTCCTTATGACTTGTCAAATAAACCTAATCCATGGGTATCAACATGCAGCCAGGAGTCGTGTTTCCTGACATTTATATGTGCCTGATTTCGACACCGGGGAAATACATAAAGCAAATCTGCCTGTGAATATTTTATATAACTACAATATAGGTAGGTTTAAATCAGAGTAATCAGTTATATCAATGTTATATATATCGTCATATCGCCCAGCCCTACAACTTGTATAGTTTTTGTCAGTGTTTATTTAAAAACACCCAATTATGCAGAATATACAGTAAGATGGCAAATATTTAATTGATGAGTTGTTAACACAATATATAACAATATATACGGTATGATTTTACCTCAAAATCCAACAATTTGACAAAATGATAACTGCAAATCCATGTTTCTATGCTGGAGTCCAGTTGTTTCTGTGAATTGCAGTGATCCATTCACCTCCCCCTTCATATCTGCCACAATAATTTAAATGTATGCTTTACTTTTGCAGTTTAAATAAACTTTACATCTAACATATTTCAATGAAGCATCTTGCGTTACTAATATTTATTATGAATTGAATGAACATGAGGGCAGATTCCTTGAGCGAAGTTGATGAAGTGACGCTCGAGTGATCAAGAACATTCCAATATACAGATAACATTTTCTATGATTCCTCTGTCCTCGTTTTTTTCCCTTGCATCCTCTCCTCACATCCTACGGGGGTGGAGCTGAGACGAAAGGAAGCGAGGAAAGGAAACGAGGATGCACAAATAAGAAATGAGAAGCATCCCAGGACAGGTTTGAGAACCACTGCACTAATCGGTTGTTCCCATGCAAACGCATGGCCTTGTGGTGCTGCTGTGGTGTGAAAAATAATAATTTAGTTCAATTCAGGTTTTCTCTGCTCTGACTTTTTTTTTCTAAACTATGGCTTTTGCTTAAGAAATATTATTGAAAGGCTTCTTTTAAAAAACTATTGAGATTTATGTCATCCTCTGAATTGCTTATGAAGTGTATCTGAGTGTCTTTTTAAGTCAAAGCAGTACAGCTATTAGAACAGTCCTGTATCATTATAATTATAATGTGACTCCAACCCAGTAGCAATATGCAATTTGTGATAGTGAAAGGGAGAGAGAGAAAGATAAATATGTAAGAGAAAATGAAAAAGAAAGCAAAGAGTCCTCAAAATATTGAATCCAAGTGCAATAAAAGCATCATGAACAAATTTGTATACTCCAAAAAAATTCATTATTCATTCTTTTACTCGTTCAAATGCAGGGAATCTTAATCAAGTGTCCATTTAGAAGAAATCAACCAGAGAGTGAGTGAGTGAGTGAGACATGACCTAACTGCCAAATGCTTAAAACGAGTGAATCAAAATATGGTATACATGTTACTCGTTCTGACCTTAATGGAAAAAATAGTACTGCTTGTATGTGTCTTAGAATGGCTGAATACAATCACCTGAAAATCATAGCTCAATTGCAGTCAATCACCCTTATCTATTAGTTGCCATGGAAACACCAATGAGCTGTCAGCAAACAAAGCTGTCATTCAAACAGTCAGCGTTCCAAAGGCGTGAACAAACATTGTGCAGCACTAACAGCATGCAGGGCAATAAGATACACTACCCAGAAACACAGGTCAACATTGTTTTGAAATTTTTCTATAAAAATTAATGAAGACACGTTCTTTGTTCAGCACAGATCTTAATCATCAAAAACCCAGAGAAATCCCTCGTTGATTCAGATATAAAACATCCTCTTTTGTTCCTGGACATTTCATAAATAATTACAGAACTGGGCTGATGCTGAGATCTCTAAAGCTTTGTTCAGACAGGCAGGACAAATCTGATGTACTCGGACATACAGTATCTGACTCATCGGTCTATAGCAGAGAACCAAATTAAATCTGATTTTTAAATCACAGCCATATATACAGTTTGAAATCCAATCAGATTTTTACAAATATGTCAGTCTGAAAGGTCAGGTTGTATTTCAAGTAATATGTTTGTGATGTAATGACTTAAAGGTGCCTCAGAACTTTTTTCTAAAAGATGTAATATAAGTCTAAGGTGTCCCCTGAATGTGTCTGTGAAGTTTCAGCTCAAAATACCCCATAGATTTTTTTTTATTCATTTTTTAACCGCCTATTTTGGGGCATAATTAGAAATGAGCCGATTCAGGGTGTGTGGCCCTTTAAATCTGGTGCTCCACGCCCAAGAGCTCGTGCTTGCCTTAAACAACATAAAAAAAGTTCACACAGCTAATATAACCCTCAAAATGGATCTTTACAAAGTGTTCGTCATGCAGCATGTCTAATCGCGTAAGTACAGTGTTTATTTAGATGTTTACATTTGATTCTGAATGAGTTTGAGGCTATAATGCTCTGTGGCTAACGTCTAATGCTACACTGTTGGAGAGATTTATAAAGAATGAAGTTGTGTTTATGAATTATACAGACTGCAAGTGTTTAATAATGAAAATAGTGACGGCTCTTGTCTCCATGAATACAGTAAGAAACGATGGTAACTTTAACCACATTTAACAGTACATTAGCAACATGCTAACGAAACATTTAGAAAGACAATTTACAAATATCACTAAAAATATCATGTTATCATGGATCATGTCAGTTATTATTGCTCCATCTGCCATTTTTCGCTATTGTTCTTGCTTGCTTACCTAGTCTGATGATTCAGCTGTGCACAGATCCAGATGTTCTGCCCTTGTCTAATGCCTTTCATAATGTTGGGAACATGGGCTGGCATATGCAAATGTTGGGGGCGTACACCCCGACTGTCACGTAACAGTCTGTGTTATGTTGAGATTCGCCTGTTCTTTGGAGGTCTTTTAAACAAATGAGATTTATATAAGAAGGAGGAAACAATGGAGTTTGAGACTCACTGTATGTCATTTCCATGTACTGAACTCTTGTTATTTAACTATGCCAAGATAAGTTCAATTTTTGAATCTAGGGCACCTTTAAATTTTGTTTTGCTCTCCACTTTTATGACCTTTATGTAATATTATACAAACTACTCAATATTGTCTGGAGCTATGTCTGAACACCCTCATATTCACTTACACTTTTCTCACATAGTAAACTTGTGCATTGAAGTCAACAATGCCTCTGTCACATCCTCTCATGTGCCTTGTGTGTTCATGTATGAGCAGAACAAAATTTTCATCTATCCATCCTCACAGCAGCTGCTCTCAGTTGTCATATGAGTAAATCTCTCGCTGACGCTAACATCATCACTGTAGCAACTGATGCAGATATACCGGAAATTGACTACACATTCTGAACAAACAGATCAGATTGCATCACTTACCGTACAAAATGACAGTCCTTAAGATCAGATTGGACTAATATGCAGTGTGTTTGATTCCAGGCTCTGTATGTATGTATGTGTATAATAAAACAGTCTGGGTGAGATGGCACAGTCTGGTTAAAGTTGAGTTAGAGCCAGACCAATTACCCAAAGCGCCCACAGAGACTATGAGTCCCTTTCACAGCTAGTAATTAACCTAATGAACTGATTACAGCCCCTGCAGTACATCCTACGATTTTGTGTGTGCATGTGCGATCTAATTAGAGACTAAATCACACAGCCTGAGAATTTACTACCTCTGAGGTGTTGCCCTGGAGAAGCCAAGACTCATTCAGTAAGTGTCAGATCCTAAACATGCAGTGTGATAATGGAAACTGCTGCACACATACAATTCACAGGTCGTTCATCTTATTAGTTTTACTAAATGATGAATAAATACATCATTTGACACATTATATCACTGTGCATGTTATTAAAACATGGACCACAGCCCTCCACGTTCACTGATATGCGCTTTGCAATGTCCAAATCAAAACTTTTGTATTTGATCTCACATAAATCTTAAATAAATGTAATTTAACCATATATACAACCACTAATTGATCTAAAAAGGTGTCTAAAAATCAGAG
The DNA here is from genome assembly GCF_024489055.1 of Chanodichthys erythropterus. Lineage (NCBI taxonomy): Eukaryota > Metazoa > Chordata > Actinopteri > Cypriniformes > Xenocyprididae > Chanodichthys > Chanodichthys erythropterus. Next base: position 9,156,994 of record NC_090231.1, on the reverse strand, counting down.
CATCACATCGGCATATGAGAGACAGACAGCAAGAGAAAAGGAGAAAGAAATGCTTTCAAGTCCTAAACGAGGGGAAGCTAGCCAAAGGAGACTGAGGAGCATGAAAGACAGAGACTCTTTTGAACGGTAACATTTTCATTTGATAGATGTCCCTACCCCCACACATCCCAGAGAGCATCTAATGCTGCAACCATGTCAGCTTGCCGTTTTAGATATTAGTGTTCATTAGATGCTAAAATGAATGCATTTAAATCTGAATGAGCTGCCACATCGGAGTGTGTTGCAGACCTCAGGAGGAAGTGGCATTTGAGAGATGTGTACATGTACTGTAGACATATGTGTGATCCAATCTATAGACTGTCAGGACACACAAGAACACTCATCACTTTTGGCTGGTGATAAATGCAAATCCTACATAACCCATATCCACAGAAAATCAGTATGCTTAATTTATTATAGTTTAATTTTGGTTAACAATAACAACCCTGGTTTATGTTATATTTTGGATGCTGGTCCACGTGGTCATTCTTACTCATTCTATAGCTTAAAGGGATAGTTCACCCAAAAATTTGAAATTCTGTCATTGTTTACTTTCCATCACGTTGTTTCAAACCTGTATGTATTTCTTTCTTCTGCTGAACACAAAAGAAGATATTTTAAAGAACATGGGTAACCAAACAGCTGATGGGCCCCACAGACTTTCATAGTATATGGGGGGAAAAATGCTATGGGGCCCATCAACTGTTTGGTTACCCATATTCTTTAAAATATCTTCTTTTGTGTTCAGCAGAAGAAAGAAATACGTACATTTTTGGGACAACTTGAGGGTGATTAAATGATGACAGAATTTTCATTTTTTGGGTGAACTATCCTTTTGAGAATCTTAATCAAGTTCGCTAATATTTAATTTAAGTATCAGTTGGTATCAAAAGTTTCACCTAATGGGGATAACGAAACAAAAAAATAAAAATGATCTAATTACTAACATTCAGTATGAGTACAGAGCTATAAAATTAATGTGGTTAGTATAGCTCACATAATCTGGTCTCGGAAGAATCTGATAAGAAAGGTTTAACATCCGTTTTGGCATCATGGGAAATCCCAGTACAGTTTGTTACATTACTGAGATCTCTTCCATACAGGAGACACAAGATTACCAAGATCGTTAGCACTATTAAAATGGGATTATTCTTCAAGACAAATGTTTCAGTTACAGTTATTAACCTAGGATGTCTGCGATTTGATGGAATTAATTAAGGTGAGGATCATACTCAGCACTGAGCGGTCAGGAGATTGGACTCCTCTTATGGATTAATTCTCTTTTTACATTTGAACAGCACTCAAATTTGATTAAGAGAAAAATATTGCAAACAAATTACACTGAACAAAATTAAAAACGCAACACTTTTGTTTTTGCCCCCATTTTTCATGACCTGAACTCAATGATCTAAGACTTCTTCTATGTACACAAAAGGCCTTTTTCTCTCAAATATTGTTCACAAATCTGTGTTAGTGAGCACTTCTCCTTTGCCGAGATAATCCATCCACCTCACAGGTGTGGCATATCAAGATGCTGATTAGACAGCATGATTATTGCACAGGTGCGCCTTAGGCTGGCCACAATAAAAGGACACTCTAAAACGTGCAGTTTTACTGTATTGGGGGGGTCCAAAAAACAGTCAATATCTGGTGTGACCACCATTTGCCTCATGCAGTGCAACACATCTCCTTCACATAGAGTTGATCAGGTTGTTGATTGTTCCTGTGGAATGTTGGTCCACTCCTTTTCAATGGCTGTGCAAAGTTGCTGGATATTGGCAGGAAGTGGAACACGCTGTCGTATACGCTGATCCAGAGCATGCTCAATGTGTGACATGTCTGGTGAATATGCTGGCCATGCAAGAACTGGATGTTTTCAGCTTCCAGGAATTGTGGACAGATCCTTGCAACATGGGGCCGTGCGTTATCATGCTGCAACATGAGGTGATGGTCGTGGATGAATGGCACAACAATGGGCCTCAGGATCTCGTCACGGTATCTGTGTGCATTCAAAATGCCATCAATAAAATGCACCTGTATTCATTGTCCATAACATACACCTGCCCATACCATAACCACACCTCCACCATGGGCCACTCCATCCATAACGCTGACATCAGCAAATCGCTCACCCACACAACGCCATACATGCTGTCTGCCATCTGCCCTGTACAGTGAAAACCGGGATTCATCCGTGAAGAGAACACCTCTCCAAAGTGCCAGACGGCATCGAATGTAAGCATTTGCCCACTCAAGTCGGTTACGATGACGAACTGCAGTCAGGTTCGGTTACACGTGGTCTGCGGTTGTGAGGCCAGTTGGATGTACTGCCAAATTCTGTTAAACGCTTTTGGAGTCGGCTTATGGTAGAGAAACGAACATTCAATTCACTGGCAACAGCTCTGGTGGATATTCCTGCAGTCAGCATGGCAACTGCACACTCCCTCAAAACTTGGGACATCTGTGGCATTGTGCTGTGTGATAAAACTGCACATTTTAGATTGGCCTTTTATAGTGGCCAGCCTAAGGCACACCTGTGCAATAATCATGCCGTCTAATCAGCATCTTGATATGCCACACCTGTGAGGTGGATGGATTATCTCGGCAAAGGAGAAGTGCTCACCAACACAGATTTAGACAGATTTGTGAACAAATAGGCCTTTTGTGTACATAGAAAAAGTCTTAGATCTTTGAGTTCAGCTCATGAAAAATGGGTGCAAAAACAAAAGTGTTTTGTTCAGTGTGTATACTGCAAATATATACATTCTTGCCTGGATTTTAATTTTTCCATAGGTTGTGTGAGAAAAACAAAGACATGTTTGAATTTCCCTAACTAGTTCCATGTGAACAAGGATTTTGAATAAATCAGAAAAAAAACTTAAGACCTCAATTTAATCTAATTTCCATCTAGGAGAAACAATTGAGATATTAAAAATATCTAATTTGAATACAAACCTAATTGTACACAATTGTACACTGAATATTGATGGCTTTGAGACAAATTGCTTATGTTCCTCTATTGTAAGTCGATTCGGATAAAAACCTCAACCTTTTTGACTTTAAGGACCCCCTATTGTCCACAACAATATTTGAAGGCCCCCCTCACTCACAATTTCTACCCAATAAAATATTTTATAGCTTGACATACCAAGAAAGATGTATATTTGTTATAAAAAAATATATATATAATAAAAAAAAAATTCTTGATTTTTAATCATTTCAGCTTTTTTTTCATGCTTGTTTTGTCTTATTTTAAATAATTTTAAGTCATGTTGAAGGTCCCCTTGGAAGTTTGCTGGCTCCCTGGTTGACAACTACTATGCTAGATGCATAAATATAAACTGGTGATTTTCCCATGCAATCATGACTATATTCATGCATAAATTTGATGAATTACACAGTATATGTATGTGTCTTTAACTGTCCAGACTGCCCAATTCTGTCATTCATTATAGGCTTAGCATTAATGCTGTGGTAATCAGATCAGCACACATAACCATGTCCTGCTAGCCTAGATAAACCTTATGATACACACACACACATACAAACACACATCCTGCATCATGTCTCATACAAATCTAAGCCAATACACATATGCATGAATGCACAAAGCCAATCATGAATCCGCTCGTGACAGGAAGAGATTATCAGACGGATGAGACCGGGATGAGTTTCACAATCAAATAAATCACATAATCACTAATATAACATCGCACAAACACAGTTTTCAGTGCTCATTCTAGAGAAAACTACACAGTAATATAAGGAATAGCCTATCCAAACCTGTGAGAAGACTCTATTGCAGATTGTCTGTCCTTCTGTTGTTCTTACTGAACTGTTGGAGGAGGTTTCCAAAAAGTCTTCCTCTCTCAAGCGATTGACATCTCCCTGCACACCCCCATCACAGCCAAACAAGAATGGAGCAAAGCAACACACACTGCCTGGACACAGCCCGGGCATGATGGGTCCCTTCAGCCATCGACAGGTACACATACACTTTCACACAGTAACATGCTGATTTCCTTTGTGCTGCACCTGAAAGACACGCCTTCTTCTGAAAAAGAACTTCCTCTTACAGGTGAAGTGATAAGACTGCCCATCCTATTACGCACAGACCTACCGTGTGAGAATGAAAACACAAAGAGACGTGTAAAGGTCTATATTAATAACTAGAAAAACTGGTTTGGTAAGCGTCTTTATTCACAGAACTACAGGAAATCTCAAGCACCTATATTCAAGACAGATGTTCCTATTGGATCAGGACAGCAAAAAAAAGTAACATTTTTAAATGTCTTTATACTGTCACTTTTGATCATTTTAATGCATCCTTGCTGAATAAAAGTTTTCAACATTGATAATATACACACACACACACACACACACACACACACACAAACACATATATATATATATATATATTTATATATATATATATATATATATATATATATATATATATATATATATATATATATATATAAAGCATAAATAAATTTATAAGCATAAAATAAAATATTTTTTTCATAGTGTGATTTTTGGGGAATTGAATTCCCAATTAGGGTCAATTTGATCTGTTCCAACAAGGCCATACAAATCGAACAGTGCATGAGAGTTAAATTGTAAACATATTTCCACAATATTACTGGTTTTGTGTATGAATATCTATATATATATATATATATATATATATATATATATATATATATATATATATATATATATATATATAATTTTACAATTTCATATTTGTGTGTGTGTGTATATATATATATATATATATATATATATATATATATATATATATATATATATATATATATATATAAAGCATAAAATAAATGTCCTATTTGTCATCTGACAGACATGCTAAATGGAACATTTAGAAATATCTAGTAAACATCTTGACTGTTGAACATGCCTAGAAGTGTCAGTTTTAGAAACAGGTGGGATGTGGAAAAGATGAGCAAGATGCATTTGGTGAGTGGTGGAAAAAGACGGAAATACAGCCAGAAATACAAACAGTGAAGCATGAAGAGTGGGCTCTAATCTGATTCTCTTGTGAGTACTGCATAAGGAGACAATGTAATGAGCAAAACGATATGTTCATCTCTTTGACAGCAAACACTGAAAGACAGAGAGAATTTGTCCCTCTATCTTGTATTTGTACAAACCTTGTACAAACTACATGGGTTAAGTTAAGGTTTAGGGGTAGGTTCAGGGTTAGTGCCTAGTTAGTGTCATTACTATAATAAGTACATAGTATGTTCATGCGAAACTGGACTGTAAAATAAAGTGCTACCTTATCTTCAGTTCACATTACTGTCACTCTAAACCTCCCTGTCTTGATGTGTCTGCTGTTTTACAGCCTGGAAATGAGATAAAACATCTCCTTACTGTAGTGCAAGGCTGAATGAAGGAACACATCACCCCTTATGGCTCTGTTTATGAGAATAGGATGAATGAGAGCATTTGTGGGTTGCAGTTAATTGTGAAGACACTAGAGGGCGGTAGTTGCTGGAGCTAAAGCAGTACTGCAGTTATTTGTAACTGTCTGTCTCTGTTGAGCCCAAAAGCACTGATATACTAAAGTGTGTGCTGATCACACACACATTTACATACCCAAACACAATGTTCACACTGGTGCAATTTCACATGTGAAATATGCATTTTCACAGCTGACGTTAAATGGCAGCCCGTGATATTATGATGGCATGCAGGGTTGTCATAGCAACTACATTGGCCCCCTGGTTGGCGAGGAGACGGACGATCTGAAGGGCCACCAGGCCATACACACATACACATTGTAAATCTACACAAATTCCCACATCAACATGCTGGCCGAAAGGCAACCTGCTGCTGGAGAGGAAATGAAATGCTTTGTCACTTCCTGCGAGAGAGCGAAACAAACGCAGGGGGATTGGCAAAGTCACACGACATATGGAGCTAAGCCAGCTAATCTGTGTATGGAGAGAAAGAGCCCAATGCAAAATTAAACCTAATGAACCCGGTGTCAGATTTAGTGCATCAGAGTCAACACAATTCCCTCAGTGGATGCACAGCAGAAATTCTCTTCCGTATTTATACTGAATAAACCTTACTGGTACCAAGGGTAGATTATCTGAGTATACTATAATGATTAAAATGAGAAGAGGAAGTCGAAGGACAGTTTGGAAAATTAGAACATATGAACATGCGCACACACACACACACACAAGACTGCTGTGGGAGATCGCTCTAATCTCGTTGCAGAATTACGGATGACTGCTTCCAGCATACGCCACAAATCTGGGACTGATTCACATAATCCCTTGAGAGAGAGAGAGAGAGAGAGAGAGAGAGAGAGACAGACAGACAGACTGAAGACAATGAAGTAATGAAAAGAAGACAGGTTAATTGAAAAAGAGAAGAAAGTCTTAAAAAAAGAGTGCAGATCAAAACTGTTTTCGTCATTTAAAAATAATAATTTTGCCCAAAAGAAAAAAAACAAACAAACAATAAAAGCAGTGACAGGAAAAATAAAAATGTTAATATGTGTCAGTATTTATAATTTAAAATATTATGTACAGAAAATAAAATACAATTCAACAAGGCATTAATAAATATAAAGATGTAATAAATAAAAAAATATATGACATATAAATAGAATATGCAATAAATTCTGACAATCCCGTGCTAATCTTGAGTGCCTATAGAGTAGTATAGCAACCTTCATATCTCCAAAGAGTCTTTAGTTTTATCAGATTCACCGAAATGCACAACTCCACAATTTGCATCCACTGTTCTTTAATGTTGGGTTCTTTGGGAAGCTGAACAAAGTTCACCTCACAACCAAAAACACACTTCTTTGGTAACATTGTTGATTTCATGGTCTAGAAACTAAATGACAAATCTTTCTCAAGCCAGTACCCCGAACGAAGCACGTTTATGGGCGCGCTCTTATGAGAGAAGTGCCCATACAAGGAATTCCGCCCTTTATGATGTCATACAGGACCATACTCGAAAAAAAAAAAAACTTTCTGAAACTTAGACGAATGTATTTGGCACAGGCGTCATACGTCCAACTCGTTTTTTGAAACTTTAACCATGTTTAGCAAGAGAATCCAACTCTTTAACAGTGTAAGAATGCATGAAATTGCATTATATCCTCTTTAATAGTTAAAATATACAATATATAATACAAACCTGATTCCAAAAAAGTTGGGACACTGTACAAATTGTGAATAAAAAAGGAATGTAATAATTTACAAATCTCATAAACTTAAATTTTATTCAAAATAGAATATAAGTAACATATCAAATGTTGAAAGTGAGACATTTTGAAATGTCTTGCCAAATATTGGCTCATTTTGGATTTCATGAGAGCTACACATTCCAAAAAAGTTGGGACAGGTAGCAAATAGAGGCCGGAAAAGTTAAATGTACATATAAGGAACAGCTGGAGGATCAATTAGCAACTTATTAGGTCAATTGGCAACATGATTGGGTATAAAAAGAGCCTCTCAGAGTGGCAGTGTCTCTCAGAAGTCAAGATGGGCAGAGGATCACCAATTCCCCCAATGCTGCGGCGAAAAATAGAGGAGCAATATCAGAAAGGAGTTTCTCAGAGAAAAATTGCAAAGAGTTTGAAGTTATCATCATCTACAGTGAATAATATCATCCAAAGATTCAGAGAATCTGGAACAATCTCTGTGCATAAGGGTCAAGGCCGGAAAACCATACTGGATGCCCGTGATCTTCAGGACCTTAGAAGACACTGCATCACATACAGGAATGCTACTGTAATGGAAATCACAACATGGGCTCAGGAATACTTCCAGAAAACATTGTCGGTGAACACAATCCACCGTGCCATTCGCCGTTGCCGGCTAAAACTCTATAGGTCAAAAAAGAAGCCATATATAAACATGATCCAGAAGCGCAGGTGTTTTCTCTGGGCCAAGGATCATTTAAAATGGACTGTGGCAAAGTGGAAAACTGTTCTGTGGTCAGACGAATCAAAATTTGAAGTTCTTTTTGGAAAACTGGGACGCCATGTCATCCAGACTAAAGAGGACAAGGACAACCCAAGTTGTTACCAGCGCTCAGTTCAGAAGCCTGCATCTCTGATGGTATGGGGTTGCATGAGTGCGTGTGGCATGGGCAGCTTACACATCTGGAAAGGCACCATCAATGCTGAAAGGTACATCCAAGTTCTAGAACAACATATGCTCCCATCCAGACGTTGTCTCTTTCAGGGAAGGCCTTGCATTTTCCAACATGACAATGCCAGACAACATACTGCATCAATTACAACATCATGGCTGCGTAGAAGAAGGATCCGGGTACTGAAATAGCCAGCCTGCAGTCCAGATCTTTCACCCATAGAAAACATCTGGCGCATCATAAAGAGGAAGATGTGACAAAGAAGACCTAAGACAGTTGAGCAACTAGAAGCCTGTATTAGACAAGTATGGGACAACATTCCTATTCCTAAACTTGAGCAACTTGTCTCCTCAATCCCCAGACGTTTGCAGACTGTTATAAAAAGAAGAGGGGATGCCACACAGTGGTAAACATGGCCTTGTCCCAACTTTTTTGAGATGTGTTGATGCCATGAAATTTAAAATCAACTTATTTTTCCCTTAAAATGATACATTTTCTCAGTTTAAACATTTGATATGTCATCTATGTTGTATTCTGAATAAAATATCGAAATTTGAAACTTCCACATCATTGCATTGTTTTTATTCACAATTTGTACAGTGTCCCAACTTTTTTGGAATCAGGTTTGTATATATAATAAGTATATATTTTATAAAATAATGTGGAAGTAATTATAATATAAAATATTATGTAAATAAATAAATAGAGTTCAACTAGACATTAACATGAACATAAGGAATAATCCCAGATTAACAATCAATACTATGAATAAAACATCAGCAAGGCTAGAAGAAAGAGAAGAGATTATGACTAAAGAATCACAGTGTGCACCACACATACACAGTGTGAATGGAGGCCGAGGGAGAGGAAGAAAGAGATTGAGATGTTCCACAGAGGTGACAACACCTACAGAGTGAACACCTGCTGATCGTGCCATGAGCGCTGGACAGAACAAAGGCCTTTTGATTGAAGTCCTGTCACTGCTGCTCCCTTATGACATACACGCAAATGCTGGGATCAGTCACGACATGCTCCTCAACCCTGAGTGCTCTGCGGCTTGTGCCGTCTCCACGGGAACAATTGCCAGCCATTTCTGCTGAAGCGGGATGAGTGGCGTTCCGCTAAAGAGCCCACTGTCCCTCCTCAAACTCCTCCACAAACAACATTTCAGCCCTCACACAAGCTCCTGTCCACCTCATTACACATATGAGTGGAATATGTCTGCTGGACAGGTTTAAATGGTTGAAATATAGCCAGTAAAAGAAGAAAAAACTTTTCTTAAACTTTATTTAAAAAAGTTAAAATTTAAAGTTATTATTTTTTTTTTTTTACAAGATTGAGCGTTTAGACTTTAACCTAAAATTGTAGCATGCAAATATGACTGATCATTCTATTAAAAGTCCTTGTAGTAGAAAGGGGAAACACAAGTATAAATAAATATGTTGTTCATTTAAATGTTAAGTAAAGTAAAATATAATAAACTTTTTGCAATTTATATTTAAATTTAATTTGGTCAAAATACATAAGTACTTTACAGTGGCTGTCAATGGAGAAGGTATGTGGTTATAACATCTACCAGTAGGGACTAATTGTTTAAAGACGCGATGAAACAGAAGTAGCAACATATCTTTTCTTTCGTATTGTGAAATACATCCGAGTGAAACAGAATATTGAAAAAGGAAAAAAAAAATAAAAAATGTAGGAGGGGACTTGATTCCATTTATCGTTATTCATTCCATAAAAAATGAATGCAACTGTAAGAAAGGGGCGGGGTTTAAGCAGACAAGATGACTAAAGAAGTCCAGCATATGTGACCAGAGAAAAGTCTGTCATTTCATCGGAAGATTGAGACATTTTGATTAAAAATCATAAGGTACAAAAAAGTTAAATAAATATACTGTATACATAGATAATAAGGTCTATAATATGCATTTACAGCATTCATTTTTGTTTCATGCTGACTTTAAGTGAAAGTAAAAGTGACATGTGAATGCCAAATATGGTGACCCATGCATTTAAACCATCCAATTAGTGCACACACATTACAAGTAGTGAGTGGTGTGTAGTGAACACACACGCACATAACAGCCATTTGCTATGGTGCTCAGGGAGCGATTGAGGGTTAGATGCCTTGCTCAAGGTCACCTCAGTCATTTCCTGTCGGTATTGAGAATTGAACCCACAACCGTTGAGTTACCAGTCTGACTCTTTAACCATTAGGCCATTTTTTTTTAAGTTAACAACCCAAAACTGATTACCTGTATTCAGCTGAACATGGTTCGATTGAGTTCCTTTCTATTTAATTAAATTCAACAGAATACAATTCACATTTTTGTATTTGTCTGTAAATAAACAAACATTCATAAGTTAACATAGTTCATATAACCTTTGACAATTAAGTTTTGTTTAAAATTTTGTATATTAACATAATAGATAGCTGATAATATAATGCCAGTCCAGTAAAAATGGATAAAGAGATGAAGAATAGACTGAATTATTGCTTGTGGTTGTACTGAATATCTCCTTAACAGTCCCACTGTGTTGTTGTTGTTGTTGTTGGCAGGGTTGCCAGATCTACAATCACAAAAATTGTTTTGAAAGGCAAGCTATAAAACACAACAAGCTTAATTAAGCCTTAATCAATCCCTATATCACAAACACATAAACAGACCGAACACAGCGAGTCTAGTGGGAAAGATAGATTACAAACCACATACAGCTGTCGTGAATGTAAGTGCACACTCACACACAGCAGAGAAAGAGAAAGCGCTGTTAAAGGCTAACATTCCACTTAACCTTTCCAGTGAGACACACACACACCTGACCTAGCACCTGTTCTGTGAGTGCAGGTCGCAGCTGTACACCTGTATCGTCTCGTCTCCTGACTGTGTTTAAGTGAATGTTATTATATTTTATCATGTGAGTGTGCGTCTTGTCAGCAGTTCTTCTCTTTACTGGCAGCGCTCGGCTTCCTCAGGCAGTGAAATGTTTCTTTTTTTTGCTGAATTAATCAATCACTGAGCATGATCTTTATGCAGATGAATCTCTCTAGATAAGTGAAGAGAACTGAAACTTTCCAAACATTCAAATCACATCCTCTTAACGTCAACATGCATTATGAGTAAGATTTATAATGACTGGGTTCTTCAGGAGGCTGTAGGCTGATCACACCATCTGATCACACACACGCATATCCCCTTTCCACCATAATGGTGGCGGTGCCAGAGCCAGCGCTTGGCTGGGGATCTGAGGACCTTTCTCAGATCTGGTCTTCTGACATTAGTTTTGAGAATATATTAGATCCAAAGTAATTTAATTAAGCATCTTTACACAGCTCAAAGAGATTGGGATAGGCAACAACTACACTTAAGATGACAGTCTTTGCTACCTATTGATGAGGCATAGCTAGGTTAACTATTTATTGTATCTAGCTATTGTTAAAGTTTAGTTGGTTATTGTGTTTTGTGCATCTTTTCCCCTCTTCTACTCTTATTCCAAAGCAAATTCAACATTACTGTTCAAAAGTTTGGGGTCGGTCAGATTTTTTACTTTTCTCTCTTTTAAGAAATCTCTTATGCTCACTAATACTGCAATTATTTGATCAAAAATACAGTAAAAACAGTACTATTGTGAAATTTTATAACTGTTTTCTATTTTAATATATTTTAAAAATGTATTCCTGTGATGGCAGAGCTGAATTTTCAGGATCATTAAGTTAGTCTTCAAGGTCACATGATTCTTCAGGAATAATTCAAAAATGCTGATTTGGTGCTCAAAAAACATTTCTTATAGTTGTGCTGCTTAAAATTTTTGTGGACACCGTGATACATTTTTTCCAAGCAGCAACCTCCCTCCTTTTCATGTGAGGCCAATACAGAAGTAGATTAAAAAGCAATTCATCGACTGGCCACTAGGGACAGGCTCCAAAAGAGAGCAGAATCTCATTGAGTCCCATGTTAAAGTGCCTAACTTTACAGCAGAAATAGACATGTTTACAAGTTGGTACGAATTGTGGTTTTGGTCTATACTGATCATTTTGCCCTTCATGACAACTCTGAGGGGGGTGAATCCGTTTAAATTATATTAAGCCTTAAAGTTCTGCATAATTAAGGGCGTGGTCACTTGAGTGACAGGTGGATTGCTGTTGTCTGTGAGCCGTCACTCATTCCAGCCGCTGAATTTGGCATCTCTGGCATGTTTGTGCTTTTTTCTGGATTATTTTATACAATTATAACATAATAAGGTTCACCGCGTTAACAGTTGAGACAGGTGTGCGTCTGTGTGCACGCATGCGGAAGTAAAGGATCGTCTTGGCATTGGCTAAAAGTTTTGTTAGTGAGATTTACTATGACTATGGCTGGAGAATATCCCTCTCAAGACACCACAAACTCCGACAGCACTGCTTGGATATTATAACTAAAACTGCTGCATTTTTGACACAGGCTCATTTTTTTTGTGAGATATATAGTTTTACAACACAAACGCTACCCAGGTTGCATAATTTCTTGAAGAACAATGATGGAGAGCAGATCATTCAGAAGAAAATGTGATGCAAACAATGGATAATATATTAATATTTAATGGTTTTAAACTTTTGTGGACAAAAAGTACTGTTTTTTTTTGTTTTTTTTGTTTTTTTGTTTTTTTTGTTTTTTACAGTCATGGACATTTTACCCAAGTGCCATGGATTGGATTCATTTCGCGATCACTATTTCATTATAAAGGTTATTATGAAGTCCCGTTTGATTTTGTCGTGTTGATGTGCAAACCTGACACAAATTACAATTACTGGTGCTGGAGAATATCGTAAAAAAGATGCCATAGATTGACAGTAAACCTTTATAACTTTCTAAAAATAAAACTTATTAACTAATAAAGATAAGTTATATCATTAGAATATTAATATTTTAGATCCCTTTGCCTGCTAGCATGGTCACGTCGAGCTAGGTGGTGTGGTTTCAGTAACCATGGCACCTCAGATCAACCACGTCCAGCCTCTTTGCCCATTTTCAGTTATCCGGGAGTGACATGCAGTGACGCGCAGCGGCCTCATTTTCGCCTCAAAAATTGCTGACGTCACAGACACTACGTCCATATTTTTTTTACAGTCTATGATTTTTTCAGGATTCTTTGATGAGAGTTCAGAGACGATAACACACATTCAAACAGTGTGTGTCCAGACTGTGAGATTCCACAGCACCCTGTGATCTCTCCCTCTCCCCCACTAAACCATATTGCCCCGTGTGACCAGCAGCTCATTAACATAAAACTAATTATGACTCACTCTCTCTGTCATTTTCTTTCTCTTGACAGCCAATACTATGCTTTGTGATTGTCTGTGATGAATACATGCGTCGTCATACAAACTACTTCTTTACCAAGTCTTACGTCAGTGTGGATCTTCCATCTCTCTGGTCTCTGAAGCAGGATGTGTGCCGATATCATCTTCCACAGGATAATCAGACAGGATCATATAACCCGCTCCAGTTCAATTACAGTAAACCACTCCAATCAGCTGATTCCAGCAATAACACACAGCTAGCGACGTCCAGTTAGTATGTACCTATCTACTCCTCTACTTCAATCACATTTTCATTTCTCCAACTTTCCCTTACTCTCTCCACTCATAAAAAAGTACTAAAAAGCACAGTGGTATTACCGTGGATTTTCAACATGCAATTTCAACACAATTCTAATACAACAGTGCTTTTTAAGCACATACCAAAATACATGAATATGGCAATCATTCTTCATCATGGTATATACCAGAGTACTGTATTATTGCCATCTCACATCTCACAACACAATTCCCACAACATGGTATCACCATCACCTTTACTGGAACTCTCTCTTTCCATCTCTGTCTCAATATAACAGGAACGGGTGTGTGAATGGATCCCTCACTGTACTTTAAAGCAGCCCATAATAAGGATGCAAGGACGCATTAAATTGATCAAAAGCAACAAATATGCATAATGTTACACAAGATTTCTCTTAATTCTTAGTTCTTTTTAACTTTATATTCATCAAAGTACCCTGAAAAAATATAACCAGGACAACTGTTTTCAACATTTATAACAATAAGAAATGTGTCTTGAGCATCAAATGAATCACATTATAATGATTTCTGAAGGATCATGTGACACGTTCAGCTTTGCCATCACTGGAATAAATTACATTTTAAAATATATTCAAATAAAAAACATTTATTTATTTTAAGTTTTTTTTTAAAAATTGTACTAATATTGCACAATATTGCAGTTTTACTGTATTTTTGATCAAATAAATGTAGCCTCTGTGAGCATAAGAGACTTAAAATATCTTTTGAACAGTAGTATAAATAATGAATGCTTGTACACACTTCTGCATAGATATGAACTCTCAATGGAATCTAAAGCATTTCTTCTGGAGTGGTTAAAAAAAATATTATAAAAAAAATCTATTTAAAATCTACCTGTAAATAAAGTTTAAGGAGTTTTAGGATTTTGAAAAAAATTAAATACAAAGAAAGGTTATGACTAATTGAATAAGAAATATTTAAAGGGGGGGTATCACGCACAGTTTCTGCCAATCTGATGTTAATCTTGAGTAGTAGTGCATCCTTCATATCTCCAAAAAGTCTTTAGTTTAATCATATTTATAAGAGATAAATACGCTGTACTGAGTATTTCCGAAAACAGCCGAGTGCCTGGAGGCGTGTCGTTGTGAGCGGAGATAGAGTGACGAGCTATCACGTGTATGCGCAGCTTTTGTGTAGAGATCGTCTACAAGCTATCAAGGGTCAGCTAAACAACTGTATTTAAACACACACTACACCATTGCATTATCCATGGATAACTTTTGAGTCACTATAATGAATATAGCGTATGAATGATGAATAACGAATTTATGAATTCACTACATTTGTATCGTTTACATTACGTTTTATGCACTCAGGCACCTATTGACAACAAACTATCGACAGCAGTTTTACTCACCACCTCAGTTCCGACTCATGACCGGGATCATTATCACTGTAACCGCTCCATCTTTCAGTTTCAAACGATCTGTAAATCCAGCGCTGAACTGGGCCTTGTTTATGAAGCCATAAGCGCCTGAGGGCTCGAGCAACCACGGAAAAACACAAGATATTCTCCATTCATTTTAACCAATAAAAAAGTGATTGTAATGATTCGTTTCTATGGTTATTTTAATAACAAATGTCGAGAGTGCATCAATGTATTGCATGTGAACAAAACTCTCAGCTCAACTTAACGCTGGGTTCTTTGGGAAGCAAGGTTATCTTTCCCTCACAACCAAAAACACACTTCTTTGGTGACACTGTTGATTTCATGCAGTCCTGTGACCTGTGCAGCGCTGCCGACGACTTCCATAAACCCGAACGCGTGTTGATAGGCATGCCGTGTGCCCTTGCTCTCTCGCGCTGGTCGGAAGAAGTGCCCCTACAAGAAAATTCCGCCCTCGTTGACATCACTTAGGACCATACTTGAAAAAGAAATCCGACAGCTTTTCTAACCAGTGTGAAAGTAATGTTGCACATACAATTAAGAGCTATACATCATTTTAATCTGTGGAATATCTTCTTTTATTTGTGTACACTCAGAGTAAAAACACAATGTTGTGCTTTTTGTAAAATAAAGAAAACTAACATGATGCGTGATCTCTCGTCTCCCTCTGAAGGAAGTCCAATCTGATAGTTCTCAGAAAATGAACTGTAACTTAGTGAATACTAATCACAAAAAAATTAGACTTGTGTCTAAAGAAATGTCACGTTTTAAATCGTGTAAGTCAAATCGAAAACAAACATTCTGTGTTTATGTAATCTGTATGAAAAGAGAGCCATGTCAGAAGTCCGTGATTCAGCTCATTATCCGCTAATGCGGCCACACCCACGGAGCCAGCGCTATTCAGAGGCAAATTCAGTCAATACATGCATACATCGTCTCAATCGTGTATTTATTGTCTTGAAAAGTGTTTTGAATAGCCATAGTTAGCGATCTCTGGCCTCTGTTCGTTCAGTTATTTCCTGGATTGCCTATTCTTCTTTAGCATTGGTATTTGTGGACTAAATGTGCACAGAGAGCGCCCTCCGGCTGCAAGTATGAATTGAAAACAGTATCCAGCGTTTACAGTGATGACAATAAATAATGAATAAATACTCCTCTGTATAGAAAATTGACATAAACATGAGAATCCATCAATATTTCTCCAAATGTGCATGCTTTAAGCTAAAAGCCTATATGAAATGCCATAGAGGTAACATAACTGTTCAGATACTTTGTATCATATAAATGCATTATATTTTAATAATAGAATACCATTATTTTAAATTGTAATAATATTTCACAGTATAGCTGTTTTTTCTGTATGTTTGATTTACATTATGATGAGCTTGAGACATGATCAACAAAGGGTTTTTTCACAGCCTACCTGACTGAAAGAGCTCAATATTTATGCAGCTCATTAGAGCTCTTTATGTGATTCTTTTGTCTTCTCAGGTGAGAATCACCCATTATTCATGATTATTCACACCTCCACACATACTGTGTTTCTTGACCAACGATGTTTTAGAAAATTTAAATCTCTCTATTATTTTATATGGAGTAGAAATATTAGTAGGAATAATTTTTACATAATCTTGAAGCAAAAACTCTAGTCTACAACCTCCAATACCCAGAAGTCTTGTGAACAAAGATTGAATATATATTTTTTGGCTTTATTTCAGTGACTTAAGTTTTTTGTTTTTTCAATAACCACACATAAACGTTATTCCTTCAAAAACACAAACATGTACATACATGTTGCTCACATATTATTGTAGCCTAGTTTGTGCTGAATACAGTGTAATGACACTTTTTCCATTAATATGTTTATGAACAACTGGAAAAAACACAAATGTCAGGGCATGTCAAAACTTCTCCAGGCCCCAAATCAGCCTCAGATCCCTGAGGGTTAACAGTGTAAATAAATCAGAATACATGAAATAGCATTATACCCCCCCTTTAAGATTCTGCACTATTTCTAGGTCACTAATCAAAAAAAGTACATTTGTGATATTATTGTTGTGCTGATAGCATAAATTGATCTAAAAAAAAAAAGGCAAATCTGCAGCAGGGAGTTCCTCTGTCACTTCAGTGTGAACGCAAAGAGTATTTCACATGCTAAACAGCCTGTGACAGCACACTGTAAGTGCCAAACTCAAAAAACACCTCATTTGCATTCCGATTTGCATATAGTCTCAGGTCAAATAGTCACATTGTTGCTAATAGATGTTAATAAGAAACTGTTAGTACAAGAGATTCAACACAGAGCCAAATCTGAGAGTGAGTCTGTGTACAGATTACAGTACATATGTGCTGGAGAGCACTCAGAGGCTCTTGTAGAAAGAACTCCATCTGTGTGTGTGAGTTTGTGACTAAGTGTGTGTGGGTTTATATGGGTGAAGTATAGAACATCTATGTATGAATTAGCGCTTTAATTTAATTTAATATTACATGAATGGTATTTTACTTGTTTACTTTTCTTAATTTACTTTATTTGCTCAATTTCTTAGTGTATTCAGATATGACAAAACACTTACTTCCTAGCAGTACTGAAGTGCAGTTTTTTGTCATGCCAATAAAACTGTGTGTGAATGAGTGAATGTGTGTGCGTGTGTCTGTTTTTGTGTGTCATGAGTATGTGTGTCCAGTGTGGTAGTCCTTCAGTAGGGGTGTGAAAGGCTCACCCCTTCTCTCGCTCCATCCACCATGCAAATGAGCCCTATACACAGCTCTCAATAATACTCACACACAACCCGACACTCATCTCACCGTCCTCCCACTCTCTTGTCCTCTCTACTTTCACTCCATCCCTTCTGTCTATTTCAGGCCTGTGCAAATCATTTCATTTCTTAACCCCCCTCTTCTCCTGTCTTTGTCCAATTTTATACCTTCTTGTTTTCTTGAGTGTTCTTTATTTAGCAGAGCAAGGCCCTAATTTACATAGCCTATGGCCACTGTGAGAGAGAGAAAGAGGGAAATTCCTCT
This sequence comes from Chanodichthys erythropterus, assembly GCF_024489055.1. Taxonomy (NCBI): domain Eukaryota; kingdom Metazoa; phylum Chordata; class Actinopteri; order Cypriniformes; family Xenocyprididae; genus Chanodichthys; species Chanodichthys erythropterus. The sequence continues at coordinate 9,138,785 of NC_090231.1, read as the reverse complement.
GGCTTTCTTGATGGTACTGAAGGCTAAATCCACACCTCTCGCACCATCTCTCTCTCCTGCAAGTGCTCAACACAAGCCAAACAGGGAATCGAAGAAGAAAACAATACTGCTGCCAACTATATCTCAGTGTGTCTTCCTTTGCATATGATCATGTTGTTTCAGGCAGAGATGTTTTCACACATCTCTCAAAAAATCGACCAGAGTCACATTTTCTCCATTCGTCTTTGCATCTCATGTGTTTTTAAAGAACATGGAGCCCCCTGAAAATGGCCGCACTATTCAAATCATATTCAAAAAAATCCAGATTATTACTAAAAATAGCCATCTAAATATAGCCCACATCAACACACGATATAAAAGCGTCAAGGCCGGAATTGTTTCTCAGGACCACATGTTCACCTTGACATGCAAAACATGCTGATTTACAAGTCAAATTTAAATGATATGACATCTGACAAGAGACATGAGCTACATACACAAACACCTCTTCATTTGTGAATTTTTACCATAAGCAATATTTGGATTATTTGATTATTAGTGGTGCTCGCTAGCATCACTATAATTATAGTTCATACTTGCATTACACTGCCATTTAAAAGTTTAGGGTTGGGAAGTTTTTTTTTTTTTTTTTAAATAATATTTTTATTCACATTAAACTAATCAAAAGTAACAGTAAAAACATGTACATTGTTAAATAAATAAATGCTGTTTATATTCATTTATATTCAAAAAAATGCATCAAGGTTTCAATAGAAATATTAAGCAACACTATTGTTTTCAACATTGATAATAAGAAATGTTTCTTGAGCAGCAAATCAGCATCTTAGAATGATTTCTGAAGGATTATGTGACACAGCAGACTGGAGCAATGGCTGATGAAAATTTAGTTTTGCCAAAAATTAAAATTTAAACATTACCATTTTTCCTGTATTTTTGATCAAATAAAATGCAGCCTTGGTGAGCATTTTAAAAATGATCTTTCTTTCAAAAACAAAATCTTACCGACCTCTAACTTAGGGGTCTGTTCAAATACCTAATCCTAAGTAGTAAACTTTTTACCATATTTATTTATTTATGGGATGTATGATTGTAAATATCAGCCTTTGAGTGCAGACATGAATGACTTCAAACTGTGTATTCTAAACAATCAGACATATTTTCCTAGTATACAGTAAAACAGGCAAACAAATTAAATAAATTCACCTTATCTACCACACATCAATGCATTAAAAACCACCCAGAACACCTCAGCAACATCACGGCAAGGCCCGGCGACCACCCACAATTCCCTAGCATTGTGGAGGCGACTTCTGTATGGGCAAACACCACTCACATTATCTTCAGAAAATTTAAGTTCATTAATCAAATCAAATTAAACAAAATAATTATAAACTAGTTGGAAAAATTGAAAACAAAGTCACTGATGATTAAAATATTCCAAGAAGAATTCTACATGATGTTGATTTTCTAAGAGAGGGCATGCTCAATGTGAACACACTTCTAGAAAGTGAATAAAAATAGACATTGCTTGGAGCCATAGTGAGTGAGAGGAAGCATAACTGTGTGTGTGTATTCTCCTCCGCAGTTTGTTAGGGTCAGTGTGAAGAGCGCTGGTGTGTAGTGTGCTCTCTCTGGCCGCCCCCTCAGGCCCTGCTGTTGTGTAACCACCGCATTGCAGTCGCACACACAAACACATAATGACTGAAGTGGCATATATGTGGGATAACACAAGTGTCTTCATGTGTTTATGTGTGAGGGTCAAGTTTTGCCCACATTGTGGAGACCAAATATCCTTACAGGGATAGTAAAATGTGTGATCAGAATGTGAGGATAGCCTCCAGACGAGAAACAGCTTAATAAACATATAAATAATGTCTTAATAAATATGCAAAACAGTTTCTATGATGGTTATGTTTGGGGTTAGCAGCAGGGTCATTGTAGGGATCCCAAGACTCAAAAAAGGGAACGATTGTACATTTTTCAGAGAGGGTTTTATGGTCTACAAACTGTCTAAAAGCTAAAGCAAAGAACTAAAAAATATTATTATACTAAGTAGCTAGTCAATAGATGGATGATTATTCAAATTTCTTGAGCCAGATGATATGGGATGGAAAAATATATCATTATCTCAATATATAATAATCAAGGTCAATGAAAAACAAACATGTGTATGTTTTGGCCTTTAGGGGTGTGAAATTCCACACACTATATTGTTCTATATTTGTGTCAATGATCCCTGAAGAACCTTTAACATCTACGTGTTCAATGCACAAAGGGTTCTTGGTTGAAAAGATTATTGAAAAGTTCTTTACAAAGAATGGTTCTTTTAAAAACTTTTCACTGAAATGTTTTTGGGGAAACCCAAAATGGTTCTTCTACATAGCATTGCTGCAAAAACCCTCTTTGAAACCTTTATTTTTAAAGGGGTAATTCACTGCAGGGGCAATAAATGAAATTGGTGCTACCTGACTAGAGAAGGGAAAAAAAAGCTGTTGTCTTCCCTTTTGCCAAAGAGGTAGGAAAACTTCAATGCCCACAATGCACTGGGCATCTTGCCGTCCAAGGCCAGTCCCACCAGTCCCACCAGTCTGCTATGGATAAGCTTACCAGAGTCAAATACCGCCTTGCTTTAGTAGGAAATACTTCTTAGCAAACTTGTAGTCATAATAGTGTCGACTGTTCCCATAATGGTGTTCCCAGTTGCAAGGATTAAAGAATAAACGCTTAGCGAAAAAAGTGAGTTACTTTTGGTTTCCAATTAAGGATTCAGTGTGTTGTAGGCAGCAGAGAAGCAAAGAATCATAAATATGGAGAGAGCACTGTGATGGAAAATCTGAAAAACCTCTGTGTTTGTAGTCTGCATTTCAAATTGAATGACAATGAACACAGTGTTTTAGGCCAAATGGAAGGGAAAAAACTGAAAGAAACTGCTGTTCCATCAGTTCTACCCAACCTCCCAAAGAAAATGCGGTCATGTACAGGTAAGAAAGCTCTTTCCATAGCTGTTCCATTTTTACCATAATGCTGTTTAAAGAGTAGACAAAGTACAATACAATTTTCAGTGATAATACAATACCCTTACAATAACTGTTCTGTTAATAACCCTCTGTCAATCCGACTGTCTGTGGACGGGGTACAAAAATGCAGAAGTATAATCTGTAGTTTTCACGAAAGCCCTGGAGCTGTCAAAAGTAGTGACTTTTGCTGACAAATAAGTGTGAATTTCTCATTCCAGGTAACATGGAGAATGAGTAAAAATTGTTAATTTACATATACTACAGATATTGTAACTGGGGACGCACCGATACCAGTATTAGTATCGGGCCCGATACCAAACTCATGTACTTGTACTCTTACTCGTAAAAATACCCCCGATACCAAAGACCGATACCTCACGTGACGTAACGGACAGAATTTTCCGTGCACAGATGCACCGGCGGCAGAAGCAGAAACAATGTTGCCTCAGGGGTGTGGAAATACTTCAAAATTAATGATGACAACCCACACATTGCGAACTGCATGCTTTCAGTCACAATTTGATATCGATTAGTGAAGGCGGGATAGGCGGAATCCCAGTTCACTCAGACAACACGCGATCAGTTCTCCTTGCGCCTGATTGGTCAAATGCACACATAGTTGTCAAAATGTCCATCGTGTGGAGTATCTCACGTAAACACAGTCGGTTATGGGTTAAGTGAACATAAACATTTGGGTGAAAACAGTATAAGCCTACAGGATATGTGTCCGTATCCATGGATTCGTAGGGACCATAGATTAAATAAATATTTGTCATTAAAGTTAATAAAACAACAAAAGATGATAAATGTATGCATGGTAAATAAACCTACTGTATCTGAAAAACAAGTTTATTTAATTTGTAGCTCTATAGTATTTGTTGTATTGTTTGTAATTTGTTTGTAAATTTCTTTTTATATAACAACAATTATATATATCTTGGTAACTATGCCCTTTTAAGGTTACTGGACACTGACATTTTTGTTATTTAAGTTTGTGACAAGCACATAAAAATTATTACCTTTTTCATTAGAGTAATAATAAAGAAGCTGCCCTACATTCTACAATCATTAGTCTCACTGTGTTGTGCTTGGAAAACTGCAACATCACCAAAAAAAAAAGAAAAAAAGAATGAAATTAATAAATGTATAGGCATCTGTATCGGTGAGTACCAGAAAAAAAATATCTGTACTCGTACTCGGTCCTTAAAAAATGGTATCAACGCATCTCTAATTATAACAATAGAAAGCGGATAGAAAATATGTGAAGCTACACTTTAACAGTGTACGCTAAAAACAACAATGCTGTTCATCACAGAGAGGGAACAACAGAGATAGATATGAAAATAAATATAGAAAACAGAGATTGTAAGAGCAGTGGTTATGCTCACAGCAGGTGTTTAGAGCCTTGCCTGAATCTTCTGCTCCAACAATCTCACATTAGGAGAACATTTCCCATTGTTCCTTGTTTCATCAAGCAATCATGGACAAATGGTAAAGATTGAGAGGAGAACATAATCTGACCACGGGAACACATTCTGGTCCCTGGGGGCACTGTGCAACACACACAGCTTGACACGTTTAGAAACGCAGTGGGAGACAAGTTAAAACGGTACAGAAAGAGAAAGTGGGAAGGGGCTGGATAAATGGCATTCTGTCTATTTACGGGTGACATCTTTCCAATATCCAACAGCAGGTGATAAACAATGTGAGGAGAGAACGAGAAAGAGCGAATGATGGAGAGAGAGACCGAGAGAGGCTGCTAAACTATGTTAGAGTAAATATAAGAGGAAAACACACTTTCTCTGTGACACACAGTCATTTCTCAATATTATTTCTTCAATCTCACACACAAACAGTGTCACAATGTGGCTCTGAGACAGCAGCAGAGGCCGCAGACAGGGACCAAACTGAGAATAAATATAGCTAAACTAAATTTAGTCTACTAAACTCATGAAAAACTATACTGATTAGCATGAGGGTGAGAGGGAAGCTCAAAGACAACTCCCAATAACCCCTGCTCCACCCAGCAGAATGCTGTGGTGAAATCCGCTCGTTGCAACAGGCCTCCTGTGTTCTCACTGCAATACCCAGCTCTTACACCGCACTCTTAGGCAAGTTTCTGAAAGTTACAAAATAAGTGAATAGCAGTGTAGAGGTCAAAGCATAACTGTGCTGGGTCATTCCAGTGGGCAACGGGGGTTCAGCTATTGCAAAATGTGTGTTTAACAAGACTTTACTTCAAGGAAGCCTGTTTTCATTGAGTAAAAACAAAAAACAAATTAAAAATGTATATATACACACACAGTTGCAAAAAAAGTATGTGAACCACTTGCACAATCAGTGAAAATGTGAATAATTTAATAAAATAAAATACAAAAACAAAATAAGAGAGATCATACAAAATGCACGCTATTTTTTATTTAGTACTGTCCTGAGTAAGATATTTTACATAACAGATGTTTATATATAGTTGACGAGAAAAAAAATAGCAGAATTTATTAAAATGGCCCCGGTCATAAGTTTGTGAACCATTGATCACAAACTTAGTATCTTAATACTGTGTGTCGCTTCCTGGATGATCTATGACTGTTTTTTTTTGTTTTGTGATGGTTGTTAAAGGATTAGTTCACCCAAAAATGAAAATTCTGTCATTTATTACTTACCCTCATGCCGTTTCACACCCGTAAGTTAAATTAAGATATTTTTGCTGAAATCCGATGGCTCAGTGAGGCCTGCATAGGGAGCAATGACATTTCCTCTCTCAAGATCCATTAATGTACTAAAAACATATTTAAATCAGTTCATGTGAGTACAGTGGTTCAATATTAATATTATAAAGCGACGAGAATATTTTTGGTGCGGCAAAAACCCCCCCAAAAAAACGACTTATTTAGTGATGGCCGATTTCAAAACACTGCTTCATGAAGCTTCGGAGCGTTATGAATCAGCGTATTTATAATATTAATATTGAACCACTGCACTCACATGAACTGATTTAGATGTGTTTTTAGTGCCTTTATGGATCTTGAGAGAGGAAATGTCATTGCTGGCTATACAGGCCTCACAGAGACATTGGATTTAAACTAAAATATCTTAATTTGTGTTCCGAAGATTAACAAAGGTCTTACGGTTGTGGAACAGCATGAGGGTGAGTAATAAATGACATAATTTTATTATTTATTTTGGGTGAACTAACCCTTTAATGGAAACATGGTGCATTAAGAGTCGGGGGTGAAAACTTTTGCACAGGATGAAGATGTCACAATTTTTCTTATTTTGTTTAAATATCTTTTCTTTTCTTTTTTCAGTACGCCCTTCGGAAGCAAAAGAAGAAACTTGCATGTTTCCCGGAAAACAAATTAAGTACAATTTACCTTGATCTTCAAATTCAAAAAGTTTTCACCCCCGACTCTTAATGCATTGTGTTTCCTTCTGGAGCATCAGTGAATGTTTGAACCTTTAATAGTTGAGTTTGAGTCCCTCAGTCGTCCTCAGTGTGAAAAGATGGATCTCAAAATCATACAGTCACTAGTAGAAAGGGTTCAAATATGCAAAAGATGCTGGAAAACTGAAGAATCTGTAGGACCTGGAGGATTTTTCTGAAGAATATTGGGCAGTTTAACTGCTCAGGACAAACAAGGGACTCGTAAACAACCATCACACAACAAAAAATAGTCATAGATTATCCAGGTAACCACACACAGTATCATAAACTTTTGAACGGGGTTATTTAAATAAATTCAGCTATTTTTTTGTCTTGTGGACTATATGTGAACATCTCTTATGTTTCATCTTTTATGTATCTATATTACTCAGGACAGTACTAAATAAAAATTTAACATGCATTTTGTACGATCTCTCTTATTTTGTTAAAATGATTCACATTTTCACAGATTCTGCAAGTGGTCCACATATTTTTTTCTTGAAACTGCACAAATATATATCTAGTCAAGAAACATTTTCTTTTTAAAAACATTTTTTTTTTTGTTTGTCACAAGTCATTTTATGTGACATACAATAGCAATTACAAAAAACAAATTTGCAGTAGTCACAAATGTACAGTAAAGCCACAATTACGAAAAATCAATGTGAAGCTGCAATATTTAGTCACAACTGTATTTTTATTTATTTTTTTACACTGAGGTGGAAACAGGCTTCCTTACTTCCATTAGTGGACATGAGAAGTAGTTTTTTTTTAATGATTAGAAGTTGTGTTTAGAGGGAAAAAATAGTGGTTCTTACAAAAAAGGTATACTTCACATAGAAATTAAAATTCTGTCATGATTTACTCAATCTCATGTCATTATAAATCTCTGTGACATTCTGTCTGACTGAAACATTCTTCAAAATATCTCTGTTAGTGTACTGCAAGAAGAAAGTAAGCCATAAAGGTAAAGCCATAAAGCCTTGTTGGTACATAAAAAGGTGAAAGTTTTTGACATTTTGAGCAGAGGAAGCACGGATGTGGTTTGTAGTGCAGGACAAAAAAATGCATATATGGTGCTTGTGTTTTCTCTCACACATGCATATATACAGATACACAGCGGTGTCTTCTATTCCTTTATCTTTTTTGGGTTTTTTTGTCTCTGTTTCTGTACTCAGGCATGCTGCTTCCTTCCCAAACCCTCAAACACACTTGATTGAGGAGGTGTGTGTGTGGGTGGGTGGAGAGGGTGCTTCAGTGCTTTCATCTCAGGGTGACACAGAATCCCTCACCAGTATTATATCATCTGCACCTGCACTCAGTGTGTGTTTGCCTGTGTGTGTGTGTGTGTTTATGTGGGTGCATGGGGGCAACCACACCTGCCTCCTTAATGTAAACTCTTGATGGTGACACTATCTTAAGACGGCAGAACACAAGGAAGCCCTCCTACCCCACCTCAGAGTATGATTCAACAAAGCTTTAATGCAACAAAAGTAAACAGTATAGCTAAAAATACAGTACACTGTATTTCTGTAGATTGTGCAAGGGATTGTTCACTTAAAATGAAAATGATGTTATCATTTATTCACCCTTATGTTGTTTCAAACCTGTATGCCTTTCTTTCTGACTAAAATGTCCTTTAAATTATGTTTATTTTTCTACAGAAGAAAATAAGTAATTGGTGTTGCTCATAAGAAATAAAGTCTTACAGGTTTTGACAGAATTTTGTTTTTAGGGTGAACTAGCCCTTTAATCATAAAGAAGTTGGGAATGGACCGAAATTGTACAAAAATATTTTGGATATGGTATGATGACAAGAATCAGTCATCTACCTTGACATAAATTTTGAAACATATTTTTTTAAAATTTAGAATAAAGTGTCCCGTTCTGAGTGCCACAATGCCCCATTCTACACTTTTCTCCTCTAATTTTCAGGAATTCTGTACCTTTCCTGATTCAGTGGCTATTGAACATGATCACTCAGTGTGTACATGCTCAGTTGGTAATAGGATCCTCTTCCAGTTCATTTTCTCTTTATGTCTCCTTTGTAATTCCTTTGTTATTTCCTTTTCTCATAATTCCAAATAAATGTTTTGTACCATGTTTAGTGCCTGATGTTTATGCTTGATTCATCAAAGATGCCAGGAAACAGGAGAAGAGTTTTAGGCTAAAACCAGCTAACAGTAAGAGCATGAAATACAAATTCACCCTATTTATTTTCTAAATGCATCTTGACCTTGTAATTTTTAATCAAAATGTCATAACTCTATCTTATTTTGAAATGGCAGATCTGGTGATGTATTATTATCAAGTTATTAAGTCCACATAAACCCTGTCCCTTTTTTAAAATCGACTGCAAACTTGTATTCAGATCTACTTCCATCCAATCAACAACCAGTCAAAAAAGCAATCCCCCTTCTTACATATTTTCTGCTTCATTAGGATCACAATATGGAAGAAATTATATGTTATGTAACGAATGGAGACTCAGGTAGGGGATCCAAATGCAGCGTTTTATTAGAAGTGAGCGTAGTCATACAGGCAGGGTCAATCAGGAGCAAACAGGAACAGCGAGGGACAGGCAGAATCGTGGTCAAGATACAGGCAGAAGATCAGGGCTGGCAGATATCATTCACAGAACAGGATGGCAAGGCAAGGGTCAAAGGCAGGAACAGGAACAGACAGGGAAACAGGATAATCACAGGGAAACGCTTAGAATTGACACACAGAGTAATCAAGACTTCGCAAACTGGTGGTGTGAGTGTGAGTCCTTTATAGTCCTGGTAATGATGTGCAGCTGGGTGTGGTGATTAGTGTGGAGTGATTGTGAAGTGACTGCAGGTGATAAGCAATGGAGGATCATGGGAAATGTAGTCCGGGATGTGACAGGAACAGACGTTGATCATGACATAACGCCCCCCTCCCGGAAGGCGCGTCCTCGCGACGTGAAGGAACAGCTAGGGAGGGGGGGTGGGTGCATTGGAGATCTAGTAGCAGCCAGGAACGGGATCTCCAATGCAGCCCCTGGAACTCGGGCAGCCACGGTGGGTCAGGTGGCTCGGGCGGCCACGGCAGGTCAGGTGGCCTGGGCGGCCACGGTAGATCGGGTGGTTCAGGCAACCACGGCAGGTCAGGCGGCTTAGGCAGCCACGGCAGGTCAGGCGGCTTGAGCAGCCACGGTAGGTCGGAGTCCATACATGGCCTTAGTGGCCTACAGTCCATTAATGGCCATAGGGGTTTATAGTCCATGGGCGGCCCTAGCAGTTCGGAGCACGCTGATGGTTGCGGCCTTGCAGGGTCCCCACCCACAAGCTCCCCACCCTCTGGTATATGGCCCCCCCCCAAAAAGTTCTTGGGGAAATCAACGGTGGCCATGGTCGATTCGTGGACAAGGAGCTCGTGGGGCGCTGGCAGGGCAAGTAGCACAGGTTCTGGAGCGGACTCGATGGCTGGAACACCCCCTATGTTCCTTGACACCAAAGGGGCGGCCATCTTGCCCGTAGGCACTGGCGAAACAGCCATCTTGTCCATCGCATCCAGAGAGCTGAGGTGCGTTGCAACCGGCGAACTTGAGTGCGTTGCAACCGGCGAACTTGAGAGCGTTGCAAGCGGCGAACTTGAGAGCGTTGCAAGCGGCGAACTTGAGAGCGTTGCAAGCGGCGAACTTGAGAGCGTTGCAAGCGGCGAACTTGAGAGCGAAGCGGCCAGCGGGGCAAACGGCTGCTCTGAGACGGCAGCGGACCGTTCTGGGACGGCAGCGGGCCGTTCTGGGACAACAGCGGGCCGCTCTGGGACAACAGCGGGCCGCTCTGGGACAACAGCGGGCCGCTCTGGGACAACAGCGGGCCGCTCTGGGACAACAGCGGGCTCGGGCTGGCAGACTGCTCCCAAGTCCATAGAGCTCGAGTACATCCTCCACGCACGCATGACAGCCAAGACATAAAAAGTGAAGACAGCCCTCTTGGCCATCACAGGACTGACAGGGAAAGCATGCTGGACTGGAGTGGACTCACTGGCTGGAGCGGGCTCGGGAACGGATACACTGGCTGGAACGGGCTCTGGGCGATCAGCGGAGACGTGACGTTGCTCTGGGCGATCAGCGGAGACGTGACGTTGCTCTGGGCGATCAGCGGAGACGTGACGTTGCTCTGGGCGATCAGCGGAGACGTGACGTTGCTCTGGGCGATCAGCGGAGACGTGACGTTGCTCTGGGCGATCAGCGGAGACGTGACGTTGCTCTGGGCGATCAGCGGAGACGTGACGTTGCTCTGGGCGATCAGCGGAGACGTGACGTTGCTCTGGGCGATCAGCGGAGACGTGACGTTGCTCTGGGCGATCAGCGGAGACGTGATGTGATGTTGTTGTGGTGGCCGCCATTTTGTGAGTGTTCTCTTTAGCGGCCGCCATGACGTGATTCACTGTGGTGTCGCATTCCTCTGCGATACCCACAGTAAAAAGTGAACCGACAGTGAACAGGGCAAAGTCCAGAAATTCCATGAGCGACCCTCGGGGACCATTGGTAAGTAAGCAGTTCTTTAATGGTTCGTTTAATCCATAGGTAAAGAAGTCAATGAGGGCGTGGTCCGGCAGATCAGATAAATTAGCAATCCCCAAAAATTTCTGGATATGTGCCTCGAGAGTACTGTTACCTTGACGCAGGCTGACGAGACACCATGCTGGGTCCATGCTGAGGCTGGACATGCTCACCGAAGCTGCTGGATCTGGGTATGGCGAAGTCTTCTGTAACGAATGGAGACTCAGGTAGGGGATCCAAATGCAGCGTTTTATTAGAAGTGAGCGTAGTCATACAGGCAGGGTCAATCAGGAGCAAACAGGAACAGCGAGGGACAGGCAGAATCGTGGTCAAGATACAGGCAGAAGATCAGGGCTGGCAGATATCATTCACAGAACAGGATGGCAAGGCAAGGGTCAAAGGCAGGAACAGGAACAGACAGGGAAACAGGATAATCACAGGGAAACGCTTAGAATTGACACACAGAGTAATCAAGACTTCGCAAACTGGTGGTGTGAGTGTGAGTCCTTTATAGTCCTGGTAATGATGTGCAGCTGGGTGTGGTGATTAGTGTGGAGTGATTGTGAAGTGACTGCAGGTGATAAGCAATGGAGGATCATGGGAAATGTAGTCCGGGATGTGACAGGAACAGACGTTGATCATGACATGTTACTACTCTACTGAAAAGGGTGTATTTATTTTAAGTATTTATAAATTAAGGGATTAAATTAAAGGGATAGTTCACCTAAAAAGGAAAATTCTGCCATTTTTCATGACTTTCTTTCCTCTGTGGAACACAAGATTAAAAAAAAAAAAAAAAAATTATATATCCATTCCATGAATGTCATTGGGGACCAAAACAACAATGAATGAATGAGTGAATGAATGAGGGACAATTGAAGGGATAGTTCACCCAAAAATGAAAATTTGATGTTTATCTTCTTACCCCCAGGGCATCCAAGATGTAGGAGACTTTGTTTCTTCAGTAGAACACAAATGATGATTTTTAACTCCAACTGTTGCCCTCTGTCAGTCGTATAATGTATGTCAGTGGGAACTTGGACTATACGAGTAAATAAAACTAGCTTAGACAAATCCAAATTAAACCCTGCGGCTCGTGACGACACATTGATGTCCTAAAACATGAAACAATAGGTTTGTGTGAGAAACTGAACCGTATTTATATCATTTTTACCTCTCAAACACCACTATGTCCAATTGCGTTCAGCATTTGCTTAGTGAGGTCTAATCGTGCTCTGACAACGGAAGTGATCTCTCGCGCTTATACTTCAATGACAGCTAGACATCACTTCCGCTGTCAGAGCGTGATCAGACCTCACTAAGCGAATGCTGAACGCAGTTGGACATAGTGGTGTATTAGAGGTAAAAAATTATATAAATATTGTTCGGTTTCTCTCACAAACCAATCGTTTCGTGTCTCAGGACATCAATGTGTCGTCACGAGCCGCAGGGATTCATTTGGATTTGTCTATGCAAGTTTTTTCGACTCTTATTGTTCGAGTTCCCATTGACATGCATTATATGACTGACAGAGGGCAACGGTTGGAATAAAAAATCCTCATTTGTGTTCTACTGAAGAAACAAAATCACCTACATCTTGGTAAGCAGATAAACATCAAATTTTCATTTTTGGGTGAACTATCCCTTTAAGGTGCAATTATCTGTAAAGCTGTGTTAAAACAATATGTATTTGAAAAGTATTATACAATTAAACTGGACATAAGTTGAATGTGTTGAAATGTAAAATATTGATCTCTTCTGTGACTGCAGATCTAAGTAATATATTATCAAAAGGACTTTTATAATGAAACACAGGAGGTATGATGAGTGCTTGGGTCTTGCCACAGATTTTAAATAGAAGAATTAGTTTTGTAATGGGTGTAACTGAAGCACTAAGGTTTGATTTAGTCCTGACTCCACTGAAGAGGTGAGTGTTATAGTCTGTTGTGTGACTGATACATGCTGCTCAAGTGTTCGCAGACAGGATGTGCTCTAACCTTACAGGTAAGTACAGACCTCAGAGCTGCAGGCTGTTTTCAGAATAAATAATACATACTCACACCTGCACAACCATAAGCATTTTAGGCTTACACCTTGATAAGCCCAACCCTAACCCTGTGTTGTCCTCTCTGAGAGTCTCTTTCTACCAACAGTACCTTATTCTCTCTCTAAAAGCTCTCCTTTTTTGTTTCGGTTACCTGCAACCTCTTTTGTTTCACAATCCTTCCTTCTCAGCTCTAAAAAGTCATTGGTATTCCTTATACAACATTATACCCAAGCAAACACACACATACACATCAGTGTTTCCTATTAATTACCTAGACTGTGGCGGCCCGCCATAGTGTAATGTGTGCCGCCACAATTTCATAATAAACCGAAAATATTTTAAAACTTCTCATAATAGCATAAAAGGTTTCTACCATTGCTTTGCATGATTGTTTTTGCAAAGTATCTGTCAAACAAACTAAAATCGAAAGCGTGATATGGCGTTGTGTCCTCACCAAATCGCAAAAGACTGCAATTTAATAAAATAATTTGTTTGTCTTGCATGTTTCAAAGCAAAGTGTGCACTTTGCTCACACAATCAGACTGTAATCCATTGTTTCTGCATCTCAGAACGGCTCAGTTCACAGTGAATGAATACAGTGAGCTCTATCTCTGCATGTACAGTGAGTTCAGCATGCATTTGGGAACATAGTAGCCACCAGCTACGCATTATTTTCACATTTGGATAATTTCCAACATTTTTATTGACGATTTTACTAGATTTGTAATGAGACGTGTTTGTAAACTTGTTTTCAAATAAACGGTAGTTTTCTGCCAAAATAAAAGCTCAATTGTAGTTTTAAACATGGGTGTATCTTTCGCAAATGACAGCAAAAGTATTGTAATCTCCCTTCTGTAGCGTAAAGTAAAATAATATACTTTAAATGTCAGGTAAAATCAATTAATTTACTTTTTTTCCTTGTTCAATTTGCATACTCAACATGTTGGAGCACTTAATTTTGAACTCTCCAAGTGCACCAGATTGATGAACTTTTCAACATTTTTTTACAGGGTGGAGGATGGTGGTGGCATGCCCCTGGACCACCCTAGCAGGACCAAGGTCCACCCACCACAGCCTCACAAAATACTGTGGAAAACACTGCACATATATTGTAGGGCAATGCTATACTATTTTTAGAAAATTTCATCAAATACCCTTTGGTATTTGAGAGAGAGAAACTTCAACCTTTAAGATATTTTCGTACAGTCTATGCACAGTTGTGCACACAAATTTGACCCTGAGAACTGAAAACAACACCGTCCTACTTTGTTCGGCTGCAATCCAGGCCTCTAAACAATGAGACATGTTGCTCCATTCACAACGGAGAAACCTCAAGGAACTGATCGCTGTCACCACCGACCATCTACGGTTACAGACAAGAAACAAAGCCCGAAGAGAGTAAAATATGGATGAGAGACACTCTCTTGAGTGCTTCATGTGGAATAACACTGTTAGTGTAGTGAAATTAACAGGATGAAGGGACTTGTAGAAAATGTCTCTGTGATTAAAACTGAAATATGAGACATCATTCTAGACTCCTCCTCACTGGCATCAAACCTGACTGCAGGTACCACTGAGGGAGAGAGTGAGTATGTGTATCCTGTTCTAATAAGATTAGACGTTGAGATGGGATTAGTTTCATCTTGGCAACATTCCCATTCCAGGCAGTCCTAAAGACAAGAGCATCTATAGCTGCACTGTCAACATTTAAACTAAAGATCAAAAACAGAGCTTAACCTCACAGATGGTGCTTCATGAGTGCCTAAAATCAGAAAAACTATTAATTCAAATAATGTGTTTCTGCCTGATAAAACTGTTAAAGGTGCTAAAGAGGATGTTTTGTTTTATACATTTTTGCAATATTACTTGAAACTATCTTTATTAACTGATAAAAGACTATTTATTAGGTGCACTGAAAGGAATAATATTAATATACATCATCTGTGCATGAGGTAGGGCCTTAAAAACATCAGCCAATTGGCCCTCTGGCTTCTCAATCACTGCCGTGACGTTCCTTGTGAGAGACGAGCGCGGCTGCACGCTCCAGTAACTTTCCACACTCCACAGGCGCCGCATGCAATGTTTTTGTCAGGAGACAGGAGTAACAACTGCAGATTATGAGTTACCTGCGACGAGTCCGACATAATGAATCCACTAACACGACACAGCGAATGCCGGTGGTAAACACTCGTGTTCCAATACTCGTGCACGAGTTTTGGGAGGCGTTCCCTCGAAATGAGCTGTGAAGGAGGGAGGTTGTTCTTATGCATGCGCTCATTTCAAAAACTCACTAACAGTCTTTGGTTTCTCAGTCGACGAAAGATCCTCTTTAGCACCTTTAAGACAGATTTAAATTCTTCTGGGTAGAAGTTCTCATGCAGATTAAACAGATTTGAGCCTGGCCTGCAACATCTCCCAATTTCCACTTTCTCTCCCCTACTGCAAATTCCCATGCTGTTCGAGTTTATGCTAGTTTGGCACTGGTAAAGATTGTCAAAATGGTCCATCAAAAGAAGGTTAAAGCTGGTAAGAATGGCCAACTAGCATGGTCTTTGTGATGAACCTGGTTGGCCAACTTCAGTTAAGCTACAGAGCCATCTTGGGGAGACCAGCTGTCATGATCACCGTCTGTTCCTGTCAGTTCCCGGACTACATCTCCCATCATCCTCTCTGCCACTCACCTGCACACACTTAACACTAATCACTAATCACTTCACTGCTAGGTCTTGTTTTCCCCGTGTGACATTTCCAAGCGTTATTATTCTGTTTCCCTCTCTGTTCTGGTTCCTGTTGCTGATCCCTGTCTGGTTCTACAGTTCTGTGATTGTTAGCTGCATGCCTTTTGACCACTGCCTGTTTCCTGACTACGATTCTGCCTGTCTCTGATGTTCCTGTTCGCCCCGTTTGACCATGCCTGTACGACCACGCTCAACATTTAATAAAGCTTGCATGTGGATCTTACTCTGAGTCCCACCTACGTTACAGAAGACCTAGCCACACCAAGATCCAGCAGCTTTGTTGGGCGTCCTAGTCCCAGCATGGATCCTGCAACACATCTGGTCAGCCTTCGTCAAGGTAACTGCACCCTGGAGGTTCATATCCAGAAATTCCTGGACATTGCCCATGTTTCTGATTTACCTGACTGTGCCCTCATTGACTTTTTTGCTTATGGACTAAATTAACCTCTTAAGGGTTATTTAATCGCCAATGGTCCCCGAGGGACATTTATGGAATTCTTGGACTTTGCCCTGCTTACCGTTGGTTCACGTTTTACTGTGGGTATCGCGGGGAAATGCGACACCGTGGTAAACCACGTAATGGCCGCCGCTTCAGCATCAGAGAACACTCACAAAATGGCGGGCACTACGACTTCACATCACGTCTTCACTGATCGCCCAGAGTCACGTCATGTCTCCGCTGATCGCCCAGAGTCATGTCACGTCTCCGCTGATCGCCCAGAGTCACGTCACGTCGCTGGTCCTGTCCGAGAGCGGAGAGGATTGTTGTTCAGTGTGAACGATCCTCCACTGATTTCAGCACGAGCGGCTGGTATTCCCAAGCATACACCAGCCGCTTTGCTCTCAAGTCAGCTGGCCGCGTCGCTCTCGAGCCCGCCGGCCGCGTCGCACTCAAGCTCGTCTGTTTCAACGCACTCAAGCTCGTCTGTTTCAACGCACTCAAGCTCGTCTGTTTCAACGCACTCAAGCTCGAGTCCGCCGGTTGCTATGCACTCAGACTCTCTGGATGCGAAGGACGAGATGGCCGTTTCGCCAGTGCCCACGGGCAAGATGGACGCCCCTTCAGTGTCTAGAATAGAAGGGGTCGTCCCAGCCATTGAGTCCGCTCCAGAGCCCGATCCAGCCAGTGAGTCCGCTCCAGCACAGCCTGCTCTCCTGGTCTGTCCTGTCCTAGCCCAGAGGGCTGTGCTCACTTTTTATGTCTTGGCTGTCATGCGTGCATTGAGGAACTCGAGCCCTATTGACTTTGGAGCAGTCTGCCAGCCCGAGCAGCCCGCTGTCGTCCCAGAGCAGCCTGAGCAGCCCGCTGTCGTCTCAGAGCGGCCCCAGCCTGAGCCTGCTGCCATCACTGGGCTGTCCGCTCTCCTTGATATGGCCACTGAGCACCCTTGGCCAGCCCTGCCGCCGCCGCCTGCCCTGCCGCTGCCGCCGCCCAAGCGTTTTGCCCTGCTGGCGCCACCCAGGCCTTGTCCACGAACCCACTAAGGACCCTGCTGAAATCCCCAAGAACTTTTTTGGGGGGGGCAGTATACCCAAGGGTGGGGAGCTTTTGGGTGGGGACCATGCCCGGCCACCTTTGGTTTGCAACTTGTTGTGGTCACTAATGGACTCTGACCCACCATGGACATCTTTGGACTCTGTCCCGCAGTGGCTGCCCAAGCCTCCTGACCCGCCGTGGCCGCCCTTGGCTCCTGACACGCCGTGGCCGCCCGAGGCTCTTGACCTGCCGTGGCAGCCCGAGCCACCTGACCTGCCGTGGCCGCCCGAGCCACCTGACCAGCCGTGGCCGCCCGAGCCACCTGACCAGCCGTGGCCGCCCGAGCCACCTGACCTGCCGTGGCCGCCTGAGCCTCCTAACCCGCCGTGGCTGCCCGAGGCTCCTGGACCTGCATTGGGGACCCCGTTCCTGTCTGCATGCAGGTCTCCAATGCACCCACCCTCCCTCCCTAGCTGTTCCTTTTCCGCCGCGAGGACGCGCCTTCCGGGAGGGGGGCGTTATGTCATGATCCCCGTCTGTTCCTGTCAGTTCCCGGACTACATCTCCCATCATCCTCTCTGCCACTCACCTGCACACACTTAACACTAATCACTAATCACCTCACTGCTAGGTCTTGTTTTCCCTGTGTGACATTTCCAAGCGTTATTATTCTGTTTCCCTGTCTGTTCTGGTTCCTGTTGCTGATCCCTGTCTGGTTCTACAGTTCTGTGATTGTTAGCTGCATGCCTTTTGACCACTGCCTGTTTCCTGACTACGATTCTGCCTGTCTCTGATGTTCCTGTTCGCCCCGTTTGACCATGCCTGTACGACCACGCTCAACATTTAATAAAGCTTTGCATGTGGATCTTACTCTGATAAGCCTACGTTACACCAGCACAATTTCATATATGACATTATAAAAAGAAGGAAAAACCTCAAATAAAAAAGGAAACTTATATGTATATAATAAAAGTGAAAAACAATTACAAAAAAACAAGTAAATAAAATAATAAAATAAAGTATTCTGTTTTTTTAAATATCCAAATTATTTAAATTATAGCCATTTTCAGTGTCACAGTTTCTATACATTTATTATTTGATTATAAAGCTAGTCAGCCTCTCCTTCTCATCTCTCCCTTTTCTTCCTCTTTCTATCTTTCTTTCTAGTTCATGCAGTAACCATGACCTGGAAGAGTGTCAGTTTCACCTACAAGGTGACTACAGGTAAAAGTAGGACAACTTCTAAAGTAAGGCACTTAAATTTACTCTGCACTAAGTTTGAAGCATTCACTCTCTGCCTTACACACAATTAGTAAACTCTGCTAAATCACACCTCTCATCAGTGGTTTTCTGGGAAATCTGACCGTCATGTCACGTGTCACGGCACCCTGCTTGCTTTCAGTCTGTTTCTCTCATCTAGCCAAATCTTCCTCTATATCTTTCTGTGTGTCTCTCAGTATGATCATTTTTGGACTCAATTCTGATGAACGTCACAGGAAATAACAAGCACACTAAAACCATCTTCCTGCAGACCTGACCACAGCCACAAATAGACCTGCACTAGCCTAAAAATGACTGACCTGCTAGCATTGCTTACTGGAAGAGAGAGAGAGAGAGAGCAAGAGAGAGTAAGAGAGAAAGAAGAACAATATGAAACTTCTCTACAAATGAAACCTAAAACCACTTCCTTCATGTACTGGTGACAATGGCCCAGATATAGAAATGCTGATCTTCCACCTCACACCCCAAACAGCTCACTCTTAACACCATGTAACTTCTGTAGTAGTTTGTGACCTAACACTGCTATACCCGTTGGCATTACTACTGTGTTCAAATCAGACTAATCTAAACCAATCAAGAGAGCTTCTTTTTGAATCCAGCTCACCTGGATCACTCAATCAGTAAATTTATGCTTTCATGGCTTCTGTGTATGTGTGTGTGCGAGGTTTGCGTGTGCCTTCTGTTTACACTGCGGTGTTGTTTGGTGCAGTGCTGATGCATGTGATCGACTCTGAGAGCTTTTATACTGGACCGCTGCAGAATTGACAAAAGCCAGGCACAGAACAATGGCCTTTGATTAGAGAAAAGGTCTGTCCCTCTCTCTCTCTCCTCGAAAACTCCTCGAGTGGACCAGAGCGACTGTGTAAAAGAAGAATGACTCATTCCTCCCTGTTGCTCCCTCTCTCTCATTCTCTCAGTTTCTGGCCTGCATGAATGTGTAGATTGTCACCATATCACCCTGTCACTGCCCATGCCCACAAAACCTACAGTTCTGACTCTTCAGACCATTCATTCCCATTATAGACCCTTTGTGACTATTCTTCTGATTAACAGTGCAGATGAAAAGTCAAATGACTTTTTTTCATAAACAGATGTGTTGTAAAGGACAGAATACATTAGAAACTCTTCATCCATACTAAAGTTGTATTATACCAGCTATTTTTAAAAATAAATTATTACTACTACTAATACTACTACTACTGCTACTACTACAGTGAATATTATTATATATATATATATATATATAAAAAAAATGTTCTTAACATATGATTTAATGTCTTCAATTTCACACAGCATTGCAATGCAGTTTTCATTGAAAATTGAAGGGAGACTTTGAAAACCCAGAATTGATTATAAAGTTACATCTGCAACAATAAACATGAGCAAAACTAACAGTCCTAAACCTCTCTACAGTTTATCAAACTTATCACGGGAGGTGCTTATGCAGTTCACTGCCATGTTTTTATATTTCACATGCACTATTCTGAATTGTTAACTTAAGTACAGATTTGTCAGACAGGTGATTTGGGCTGTGTTTTTAAGATGCTGATAAAAGGAGATAATCTTTGAATTCCTGCATTGCGTTTCATTCTGTGTTTCATTCATTCTGTCTACCATGAATCACGATTCTACCATTTGGAATATACTGTGGCACTGCTGGTATTTTGAGGCTCAGGCTTTGCAATACTACAGTAGCGGGGGTTCAGCCTCCCTGCAAGTGAATTACTCATACTGGGGAACCATCTGTGGTTATCAGTTGATCTGAAGGGAGAAAGAAAAGAAAGAAAGAAAGAAAGAAAGAACGAAAGAAAGAAAGAAAGAAAGACAGTGTTGCTAAAAAAAAAGGTATCTATCATCATCATCAAAAAAAACAAAACAAAAAACCCCATCTGATTAAACTCTGTCTACACTAAGTTGTGCTTCACTGTCCTGACTGAATTAACCCCCTGGACGCTTCCTGTTTTGTGGAGTGTGTAGCGTGAATCAAAACCCTCTGTTGCTATTTTTAGTGGCACAAAACATGCTCTGAATTGCAGAGAGTGTCAAAAGAGGAAACACAGAAGTAGACTTCCTTCCTGCTTCAGTTTTCTTCATTTAAACTATGAAAAAAAATAGATGAGAGAAACTGAGTGGGCGTCAACATGGCCTGATGGCTTCCATTTTGTCCTGACTGGAGATGGTACTGCTGCTGCTAAGTGTGTTTGTCATGACTGATACTATATTATGGTGTGCTATCTGTCTTTATTAGCAAAGAAAAGAGATGGAAACTGACATACACACACTATGATTGATAATAGTGTGTATATGTCAGTTTCCATCTCTTTTCTTTATCAGTCATACCAACAACCCAGTAGCTCATTCTTCCACCTTTTCACTGACACACATTAAACTGGGGTAATTAATTTCACTTATACGATGGAGGCTTGTGTCTTAAACCTGCAAAATGTCAAAAAATAAAGGTTGTATTAAAGGAACACTCCACTTTTTTTGAAAATAGGCTAATTTTCCAACTCCCCTAGAGTTACACAGTTGAGTTTTACCGTTTTCAAATCTCTGGGTCTGGCGGTACCACTTTTAGCATAGCTTAGCATAGTTCATTGAATCTGATTAGACCATAGACTGTAAAAAAAGATGGACGACGTGACGCCGCTTCCTTCCATTGTACTGAACTGAAGCCAAAATGGGCCGATGAATGGGCGCTGACACGTTACGCAATACGTCAAAAAAAAAAAAAAGTTTGGAGCCTGGGCATGCGCAGAAGGAATCGGCAGTGGAGCCCGGAGGCGGAGTCGTGGTATCAAACTTCCGCCCAGACGACTGCGTCATCATTCATGTATTTTAAATATACTATAAAAATTATACACAATTTAAAATTCTACCTATAAAATAATAGGCTATTCTGTTTCTAGAGCAATAATATTTTTGAAACAGCAAATTCAGTAGATAAAATCAATATAATATGCCACAAGAAACAACTCTAAATCGTCAGAAACGGTCCTGCCATTTTAGATCAAGTTCAACTAATGTTACAGGAGATCGATTGCTGTAATTAGAGTAGGCTATCATTAGTTTTGTCCTGCTAATTATTATTTTATACCCATAAAAATAATAAGTAATTGCCAGATAACGATCACCTGCTTTTTTCCCCGTCATGGCCAAGGTTAGGTGCGTTATCTTAACTAATAACATTTATTAATTAGCTTATAACGCCCATATTTAATGTTACAGAAAAAGGTTCAGTGATCCGTCAGATCCTGTAGGTCGGATAGTACAGTTTACTGCTGAACAACTCATTTTGTTGGTGTTAAATAACAAAGAAATCGAAAATTAATAGTTAGTTAATACATCTTCAATCTCGCCTCGAAGCTCCGACAGTCCTCAGACAAGCTGTCAATCAACTTCGAATCATGACGACACGCCTATTTTTATAGCATCAAATTGCTAGCTAAAATCTAAATTATCACAAAAACGAACAATTGAATATATATCAGTGTAATAACAACTACCTTAAATGACCAAAACCATCTTTCCAGAAGTTTTATTTGAAGGAGAATTTATTTTTAAGTTTTCACTGAAGTCTCATTCGACTGCACTGAGAGGGCGGGGTTTATGACCTGTACTGCATCCAGCCTCCAGGGGGCGATCAAAGAGCCCGCAGCTTCACTTTTCAGGACGTATGAGACACACCCGGATTAGACCAATAGCATCTCGCTCAAAAAAATGACCAAAGAGTTTTGATATTTTTAAAACTTTACACTTCTGTAGTTACATTGTGTACTAAGACCGACGGAAAATGAAAAGTTGCGATTTTCTAGGCTGATATGGCTAGGAACTATACTCTCATTCCGGCGTAATAATCAAAGAACTTTGCTGCCGTACTATGGGTGCAGCAGGCGCAATGATATTACGCAGCGGCTGTGAGCGTGCCTTGCAACCATAGAGACGTTTGTTAGAGGCACTGCGTATTTTACCCAAATGTAAAATAATATTGGATAATCTTCCCTGAATAAATTAAATACAGATTAATCCTTAAAATTGAGGTTACAAAAGTTAGTCATTCAAGAGCAGTGAGTATCATTAATGTTAATCAAACAACACAGATCCAATACTGTTACACAATTTTCTCAACTGTTCACTTAAGGCAATTTTGTACATTTTACGGTAATTTTGTACATACACTTGTGTGTGTGTTTGACCATTTAAGCACAATTTGGTACTTGCAAGCTAGGTTGTATGAATCAAAGCTTTATTTAAAACATGTTTATTTAAAACAAATATGTGTTTGAACCAATTAAATTTCACTCTGGGCGAGGTTATCCAGAATGACATGACAGAAATAGAAAGCAAACATCTGACAAAATACAAAAGTAGATTGGAGAGATTTGATTTATCACTTGTCTCTTTTTGCAGTTAGTTAGGGTGTAAAATAGATGCTCAGTAAAAGCATGTGCTGGGTTTCCCTGGGTGGTTGTGATGACTGTGAACCTCTGTGTCACTCATTCACTTGTCCTCTGCTCTCTCTGCCACCTGTCTTTCTCATACACGTGGCCTCATAATGTGAGAATGAGAGAGCTCATTACGGCAGCCTTTTAACAATAGGATAAAGGATTGCTAGTTTGTGTGTAGATCACTTATGGGTCCAGCGGTGTGAAAACAACATGAATGGCAGATGTACATGTGTGTCTCTGTGTTTACCCTATTGGGTTGGGCTACAGTCATATCTGACCTGGTATCAGCCTTCCTGCAAGTGCATTACTCATACTGGGGAACCCATCTGTGATCCTCAAAGAAAAGAAAGAAAGAAAGAAAGAAAGAAAGAAAGAAAGAAAGAAAGAAAGAAAGAAAGAAAGAAAGAAAGAAAGAAAGAAAGAAAGAAAGAAAGAAAGAAAGAAATTTCTCTTTTTCGTGAATCAAAACCTTATAACATTACAAGTGAAGTCTCATTCCTTAATGACTTTTATAATTGACCAGAGTAGACTAACCAATTAGCGATTCACAAACCATGAATGATTCATATGAGCCAGTTCTTTTTAGTGAAACAATTACATATCCAAGCATGACCAATGTAGTCAGATTCCCAAAAAGAATGACTCTTATGAGAATCAAACACATACAGCACAACCATTGTAGTCCAACCAATTCATGAACAAATAACTCTTAATAACCTTTTTTCTAAGTGAATCAGAAACTTACAATAGCCTCAGGAAATCACATTTGTCGATCGTATATGCCATTGTGGATAAGTATGTGATAAAACTGACTGTTACTCCTAGTGAGGCGTAAATTACTGTAATTTCTTTCTAGAATGTAATGGTTACTTTTCTAAACTGAGGAGCATCAATAACATATGCGGCCAAGACACAGATAATGTGACCAGTAAATAATAATTTACGAACAAACTAATTACTCATATGAGCCGGTTGTTTTTTGTTGAACCTATAACACACAGCACGACCAGTGTAGTCAGATTCCTGAAAACAATGAGAATAAAAGAATAAAACAAATTACATTTAGATGTGGCCAATTATGGGACAACATTTCGCCTCTAAAAACGCATTTAGAAGTAAAAGAATCTTTAATGTAACTGTTAAGGAAACAAAGTCATTAAGATGAATCAGAACTAGAACCCAAATAATTGAATTCCATGTGATTCCTTATTCATGGTGCTATTCATTTCTTTAGCTATAAAGCTTTACATAGAACACCTTTAAATAGCTCATACAGTGGGTACGGAAAGTATTCAGACCCCCCTTAAATTTTTCACTCTTTTGTTATATTGCAGCCATTTGCTAAAATCATTTAAGTTAATTTTTTTTCCTCATTAATGTACACACAGCACCCCATATTGACAAAAAAACCCAGAATTGTTGACATTTTTGCAGATTTATTAAAAAAGAAAAACTGAAATATCACATGGTCCTAAGTATTCAGACCCTTTGCTGTGACACTCATATATTTAACTCAGGTGCTGTCCATTTCTTTTGATCATCCTTGAGATGGTTCTACATCTTCATTTGAGTCCAGCTGTGTTTGATTATACTGATTGGACTTGATTAGGAAAGCCACACACCTGTCTATATAAGACCTTACAGCTCACAGTGCATGTCAGAGCAAATGAGAATCATGAGGTCAAAGGAACTGCCTGAAGAGCTCAGAGACAGAATTGTGGCAAGGCACAGATCTGGCCAAGGTTACAAAAAAATTTCTTCTGCACTTAAGGTTCCTAAGAGCACAGTGGCCTCCATAATCCTTAAATGGAAGACGTTTGGGATGACCAGAACCCTTCCTAGAGCTGGCCGTCCGGCCAAACTGAGCTATCGGGGGAGAAGAGCCTTGGTGAGAGAGGTAAAGAAGAACCCAAAGATCACTGTGACCAAGATAGAACTTTTTGGCCTTAATTCTAAGCGGTATGTGTGGAGAAAACCAGGCACTGCTTATCACCTGTCCAATACAGTCCTAACAGTGAAGCACTGTGGTGTCAGCATCATGCTGTGGGGGTGTTTTTCAGCTGCAGGGACAGGACGACTGGTTGCAATCGAGGGAAAGATGAATGCGGCCAAGTACAGGGATATTCTGGACGAAAACCTTCTCCGGAGTGCTCAGGACCTCAGACTGGGCCGAAGGTTTACCTTCCAACAGGACAATGACCCTAAGCACACAGCTAAAATAACGAAGGAGTGGCTTCACAACAACTCTGTGACTGTTCTTGAATGGCCCAGCCAAAGACCTGACTTAAACCCAATTGAGCATCTCTGGAGAGACCTAAAAATGGCTGTCCACCAATGTTTACCATCCAACCTGATAGAACTGGAGAGGATCTATAAGGAGGAATGGCAGAAGATCTTTCCCAAAAAGACTCATGGCTGTATTAGATCAAAAGGGTGTTTCTACTAAATACTGAGCAAAGGGTCTGAATACTTAGGACCATGTGATATTTCAGTTTTTCTTTTTTTAATAAATCTGCAAAAATGTCAACAATTCTGTGTTTTTCTGTCAATATGGGGTGCTGTGTGTACATTAATGAGGGGAAAAAATGAACTTAAATGATTTTAGCAAATGGCTGCAATATAACAAAGAGTGAAAAATTTAAGGGGGTCTGAATACTTTCCGTACCCACTGTATGTTTCCAAACACACATACACAAACATTGCCATCTACTCTATCTCGTCCTCTCTCACATACACAGACACGATCTGACAGCTATTCCTGTTATTTAAAAGCTCTGCAGTCTTTCTGTCCCTTCGGCACCATCAGGACAAACCAGAGATCCTTCAGGCCTCCGTCGGCCCCTTTCTCTCTCTCTCTCTCTCTTGCGCTGTCTCCCTATCTCTCTCTCCTATCTTCTCCCTTTCTTCGCTCCATTGCCTTAATGGACTGTCAAGGCAATGATGGACGATGCTCTTCTAATTAGGTTTTCAAGTTTAACCCAGAAAGAAAGAAAGGGAGAAAGAAAGCAAGGGATGAGTAGAGGAAGAAAGACAGAAGGGAGATAATAAAAAAGAGAGATAAATGAGACAGATACAATGTGAATGCAAAAAGGGAAACAAATGATAAATCCTCACTAGAAAAGAATCATTGGCTTTAAAGTTATGGTTTAGTTCATCTAAAAATGAAAATTTGTTCGATCAGTTAAATTCATTATTTACTCGTCCTCATGTGATTCCAAATCCACATGCTGTTATCATTTCTGCTGAACACATTTTTAAAGAATTGTTACACAGCTTGCCAGTTCATAGTGACCAGTGGCCTAAAAAAAAAACACACCATAAAAGTATTATATATATTTGTTACTCTTCTGGGTGTGAGGAGCAGCAAATAACAGCATACAGGTTTCAACAACACGAGGGTGACTAAATCAGTGTTTTTGTTTTTCTGCGATATATATTGCAATATGAAAAAAAATTCACCAGATGACTTAAATTGCTCTATTTGGAAAGAATTAATCATTCTACAATCACTGGGGTGATTTTGTATGTGACTTTGTATGTGATTTTGTATGTGAATAAGCATAGAAAATAATGAACAAATTACAAGCTTAGATAAATATAACAGAACAAAGATACGAAAGAACAAACAATGCTTTATATTTTTCAGGTAAGTCTAACAGTATTCAGGTACAGAAATTGAATAATCAAATGTAAATAACACTGTAGTCTTCACTGTACATAAATTAAAATGAATCTGTATTAAAGCTACAAAAGTTATTTTTCTCTTTGTCTTTTGTTGTTTGATTAACAGTATTAGGCTGTTGTTACTTTAAGACCAAATGTGTGGATCCAAAATACTGTAACACATCCGTTTGACTTTCTCAATCGTTTATATCACCTTAGCCATAAGCAACTTTGTTTACTTGGATACTCAATGTTTTACGTTCATTACGTTCACAGGCTCTCTGTTTGTGTGTGCACAGAAAAAAGCCACATTTTCAGAATTTAGCTCTATGAGTCTTTGTTCGCTCAAATGATTTGAAATCGCTTGAATGTTTAAACAGACAGAACCAAAAACACATGCAAATGATAAACTTTCATTGTATGATGGTCAAACTTTGCAATTAATCCAAGAATCAGGTGCATTTTGAACCGTGGTGTCTGGTCTGTACAGATTAATGATCCCTATACTAGACATCGCACATCCTGCGATGTGACTATCGGATGTGCACATCGCAATATCGATTATAAAACAATATATTGTGCAGCCCTACTCTACATGGACCCATAAAATCCACTAGGATAGAACATCAATACAAAGGGGGTTTAAAGTCCCCTGGTGAAAGAGATTAGAGACAGACATACAGCCTGCCTTTGTTTCTAATTACTTTTTACTTATTAAGACAATTATCTGTCAAACCTAATGTGATGTTAATTAAAAAAAAACAAGGTTCAGTTATAGTTCTAATGTGATTATGACATCCTGTCTATATATCCTAAAGCTAAAAAGCCAGTTTAGACAAGATAAATGGAGTAAAGGTGGTTAGATAGTTTTTTAAGGTTCGGCAGAATTCAGTGACAGCTGTATTCTTTCAGTCTTATACACATTTGACAGTTTAGCAGGTGATACTAGAAAACAGTCAGTTGCTACAGTACTAGCATGAGACACAGATCTCACAGGTCCCAAAATTAACTATGACATTTCTTGTTACCCAAACCATTAAATAGCAATTGGTGGTGGGTTGAGACTAAACTCACTGTGGGGTATTGTCAGGTTCAAGTTCAATCTCTTGGAAACGCAACAAAGGGAAAAACACAGGGTCATTCCTAGACATATGAATCTACTCTTTTCCTCAAGTAATTCTATAGGGGTTTTACACATACAACATGAAACTTGACCTCCTCCTCCAACTGAATACAGTTACTGAATACATCTACATGACTATTCAAACAAAAACACCCAGGAGCACATGAAACATTCACAGAACTCTCATCATACATATGATCTGTATTTATAGGCTTGTTAAGACACCTAGAAAAAATTCCCCCTATTGCTACAGTCTTCTTGGAAGAAGTTCCTAAATGCAAACCGACCAAAAACAGTAAGAACATATTGAATTACAGTAAGAGCTGTGGCACAGCGGTGAAGTACCTGCTTGTGACTATAGGAATTCACCGATATTAAAATTCTAGCTGATAACCGATAAATGACTGATATTAAAATTCTGTTCTGTTAAATTAAAAATAAAACAGTTAACATTAAAATCAGTAGTTTTAAAATCTACAAGTGAAATTGTATAATAATGTCTAGTATGAAAATGGAGTCAATTTAAAATCTTAAAGGTGCCCTAGAACTTTTTTTAAAAAAGATGTAATATAAGTCTAAGGTGTCCCCTGAATATCTGTAAAGTTTCAGCTCAAAATACCCCATAGATTTTTTTAATTCATTTTTTTAACTGCCTATTTTGGGGCATAATTATAAATGAGCCGATTCAGGGCTACTGGCCCTTTAATTCTTGTGCTCCACGCCCACGGAGCTCTTGCTTGCCTTGAACAGGGCATAAACAAAGTTCACACAGCTAATATAACCCTCAAATGGATCTTTACAAAGTGTTCGTCATGCATGCGTCGGATTATGTGAGTATTGTATACTGTTATATTGTTTACATTTGATTCTGAATGAGTTTGACAGTGCTCCGTGGCTAACGGCTAATGCTACACTGTTGGAGAGATTTATAAAGAATGAAGTTGTGTTTATGCATTATACAGACTGCAAGTATTTAATAATGAAAATAGCGACGGCTCTTGTCTCCGTGAATACAGTAAGAAACGATGGTAACTTTAACCACATTTAACAGTACATTAGCAACATGCTAACGAAACATTTAGAAAGACAATTTATAAATATCACTAAAAATATCATGTTATCATGGATCATGTCAGTTATTATTGCTCCATCTGCCATTTTTCACTATTGTTCTTGCTTGCTTACCTAGTCTGATGATTCAGCTGTGCACATCCAGATGTTCTGCCCTCATCTAATGCCTTTCATAATGTTGGGAACATGGGCTGGCATATGCAAATATTGGGGGCGTACACCCCGACTGTTTAACAGTCGGTGTTATGTTGAGATTCGCCTGTTCTTCTGAGGTCTTTTAAAGAAATGAGATTTATATAAGAAGGAGGAAACAATGGAGTTTGAGACTCACTGTATGTCATTTCCATGAACTGAACTCTTGTTATTTGATTGAAGATAAACTCAATTTTTCATTCGAGGGCACCTTTAAAGTTTTTGCATTTAACTGTGTTATTAAAAAATTCTAAATTCTTTTAAGTGAGCAGTAGGCGAGAGTAATTAAATATTCAATATCGGCCATACTGTAAAATGCCCCTTTGAAGAAAAAAGGGAGAAAAATACACTTTTTATGTTACATTTATGGTGGTCCCAATAGCAAATAATAACATCACCATAAACAACATCAACCGAAAAAAAAACAAGCTATATTTACCCCTCAGTGTCACACCCACATTCACAGTGAGAGCAATCTTCACTTCTCTTTTTCCACCCTTAACCATGCTTTCTATATATATATATTTTTTTTTAGAATGTAGTTTTTAAAAATGTTGCTTTGCTTGGTCCTTGACTAAATTTGCTACATCATTTAGTCACTTAAATGATTCCTTGTACTTTATTTCCTGCTCCTCCTTGAGACCGTCTCTCTCACATTTACAGCTTTTCAAACAGTTAATGTGAAGTGTCGCCTTTGTATCAGACCTCTTTCTTTAGAAAACAATATAACTGAACACCAGTCTGGTGGGGTCACATCCTCATTCGGTCCACTACCTTGAGGAGAAACGGCTAATTAGTTGTCATGGAATTTTGCCCTTTCTGAATTTGTCTTGTGTCATTCTGCCTCTCAGCAAATGGACTGAATGTGTCTCTCAGCTAACACACACAAAACACAACAACACACATTCTTTTCCTCCTTGCCTGCCTCCAGTTTCTGCACACCAAATTAATGAGGGCACTAACAAAAAGGGCAGAGAGAGAGAGCGAGCGAGGCGGATTCTTATGTAATTCTTTACCCCTTGGAGAGGAAGAAGGAGAATAGGGCCATCTAACACAGAAAGAGTATTGATACTGCGCACTGATAAATGAGACCCTCAGAGGAAACCTGTTACAGGATAAACTACACGCACCACCGTTACTCCCTTCTTTTTCCTAATTCACAAACACATATATACAAGTTCTCAACATGCTTTTTTCTCTTTCTACATCTCATATAGTTTTTCTCTCTTCACACCAGAGTTCAACTATAAGGATTAACAATTTTTTAACTGCCTTAAACAAATCAACATCTATGTCACCCAGGTGAGTAATGTAACATGGCAAAATATTTACATCAGCACAATTGAGCAAAACATTGTTTGTTGAGCCCTGAAAACACTTATTTCTCAGGTCTCCTCTATTGACTAGTTCTTTAATCATTAAAGGTGCAGTAAACGATTTTTGAAAAAACGCTGTTACAAAGAGGGGTTACAATCAGACAAGAAATCGTTTATTATCTGCGTTAAAGGTGCTCTAGAACTTATTTTTAAAAGAAGTAATATAAGTCTAATGTCCCCTGAATGTGTCTGTGAAGTTTCAGCTCAAAATACCCCATAGATTTTTTTAATTAATTTTTTTAACTGCCTATTTTGGGGCATCATTAACTATGCACCAATATATAGGTTGCGGCCCCTTTAATTCTCCCGCTCCCCCACCCCCGGAGCTCGCGCTTGCCTTGAACAGCATAAACACAGTACACACAGCTAATATAACCCTCTAAATGGATCTTTACAAGATGTTCGTCATGCATGCTGCATGCATACATCGGATCATGTGAGTATTTTATTTATTTGGATGTTTACATTTGATTCTGAATGAGTTTGATAGTGCTCCGTGGCTAAAGCTAACATTACACACTGTTGGAGAGATTTATAAAGAATGAAGTTGTGTTTATGAATTATACAGACTGCAAGTGTTTAAAAATGAAAATAGCGACGGCTCTTGTCTCTGTGAATACAGTAATAAACGATTGTAACTTTAACCACATTTAACAGTACATTAGCAACATGCTAACGAAATATTTAGAAAGACAATTTATAAATATCACAAAAAAATATCATGTTATCATGGATCATGTCAGTTATTATTGCTCCATCTGCCATTTTTCGCTATTGTTCTTGCTTGTTTACCTAGTCTGACGATTCAGCTGTGCACAGATCCAGACGTTAATACTGGCTGCCCTTGTGTAATGCCTTGAACATGAGCTGACATATGCAAATATTGGGGGCGTACATATTAATGATCCCGACTGTTATGTAACAGTCTGTGTTATGTTGAGATTCGCCTGTTCTTCTGAGGTCTTTTAAACAAATGAGAGCAATTGAGTTTGAAACTCAGTGTATGTCTTTTCCATGTACTGAACTCTTTTTATTCAACTATGCCAAGGTAAATTCAATATTTAATTCTAGGGCACCTTTAAAGGGTTAGTTCACCCAGAAATGAAATTTCTGTCATTAAGTACATGAGGACTGTTCAAACCGTAAGACCTCCATTCATCTTCAGATCACAAATTAAGATATATGATGAAATCCGAGGGTTTCTGAACCACATATTGGCAGCAATGTCATTGCACCTTTTGAGGTCCAGAAAGGTAGTAAAGACATTGTTAAAATAGTCCATGTGACCACAGTGGTTCAACCTTAATGTTATGAAGTGACAAGAATACAAATATGCAAAAACAAAACAAAAATAACGACTTTATTCAACAATTTCTTCTCTTCCCTGATATTCTCCTACGATGCTGACATGGTGAACGCAGTGCAGCGCTTCCGTGTTCTATGTCAGAACGGAGACTCATTATTGGCCGACTCCTGCGTCAGCATCACACGCATGCATCGTGGTTCTCACATGTACACCCTCAGCAATACTAAGCTGATGTTTGGACGTAAACACGGAAAACGCTGCACTGCATTCACTACGTCAACAATGTAGAAGAATGACAGGGCAGAGAACATTACGGTTGAACCACTGTAGTCACATGGACTATTTTAAGCATGTCTTTACTACTTTTCTGGACCTCAAAAGGTGCAATGTCATTGCTGCCTATGTGTGGTTCGGAAACCCTCGGATATCTTAAAAAATATCTTAATTTGTGTTCTGATGATGAAACAAAGATCTTATGGGATTGGGATGACATGAGGGTGAGTACTTAATGACAGAAATTTCATGTTGAATGAACCTACCCTTTAATATCGGAGAAGCTTTTCAGCACCGGAGAGACCTTATTGAGCGGTAAGGCCTGATAACGAATGCTTTACTTCTTCTCTATATGAGAATAACGTTGGTTTTGCTGTGTTTCACAGAAATAAGAAATGCTGTCTTTTGCATGAATATACTGATGTGTCATCTTCGCTTGTTTGTTCAATTTTTCATTATTACATTATTATAAGCCTGGAACGTCTAAACCTCCTCCACCACCCGTTTTAAGCATCAGCTCCCACAGTGTGTCCGGAAAAATCCTAATATGTCTTTTTTATTTTGGTTTCCTTTTGTAAGGATTCCACTGATAGCAAGCATTGATGAGCCCAAGTGCAGCTTTATAACAATAATCAATAATAAAAGTATTAATTTTAGCCTAGACATTAGTCTACAATTTTAGCATCCAGGGTGTCAAATGTACAATAGTATCTTAAAATACATATATATCCAATAAATTAATTAAAATAAGGTGATCATCAAAACACTCATATGGGGTCATATGGTCTCAGATATGTACAAAACGTACAACACGTTAACTTCGATTCTACACATATATATGTCAGTGTTTGCAAGCCAACAACGGGTAATAAATGAACTCAGTCAGGCTGAAATGACATGTCACGCTTAGCAGGGTTTAACAAGTATGCTAATGAAGGGGAAATCACTAATGAGCAAGAGGAAGAAGCATGCAGTGTTTGCTGACAATCTAAGCACACACATAAACAGACAATTACTTTTCATCAGGCACGTACTGTACTGAATTTCAAATTCTGCTAAGCAGCATTAGCCTGTCATTAGTTTCAACGTCTGATGACCCTCCAACAAACCATCAGCAATCCATTCATTGACTGATGCATATCGCACACAAAATTAGCAAGCGTCGATTGAAATAGCCATTTCCGGTCTGATTGGCTGGCTTTACGCAACCTCTGGGTGCAAGTCCACATAGGTTTTTTGATTAGTGCTGTCACAATGAGTACATCACAGGAAACATTAATTATTGTGGCATAATCTATTAAAGATCATGCCGCAAATCAGGCTACACTCTGGCTACACAAGGGAAAGGCTATAGTTTGTTATATACAATGCTTCAGTCAATTAGATCATTACATGCTGTGTACAAATCCTCAGGTCTATAATGTAAAAACAGCGAAACAGCAGCTGTCAGCCAAATTTACCTAAAGCTCTATGTAAACACACCCTTATTTCCTGTCAAAGTGTATGTATGTGATAAAGAATAGAAAGATAAAGAATAAAAAGACAACATTTTCATAAATTTCTCTCAAAGGACATTTTCTAATTTAAACAAGATAAACTGAGCTATTTGTGAAACTATCAAACATTAAGTATTAAATTCCATTCAAAAGTTTGGGGTCAGTAAGATTTTTAGAAATTAAAGGTGCCCTAGAATTAAAAATTTAATTTACCTTGGCATAGTTGAATAACAAGAGTTCAGGGAAAAGACATACATTGAGTTTCAAACTCCATTGCTTCCTCCTTCTTATATAAATCTCATTTGTTTAAAAGACATCTGGAAAACAGGCGAATCTCAACATAACACAGACTGTTATGTAACAGTCGGGATCATTAATATGCATGAGCCCAATATTTGCATATGCCAGCCCATGTTCAAGCCATTACACAAGGGCAGCCAGTATTAACGTCTGGATCTGTGCACAGCAGAATCATCAGACTAGGTAAGCAAGCAACGACAATAGCGAAAAATGGCAGATGGAGCAATAATAACTGACATGATCATTGATATCATGATATTTTTTAGTGATATTTGTGAATTGTCTTTCTAAATATTTCGTTAGCATGTTGCACACGTACTGTTAAATGTGGTTAAAGTTACAATCGTTTATTACTGTATTCACGGAGACAAGAAAGCTGTCGCTATTTTCATTTTTAAGCACTTGCAGTCTGTATAATTCATAAACAACTTCATTCTTTATAAATCTCTCCAACAGTGTAGCGTTAGCCGTTAGCCACAGAGCATAGCCTCAAACTCATTCAGAATCAAATGTAAACATCCAAATAAATACTATACTCACAGGAATCGATGCATGCATGCAGCATGAATGAAGAACATCTTGTAAAGATTCATTTGAGGGTTATATTAGCTGTGTGAACTTTGTTTATGCACTGTATAACTGCACTTATAGGTCAAGAGCTCGGGCGGGCAGGGAGCGAGAGATTTAAAGGGGCCGCAGCCTGAATCGGTGCATAGTTAATGATGCCCCAAAATAGGCAGTTAAAAAAATTAATAAAAAAAAAAATCTATGGGGTATTTTGAGCTGAAACTTCACAGACACATTCAGGGGACACCTTAGACTTATATTACATCTTTTAAAAAAACGTTCTACGGCACCTTTAATACTTTTATTCAGCAAGGATACATTAAACTGATCAAAAGTGACAGTGAAGAGTTTTACAATGTTACAATTTTCAAATAAATGCGGTTCTTTCAAACTTTCTATTCTTCAAAGAAACCTAAAAAAAGATGGTTTCCACAAAAAATATTAAGCAGCACAACTGTTTTTAACATTGATAATAATCAGAAATGCAGCAAATCATCATATTAGAATGATTTCTGAAGGATCATGTGACAATGAAGACTAGAGTAATGATGCTGAAAATTCAGCTTTACCATCACAGGAATAAACTATATTTTAAAATACATTAAAATAGAAAACAGTTATTATAAATTGTAATATTTCACAATGTATTTTTGATCAAATAAATGCAGCCTTGGTGAGCATAAGAGACTTCTTTCAAAATATTAAATAGATCTTACTTATCAAAGAATTTCACCATAAAAGTATTTGTAAAGTGTTAGACATTCATTGACAAAATGAAAATGTTAACTTGATTGGCATCTGTGTAATTGCCTGATTCAATTATTTCAGCTTCATTGGCTTGCAGATACTGACTAATATTCTGCTAATTTCATCAACCGCACAGTCAAGATAAACATGACTGACATGCACTGATCTGGGATCAGGTTCATCTTATTACAGCTCTGATCTAACTGTTCACATACACAAAGCCGTTGCTTATTTGAGATCTGCTTACTCCAAGCAGATCAGATGGTTAAACTGATCTGAGGTCAGTTTTCAGCTATTTAACAGGAAGGAACAGAAGGTGAAGCACTCCAGCACAGAGATAAGGTTCTGATCTGAGATCTGTATTAAAGTAAGCTTCTAGCAATTAACAGACAAAGTTGTAATGATTTGTTATGGTTGCACTGCAATAAACCTTTGCAGTCTGTGAGCAGCAATACAGAGTGTTAAATGTAAAAAAAGTTGTTCAATGGGCCAAGGCCAAACAGTGTCAGAGAAATACAGTATATAGCTGGTTACTAAGTTACTGCTAAGCAGACGAATGTGCGATCTATAACATTGCATTGTTCTGTTTCAATGACACTTAACTGTTGTGCTACAAAACAGGTGGCCTGACTGTTGCAGTCCCATTTTACACTCACGATCTCACATGGGTCAAAGGAGAAAGGTCGCCTGAGTCTGACACACAAATACTGAATTGTTGGGAGTGGGAAGCACAGGTGAGACACTAAATTCTGCTACACCTTTTTGCCTGGAGTTACATGGAGTTATAATTATATATAGAGAGAGAGAGAAAGAGAGAGAGAGAGAGAGAGAGAGGGCTCCAGACTAACTTTTTTTACTAAAAAATTTTAAGAGCAAGCACCTACAGAAAATTTAGGGGCACACCTTAGATCGACTGCAACAGTTATTCACATTTAGAGCTTTGAAGTGCTGAAAAAGGTTGTGCAAAGCACCTGAAAGTCTTTGAATTATTTTTTTAAAAGGTTGTACAAACCCTGAAATGAATGACTATTTCTGTCACAATGCCATGGTTACAGTTAGTGTTACTGAATTAAATCCACGATGGATGTTCTTGATTTGTGGACTGGAAAACCTATAACTTGTTCATTCATGGCACAATGTTTCTCCTGGTTTCCACATCAGAGCTGTTTGATCTGATATGATTTATAAAAGAGAAATCTGTGCCGAATCTAAATGCTTCTCACTAGATCTCGCTAGTGTTATTAATTCTGTGGCAAATTGGTCCGAGCTGATAAACCATGCTGTGCAGCTCAAATGAGCAGCGCGGTTTCATTCCACTTTCGTTTTGTTTGCCGTTTGATGTTTCTCATATGCAACAGAAATGCCAGCTCTCAGTTGGGCAACATGATGGTTGCACCAGTGTGACCTCTAAAAAAATTTAGTCACACCGGTAGGAAAAACGGTTGCAAAATATCACAATGCAACACAATGTTGACACAATAAACAAGAATGTGCGAGGGGTCAAGGCTAACCCTCAGTGTGTTAATGAACAGACTGAGCTCCAAACTGTCAAAATCATTCTGCAAGGAAGAAGCTATTTTAAAATGAGCTCAATTAATCAACAGCATTTAGGCTTTTGATTAATAAAGAACATGCACATCCACTTTGTAGACGGGGTTCTGTCATAGCTTGTATAAGCCTGTATATGTATATACAGTATGTACATATATGTACGTAGCTTGTATAAGCCTGTATGTGTATGAGCTTGCTAATGACGGCCTCATATCCTTTTTCCCTTTCAGAAATAAACATTAGTCCAATCTGACATTGATATTGTACATACACTGTACTAGTCATCATAGCATGCCAAGTATTGACTGATTCTGAGCCATCAGCGACTGTCTTCTGGATCAATATGCACTCCGGCTACAACCATTCAATGTGTGTGTGTGTATGTGTGTGTGCGCACATGGGGGTATTGAGTCCTTCATCTTTGGGGGTGACTTCAGCAAGTGTTACCAGCCACTTACTTTTCTGTCAGAAAATCTCCTCTACTTAAAACAAAATAATAAATAAATATATTGGGTGGTTAAAAAAATCTATCCTTGACATGTGCAAATTATCTATTTCTCTCTCACACATCCCTAAATCCTACCTTGGCTCGAATCTGACCAGATGTAGACACTTTTCGGATGAGTTTGTGCGAGGTCTCCTCCGGCTCCCCGTCACTGTCCGATGATTCGTCACCCGCCTCGGCCTGAGGGTCCGGAGAGGTCAGGGACTCCCGGGGCTCCCGGACATAAAGGACATTTGGATTGAACTTCGAGGCCATGACTGTGCAGGGGACAGTATTTTCTCTGCACTCGTCTCCTCCTTTGTGCCAAGTCAGCTCTGAAATGGAGAAGGCATTGCTCAACGGCTGCTAACGGTATTGATTCCAAAAGAGACTTCTTCTGCTTTCATTTTACAGACCCATCGAGCTCTAGGAACGTCAGCATTCATAGCAAATTTAGTTCCTCTATTCCTTCCGTTTTGAGGTTGACAAAAGAAACCAGTGCACAAACCATAGGACAGCTAACAGCAACAGGGGATTATTATGTCTATTGCACAATAATTCGAAATATTAAAAAGAAAGATCTCGGTATTCATGTTGGTTTCGTGCATAAAAATAATTTTGCGTAACCATCAAGTACTTAAATACTTAAACCTTAAACACAGGTGAGCATATCCTCTCTATTTTAGCTATTTTCTCTTCCTGCACATTAATTATACCACTTATTTGGCAGACAAAAGTTTCAAAAATTAATAATATAATAACAAAAATTGCTTTTCTTAAGAAATAAGATTATGCTAAACAACTTATTTTGGTTACACTTTATTTTAAGGTGTCTTTGTTACAGTGTAATTATACATTTAAGTGCTGAGGAATATTAAGTAACATGTACTTACTATAGGCTATAGGGGTAAGATTAGGGTTTGATTTAGTTGCATGTAACTATGCATAATTTATAAAGTATAGTAGTACGTGTAAAATTGCTAACAATGACACTAAAAATAAGTCATATAATGATTTTTTTTTTTTTAATTTCCAGAGTTAAACCATTACACTTTTTGTTTCGTTTTTACTTTAATCCTCACAAAACCGCATATCCAAATGATGTTTATTTCAGTGCAAACATATTCATAATAGAATGTATTCACGTCGTTTTATGAATTGCTTTTTGAATAAAAATAGATCCAGGCAAAATAATGAGCGACATCCCATTGACCCTTATGCAGACGGTGAAGCCCATTAGCGCGCAGAATCGATACAAACCCATTTGACATAATCCACAGACGGTCGCTGTCAGGGCTTTGAGAGATACATGAACTCGCTGACTGTTGCGCGTGTGTTCACAGCTGCGCATTCGTTGCGCTCACAATCATTCGATTCGGCGACACTCCGTTATCATCACCTTTCTAGCTGTTAATAAATTGAATCGCCTCTCGTCCCCAAAATATTGCTTAAACGTGTCTCCATGTATAAAACACGGAACACACTTCAGTTTATTTCAAACACATCTCCTGTAAACATGAAATAACTACCTGTTATGATGTCGCGCGTCGGCTGTCTACGTGTGAAAACGAGCCAGTCGCTTTGCAGAGCAATAAAAAGACGTTCGACTCAATAATGACATTACTCATATTTAAACGCAGGCGTCTAATGGGCTTTTGGATTTGGGGAGATTATATTTACAGAGATATCTCTGACTCGGTAGCACCAGCTGTGTTCTCATGTGTTTCCAACCAAAAACAGCCGCGTTACAGGCAGCATTTATGTTGTACATACACAATTTAGCGATCTCACGCGAGCAGCAATCTCCGGCTTTGTCATTTGAATAAAACCGTGAACGGTTTGATTCATTTAACGCTCGTGGCGCTCGGCCATCACTTTCTGAATTGACAAATAGACTCAACTGTCACTCTCGAGCACGATTCCGTCTGCGGCAGTTGTACCGACTAAATGAAAAGGTGGACGTGGTGTTTTACCTCTATGGTGCGTTGTCGGCTCCCGTTGACCCTCGTGTGTGTGTGTGTTCTTGTTGTTCTTGGTGGGCTCTCGCGCAGCGCGGTTAGATACTGTCAAATAATCTGCTTCTGTCGCGCACATACGCGCGCGTACGCATAGCATCGGATAAGATTTGAATCGAATGGGAGGGGTGGACTAGAGCGCGAGAGCGTCCGTGTGTCAGCACATCTGGATGGCTTGACAGCAGATATCTAGGAAATGTTTGAGAGATTAATGCTTCTTCACCTATCATCGTTATCTATGCAGACACAATATCGCTTCAGAAACTTCAGACTGGAGTGTGTTTATTGGGAAGAAATATATGACTTGTTGCTACACGTCGAGCTGATTGACAGAGTTCGCCATTTAGACTCGGGTAATAATGGTTCAGATTATCACAGCATCGGGACTATGTGCTATCAAGAATGTGGGTTTTTATATTATAGCTAATAAAGGCATATTTAATTCCTTAAATCTATTGTGAACACTGCTGAGGTTTCCTAACAAAATACCTGAATTTAGGAACCCCGATACAATTAAACATGTCAAAGTAATGCAACTAGCAGCAAGTGACAGCTTTAGCATAGGCTACTAAACATTTATTCAGTGTAGCAGGAAGTGACTTGTTAATTTGCACAGCTCATGCCCTATTTACCCGTCCTCAATCTACACAAGCTCCACTCTTTACCAATCAAACCCCTCAAAATTCACCATAACTCTCAAGTGTAACATCATTTAACGCTATGTCTCTTAATTTCTTCATATCGTTCCAAAAATTAATAAATAAACATAAATAATTAGCCTATTTAATAATAATAATAAACACTTTCACTAACTTACACTTAAAAATTCACACTTATTTTCACAAATGTACAGTTACTCTACAACTCTAGCCCCCCTCTACAGATTGCATGTGGGAACCAAAAATCCCTGCCACAAGAAAAGTACAAAAGCGTGTAGTTTCAACATGAATGGGTGAAATAAAAGTCCATTTTACACATTTAAGTGATTTTGCACACAATGAAGTTAAGTCATTTCATAATAAGATGTTCAAGATGTAGGTGTAAAGTGAGAAAACTTCAGTGTATTTGAGTGCTTTACAACCTTTTCTTTTTTTCCCATTTACTGTCCTCGTTAGTTTCTCCAGCGCATTACCCGTAATAGACAAAAACATCTCTTGCTATTTAACACCCACTCTCATTTCTCAAATGAAAACACAATATATACACAATGAAATACATGCTGTTCTGAGACCAGTTTTAGACATTATTTTCCATGTGAACTCTCTGTAAACTGCTGTTATCTTCAATGACTTCTTATATGATTGTACATAGCTGTTAATGTTCTTTTTGTACTACGATTCTTGTTTTGAATACATCCATCACCATAATAAGCTCTAATGGCTTCTAGGTCCTGGGCGTTCTTTCACATCCATAATACCATAGATAGATGCTAATTTTCTGTCATTAGAAAGATATAAAATTGCAACAAATTGATGTGTGCTTTCATGTTTAATACACACCTGAGTGGTATCTAACTGCTGACCTAGCCCATTTACATTCACCTCGTGCTGCAGCCACTACACCAGGGACTTTGAAATTATTTTC
Organism: Chanodichthys erythropterus; assembly: GCF_024489055.1. Classification (NCBI taxonomy): domain Eukaryota; kingdom Metazoa; phylum Chordata; class Actinopteri; order Cypriniformes; family Xenocyprididae; genus Chanodichthys; species Chanodichthys erythropterus. Next base: position 9,098,071 of record NC_090231.1, on the reverse strand, counting down.
ATTAAAATTCAAGTATGAAATGTTACATGTGCATTTATTATGCTTTACTAATGGTCTGAAAAAAAAAAGAAACGAGAATAAATTAACCACTATCTAGAAGGAAAGATTATTTCCTTTTTTTCTGACTGTGAATTATAGTTTATGTCCACCAATATCAAAAGGTATCCCACTTGTTATCCAGATGGCTATTACCAGTCTTTCTTCTGCTGAACACAAAAGAAGATATTTTGGAGAGTATGGGTTGATGACTTCCATAGTGTGTGTGTATATATATATATATATATATATATATATATATATATATATATATATATATATATATATATATTACAGCTCTGGAAAAAAATAAGAGACCACTTAACATTGATTTCTGAACTTGGATTGTTCTCAATTTTCTCCAGAGCTGATATATATATATATATATATATATATATATATATATATATATATATATATATATATATATATATTATATATATACATACATATGTGTAGTGACATTTGGTTAGTGACATTCTTCAGAATATCTTTTTTTGTGTGTGTGTGTGTGTGTGTTCAGCAGAAGAACGAAATTCATACAGGTCTGGAACAACTTGAGGGTGAGTAAATGATGACAGAATTTTCATTTTTTGGGCAAACTATCCCTTCAAAAGGATATTTAAAAATTGTATAAAGCTGTTCATGAGTAAGGGGCACCCCCAACTACCGACTGAGTCATTATTTTGGATGTAGCTTTCTGCTGCCACCCAGCGGTATAAATTAAAACACACTGTCTGTCTAATGCTACCGGTCCCAATTAAATAATTATCAAGGTCATTGTATAATTAAATTATAATTCGGTTCATTAAAACACCACATACAGCTATTTTTCTTTTAGATGTGGGGCAAACAATTTAAAGTTGGGTTTTTATGCAACCGTGCTAAGAACAATCAAGAGTTGGTATTGAGGTCAAAGAGATGCATCAGACTAGATGCTACAGAAAGCCACAGAACAAGGAACTCACCGAGAAAGAGTTTCGCGTTTCCCGGTGAGCTGCCGTGCCCCTCGAGGTACGTCATCCTTCGCGTATCCACGCGCACTTAAACCACTGCAGAGGAATAACATCCTACCTGCCGTGCGCAAGCAGAGGCGCAAGGGGCTCAGTGATTATGATGCACAAGCATTACACATGCAGGCTACACTTGCCTAGGAGATTCAGTCGTAAATGTATTATTTTTTAATTTAAGATAATGATACAAACATTTGCAGAAGCTGTTGGTTGCTTATACAAAATGTACAAACATCAGATGGTTCATGCAAAAGAATCGTTCCACCGTTTATCGGTTACCATGAGAACGCGTCCAGTGAGATGAAAGTTGCCTCAGTCAGCTGAGAGATGGATGGATGGATGGATGGATAGATACATAGACAGAACAATAGATAGATAGATAGATAGATAGATAGATAGATAGATAGATAGATAGATAGATAGATAGATAGATAGATAGATAGATAGAATCCATTCTTATTCAGTGCCATGTATGTCATTCTCATTTAAACAACTAGACCATGAAACACTGAGCCTCCCTTTGATCTTCAGTAAAAGGAACAGGCTTGTTTGTGCATATGCTGTCTGAATGTGTAAGTGTATCCTTGATACAAATGTGATTACTCATGTACAATTACTGACGCATACACATTTTTAAAATATGGATCTGTACTGTTTTTGTCTTTTTTGTAGTCTTCGCAAAGTGGGTGTAAATAAATATTTAAAATGTGTGGATTTCTGTCTCAGAGGAACTGAATACTAATCATGCAAAAGAGCACAACTGGAACAGGATTATAATTTTAACAGCAGTACACAGGGGAAGTGTACAAGCAGAAACCGCTAATTGGTTCAACAGTTGAGGAATATTATCTAAAGATCAGTGAATCATTTAGAACCATTCCCAATGGACTCCTCAACAGAGTGAACAACAGCCACTGCCCTTTTACATTGACTAGAGCTCAGCTTTGCCATTTCCTCAGCTATTGTAAGATAAAGATGAGGCTAAGGGTGATTCCAGAGCAAAATATAGTAGTATAAAAAATATAGTAGTTGTATAGTAGGTAGCGCTGTTTTAGATAATAGCTGAGTCCTCTAGTTGTGGAATCTAAGAAGAAAACAGAACTGAAAAAGAAAATGGACTTTACAATGGGAAAACAGCAATATACACACAAGAATGTTCCTGTTCTACTCAAGTCATTCTGCCCAGAATTGGTTCCAAAATATGCAGACAGCCTTGTAAATGGATAATGAGACATTTTTGTTGCGAAAAAAAGAGACCCAAATTATTTGGGTATTAATAAATAATAATATTAAAAATATATTAAAATCAATAAAAAAAAAACAATTTTGTGTACATCATATATTGTCCACCACTGCTAAATACTTTATCGAAAACAACCCTCTCCATTTCATTACAGATAAAAACAAGTAATTTAATCCATATTAAATATAATGTTAAAAAAAAAAAAAAAACTGTTCAGTCTGCTCCATTTCCCTTAAGCCCTACTATTTTTCCTTTCTGGCTGGCTTTTGCCTCACATGACCTGCTATCAGCTTTCGTCCTCCTCTATCATCTTCACAGATTCCGTAAATACACAATTGTCAAACCCCCTGCTGTCTCCCTCTTAGGGCTAATATGAAATGACATGCTCTCATCAGTTAGAGAGGCTGTGGGTGAAAGCTATGGAAAAGTCTATCCTGAGTGGATACTAACACTTGTCTCTGACCCCCCTTGGGAGTATTCTTCACACATGGGCACCTGCTGCTCTCGCAAGCCTGCCGGACCCCCACTGGGCACGAGTTGACTACTGCAGACTAATCCCCCATCAAGTGAAGAAGAGATCTTGACAAATGCGAGAGAGAGATTGTATGAAAAAAGAAAGAAGGAGTGTAACAAATAGCTGTCTGTGCCTATAGGTATAACACTGCCATTATTAGATGGAAAAAAACTGACCCAGTTAGAGCCACGGTACCAGCTCCAGCTTGGAGGAGATATTAATGGAATGCTCGCTCATTCACTCACTCACACTCACTCACTCACTCACTCACTCACTCACTCACTCACTCACTCAATCACTCACTCACTCACTCACTCACTCACTTACTCACTCACGCTCACTCACTCACTCAATCACTCACTCACTCACGCTCACTCACTCACTCACGGTCACTCACTCAATCAATCACTCATTCACTCACACTCACTCACTCACTCACTCACTCACGCTCACTCACTTACTCACTCACTCACTCACTCACTCACTTACTCACTCACGCTCACTCACTCACTCAATCACTCACTCACTCACGCTCACTCACTCACTCACGCTCACTCACTCAATCAATCACTCATTCACTCACACTCACTCACTCACTCACTCACGCTCACTCACTCACTCACTCAATCAATCACTCACTCACTCACTCAATCACTCACTCACGCTCACTCACTCACTCAATCACTCACTCACTCACGCTCACTCACTCACTCACGCTCACTCACTCAATCAATCACTCATTCACTCACACTCACTCACTCACTCACTCACTCAATCAATCACTCACTCACTCACTCAATCACTCACTCACGCTCACTCACTCACTCACTCACTCACTCACTCACTCACTCACTCAATCACTCACTCAATCACTCACTCACTCACTCACACTCACTCACTCACTCACTCACTCACTCACGCTCACTCACTCACTCACTCACTCACACTCACTCACTCACTCACTCACTCGCTCATTCACTCACACTCACTCACTCACTCACGCTCACTCACTCACTCACGCTCACTCACTAACACTCACACTCGCTCACTAACACTCACACTCACTCACACTCGCTCACTCACACTCACTCACACTCATTCACTCACTCACTCACGCTCACTCACTCACTCAATCAATCACTCACTCACTCACTCACTCAATCACTCAATCACTCACTCACGCTCACTCACTCACTCAATCAATCACTCACTCACTCAATCACTCAATCACTCACTCACGCTCACTCACTCACTCACTCACTCACTCACTCACTCACTCACTCACTCACTCGCTCACTCACTCACTCACGCTCACTCACTCACTCACTCACTCACTCACTTGCTCATTCACATGTGCTGCGTCCCAATTCGCCTACTTATACTACGTCCTAAAAGTATGTACTGTTTTTGTAAAGAAAAAGTACATACTTTTGAGTGTGTAGCAGAAGAGTATGCAAGCTTTGGGACATACTACCTCGTCATAATTGCGTCATTAACGGACGTTCTGTCGCTTAGTTACGCAACCTGTAACTGTTTAAACTACCCTGTCAATCATCTTGTCACAGTTAAAATCCTCCACATTTATTTAAATTTAATTTCCTACCGTTTCGGAGATAAATGTAGTCGCACGTTGATCTGCCAGTCATGGGTCTTTCATGCAATAACTCTCCTCGTCTTTGCATAATGATGCATTTAAAAATTAATGACCAAACGCATCGTTATAAAAGTTCACAATGCTGTTGCAGATGAAATATAATGTGGATAACATTTAATAAACATATTTTCGTCAGGTTAGATACTGATTATTAATCATTCAAGCCCCTTTATCTTAACCGCTCTGCTTAACCGTCGGTCTCGCACATCCGTCATGTTTGTAGTTTTTTAACACTTTTTACTCGTATTTGTAGTTCTAATCAAATCCTCGTCCACAGCGCAATGTGTTATGGGCAATATTAGTGGTTAGAAGTGTGCACGGATCTGCACTTCGAATTCTAACCGGAAAAAGTAGACCATCCGGGTATCTTTGGAATACTCATTTCAACATACTACGATTTGGGACATACTAATTCTTTTTTCGAATACTATTTAGGACGGATAGTATGCGAATTGGGACGCAGCATCACACTCACTCACTCACGCACGCTCACTCACTCACTCACGCTCACTCACTCGCTCACTCACGCTCACTCACTCGCTCACTCACGCTCACTCACACTCGCTCACTAACACTCACACTCGCTCACTCACACTCACTCACTCACACTCGCTCACTCACTCACTCACACTCGCTCACTCACTCACTCACTCACGCTCACTCACTCACACTCGCTCACTCACTCACTCACTCACACTCGCTCACTCACTCACTCACTCACGCTCACTCACTCACTCACTCATGCTCACTCACTCACTCACTCATGCTCACTCACTCACTCACTCACTCACTCACGCTCACTCACTAACTCACTCACTCACACTCGCTCACTCACACTCATTCACTCACTCACACTCACTCACTCACTCACTCGCTCATTCACTCACACTCACTCACTCACTCACGCTCACTCACTCACTCACGCTCACTCACTCACTCACTCAATCACTCACGCTCACTCACTCACGCTCACTCACTCACTCACTCACTCACTCACTCACTCACTCACTCACTCACTCACTCACTCACTCACGCTCACTCACTCACTCACTCACTCACTCACTCACGCTCACTTGCTCATTCACTCACACTCACTCACTCACTCACTCACTCACTCACGCTCACTCACTCACGCTCACTCACTCACTCACTCACGCTCACTCACTCACTCACTCAATCAATCACTCACTCACTCACTCACTCACGCTCACTCACTCACTCACTCACTCACTCACTCACGCTCACTCACTCACTCACTCACTCACTCACTCACGCTCACTCACTCACGCTCACTCACACTCACTCACTAACACTCACACTCACTCACTCACACTCGCTCACTCACACTCGCTCACTCACACTCACTCACACTCATTCACTCACACTCACTCACTCACTCACTCACGCTCACTCACTCACTCACTCAATCACTCACTCACTCACGCTCACTCACTCACTCAATCAATCACTCACTCACTCACTCAATCACTCACTCACGCTCACTCACTCACTCACTCACTCACGCTCACTCACTCACTCACTCACTCACTCACTCACTCACTCACGCTCACTCACTCACTCACACTCACTCACTCACTCACTCACTCAATCACTCACTCACTCACGCTCACTCACTCACTCACTCACTCACGCTCACTCACTCACTCACTCACTCACTCACTCACGCTCACTCACTCGCTCACTCACGCTCACTCACACTCACTCACTAACACTCACACTCGCTCACTCACACTCACTCACACTCGCTCACTCACTCACTCACACTTGCTCACTCACTCACTCACTCACTCACTCACTCACGCTCACTCACTCACGCTCACTCACTCACTCACTCACTCACTCAATCACTCACTCACTCACTCACTCACTCACGCTCACTCACTCACTCACTCACTCATACTCGCTCACTCACTAACTCACTCACTCACTCACTCACACTCGCTCACTCACACTCATTCACTCACTCACACTCACTCACTCACTCGCTCATTCACTCACACTCACTCACTCACTCACGCTCACTCACTCACTCACTCACTCACGCTCACTCACTCACTCACGCTCACTCACTCACGCTCACTCACTCACTCACGCTCACTCACTCACTCACGCTCGCTCACTAACACTCACACTTGCTCACTCACACTCACTCACTCACACTTGCTCACTAACACTCACACTTGCTCACTCACACTCACTCACTCAATCACTCAATCACTCACTCACTCACGCTCACTCACTCACTCACTCACGCTCGCTCACTAACACTCACACTTGCTCACTCACACTCACTCACTCAATCACTCACGCTCACTCACTCACTCACTCACTCACGCTCACTCACTCACTCACTCACTCACTCACGCTCACTCACTCGCTCACTCACGCTCACTCACACTCACTCACTAACACTCACACTCACTCACACTCGCTCACTCACTCACTCACACTCGCTCACTCACTCACTCACTCACTCACGCTCACTCACTCACGCTCACTCACTCACTCAATCAATCAATTCAATTCAATTCAGATAGCTTTATTGGCATGACAAAAAGATACATTTTGTATTGCCAAAGCATTTAACCAACATAGAAAAAATATTTAGAATAACAGAACATCTGAGTAAAGCCTATGTAGAGAAAATAATAAAATAAATAAAAATAATTTTAGTAACAGAATAGAATAATTCTAAAAAATAATAAATAAAAAAGATTATAATACAGAAATCATGTAGTAATAACTGAACTTAGAATTTGAACATTATATACAGTATATACAGTGTGTAGGTCTAATGGGGATGTGTTTACTGGCTGTTTGTTTCTTTCTGGTTGTCCCTCAGGAGATGGCAAGATGCAACAAATCTTGCAGCTATATTGGAACATTTGGCTTCTTCGCCAAGAATGTAATATAGTTTTTGGATTGGGCTATAGGAGTTAAATTGGGGGAATATTTTATTAATTTTGGGGAAGTAGTGGTCTCTGATATCTTGGTATTTTGGGCATTCTGTGAGGAAATGCAGCTCCGTCTCCATCACTCCCAGGATGCAGTGCGAGCAGAGTCTGTTCTCACGGGAGAGCCAGGTCTGTCTGCGCCGGCCCGTCTCTATGGCCAGACTGTGCTCGCTGAGTCTGTACACCGTCAGTGTTTTCCTGAGTTTCGCATCACTAACTGTGCTCAGGTAGTTCGCAATAGCGTATTCTCGATTTAGTGCCGAATAACATTCCAGTTTGTGTTGGTTTTTAGTGGTGTTTGTCCAATGGGTGATGTACTTGTCTTTTTCTGTGTTTATAATTTGTGTAAGCCGAATGTGTGTGAGTGTGTGTGAGTCCTGAGGCTGGCAGATCTCAGCGGGTGTGAGGTCAGTCAGTCTCAGCACCAGCTGGCACAGGGGACTCTTACTTACACTCAGCTCTTGGTGTTTTAGGGCTTTGTAATGGTATGTGTTGGGGTCGCTTGTTTTTAGGTGTTTCCAGAATTTGATGGCTCTTTTTTGGATATTTAGAAGGAGAGGGTATTGGCCTAATTCTGCCCTGCATCCATTGTTTGGCGTCTTTCTTTGGACTTTCAGTATTCTTTTACAGAATTCTAAATGTAGAATTTCAATCGGATGTTTTTCCCAATTTAAGAAATCAAATTTTATAGAAGGACCCCACACTTCACTGCCATATAAAACAATAGGTTCAATTATAGATTTGAAAAGTTTGAGCCAAATTTGGATTGGGATGTCAATTTTAATTGATCTTTTAATGGCATAGAAAGCCCTTTGAGCTTTCTCTTTGAGTTCATTCACAGCCAAAGTAAAGTTACCTGTTGGAGTTATTTTCAGGCCAAGGTAAGTGTATGTTTTTGTGCTTTCAATGGTTCTGTGTGATAGTGTGAATGTGTGTGTTGGTCCCTGAGATCTGGAGCGTTTCCGGAACATCATGATTCTAGTTTTTTGGAGGTTGACTGTCAGGGCCCAGGACTGACAGTAATCCTCCAGCAGATTCAGGCTGTCCTGAAGCCCTTCTTTAGTGGGCGACAGGAGCACCAGGTCATCTGCATAGAGAAGACACTTTATATCTGTGTCGTGTAGAGTGAGACCTTGAATGGGAGCGTTTTCTATAATATTGGCCAATTGATTGATATAAATGTTAAAGAGGGTGGGGCTTAAACTGCAGCCCTGTCTCACTCCACGCCCCTGGGGGAAAAATTCGGTTCTCGTGTTTCCAATTTTAACCGCACATTGGCTGGCTGTGTACATTGATTTGATCAAATCATAGAATTTTCCCCCTATTCCACTGTCAATAAGTTTTAGGTATAATCCTTCATGCCAGATTGAATCAAATGTTTTTTTGAAATCAACGAAACAAGCAAAAATTTGTCTTTTGTTTTGATGAACATATTTATCAATTAGTGTTTGTAATGTAAAAATGTGATCGGATGTGCGACATTTTGGAAGAAAGCCAATTTGACATTTACTCAAGGCATTGTGCTTCATAAGGAAGTCTAGGAGTCTTGTGTTCAAGATGCTGCAGAAAACCACTCGCTCACTCACTCACGCTCACTCACTCACTCACTCACTCACTCATACTCGCTCACTCACTAACTCACTCACTCACTCACACTCGCTCACTCACACTCATTCACTCACTCACACTCGCTCACTCACGCTCACTCACTCACTCACTCACTCACTCATACTCGCTCACTCACTAACTCACTCACTCACTCACACTCGCTCACTCACACTCATTCACTCACTCACACTCACTCACTCACTCGCTCATTCACTCACACTCACTCACTCACTCACTCACTCACGCTCACTCACTCACGCTCACTCACTCACTCACTCACGCTCACTCATTCACTCACGCTCGCTCACTAACACTCACACTTGCTCACTCACACTCACTCACTCACACTCGCTCACTCACTCACACTCGCTCACTCACTCACTCACTCACTCACTCACACTCGCTCACTCACTCACTCACTCACTCACTCATACTCACTCACTCACTAACTCACTCACTCACTCACTCGCTCACACTCGCTCACTCACACTCACTCACACTCGCTCACACTCATTCACTCGCACTCATTCACACTCACTCACACTCACTCGCTCACTCACACTCACTCACTCTCACACACTCACTCACTCGCTCGCTCGCACTTGCACTCACTCGCTCACTCACACTCGCTCGCTCACTCACTCATACTCGCTCACTCACTAACTCACTCACTAACACTCACACTTGCTCACTCACACTCACTCACTAACTCACACTCGCTCACTCACACTCACTCACACTCATTCACTCACACTCGCTCACACTCATTCACTCGCACTCATTCACACTCACTCACACTCACTCGCTCACTCACACTCACTCACACTCATTCACTCACACTCGCTCACACTCATTCACTTGCACTCATTCACACTCACTCACACTCACTCGCTCACTCACTCACTCTCACACACTCACTCGCTCGCTCTTGCACACTCACTCACTCGCTCACTCACACTCGCTCGCTCACTCACTCATACTCGCTCACTCACTAACTCACTCATTCACACTCACACATTCACTCGCACTCATTCACTCACACTCATTCACTCACACTCACCTACTCACACTCAGTCATACTCACCTACTTACACTCACTCACTCACACTCATTCAAACTCACTCACTCACTCACACTTACTCACACTCACTCACTCACACTCATACTCACTCACTCACTCACACTCATTCACTCACTCACGCTCACTCACTCACTCACTCACTCACGCTCACTCACTCACTCACTCACACTCACTCACTCACTCACTCACGCTCACTCACTCACTCACTCACTCACTCACTCACGCTCACTCACTCGCTCACTCACGCTCACTCACACTCACTCACTAACACTCACACTCGCTCACTCACACTCACTCACACTCGCTCACTCACTCACTCACACTCGCTCACTCACTCACTCACTCACTCACGCTCACTCACTCACTCACTCACTCACTCACTCAATCAATCACTCACTCACTCACTCACTCACGCTCACTCACTCACTCACTCACTCACTAACTCACTCACTCACTCACACTCGCTCACTCACACTCATTCACTCACTCACACTCACTCACTCACTCGCTCATTCACTCACACTCACTCACTCACTCACGCTCACTCACTCACTCACTCACTCACGCTCACTCACTCACTCACTCACGCTCACTCACTCACTCACGCTCACTCACTCACTCACGCTCGCTCACTAACACTCACACTCGCTCACTCACACTCACTCACTCACACTCGCTCACTCACTCACACTCGCTCACTCGCTCACTCACTCACACTCGCTCACTCACTCACTCACTCACTCACTCATACTCACTCACTCACTAACTCACTCACTCACTCGCTCACACTCGCTCACTCACACTCACTCACACTCGCTCACACTCATTCACTCGCACTCATTCACACTCACTCACACTCACTCGCTCACTCACACTCACTCACTCTCACACACTCACTCACTCGCTCGCTCGCACTTGCACTCACTCGCTCACTCACACTCGCTCGCTCACTCACTCATACTCGCTCACTCACTAACTCACTCACTAACACTCACACTTGCTCACTCACACTCACTCACTAACTCACACTCGCTCACTCACACTCATTCACTCACACTCGCTCACACTCATTCACTCGCACTCATTCACACTCACTCACACTCACTCGCTCACACTCGCTCACTCACACTCACTCACACTCATTCACTCACACTCGCTCACACTCATTCACTCGCACTCATTCACACTCACTCACACTCACTCGCTCACTCACTCACTCTCACACACTCACTCGCTCGCTCGCACTTGCACTCACTCGCTCGCTCACTCACTCATATTCGCTCACTCACTAACTCACTCACTCACACTCATTCACTCAAACTCGCTCACACTCATTCACTCGCACTCATTCACACTCACTCACACTCGCTCACTCTCACACACTCACTCACTCGCTCACTCACACTCACTCACTCTCACACACTCACTCACTCGCTCACTCACACTCGCTCGCTCACTCACTCATACTCGCTCACTCACTAACTCACTCATTCACACTCACACATTCACTCGCACTCATTCACTCACACTCATTCACTCACACTCACCTACTCACACTCAGTCATACTCACCTACTTACACTCACTCACTCACACTCATTCAAACTCACTCACTCACTCACACTTACTCACACTCACTCACTCACACTCATACTCACTCACTCACTCACTCACTCACACTCATTCACTAACTCACTCACACACACTTACTCACACTCATACTCACTCACTCACTCACTCACACTCATTCACTCACACTCACTCATTCACTCACACTCACTCACGACATATGCTCTCAATGACAAATGCGGAACAGTTGGTTCATGCATTCATGACCTCAAGACTAGATTATTGTAACGCTCTACTGGGTGGTTGTTCTGCTCGGCTTTTAAACAAACTACAGTTGGTTCAAAATGCGGCAGCTAGAGTTTTTACTAGAACCAGAAAGTATGACCATATTAGCCCAGTTCTGTCAACATTACATTGGCTCCCTATTAAACATCGTATAGATTTTAAAATCTTGCTACTTACTTATAAAGCTCTAAATGGTTTAGCTCCCCAGTACCTAAGTGAGCTCTTAATGCATTATAGTCCTTCACGTTTATTGCGATCTCAGAATTTAGGCCAGTTGATAATACCCAGAATATCAAAATCAACTGAAGGCGGCAGATCATTTTCCTATTTAGCACCTAAACTCTGGAACAATCTTCCTAGCATTGTTCGGGAAGCAGACACACTCTGTCAGTTTAAATCTAGACTAAAAACACATCTCTTTGCTCTTGCATACACATAACACATTATCAATACATTAACATTTTTCAAATCCGTTAAAGGATTGTTACGCTGCAATAATTTAGGTCGGCCGGAACCGAGAACATTTCCTATAACACTAGATATACCTGTACATCAGAACAAGAATGGCATCTACGCTAATATCTGTCTCTCTGCTTATCCTGAGGTTTGCCGGGTGCTGGATCCAGGCCGTATCCAGGTCAGATGGAGAACCTGCGTCTGGACCTGACTACAACGTAGCCCAGGATCCCTGTATCCGCTTACATATATTTATATATAATCGATTTTTAATCTCTATAATAAAAATTTACAATTCAGATTTTGATCTCCATATACATTTACATATATATATATCTTCCAAGGGGTTTTTTCCCTCCTAGGACTTTTTTCCCAGTGCTAGCACGCTGGGTTTTTCTCTTAGGGGTTTATATTACCACGCTTGTTTGTACAGTTTTAACCACTTCCCTTTTTTTCTGTGCTTCTAATATGTAAAGCTGCTTTGAAACAATTACCAATTGTAAAAGCGCTATATAAATAAATTTGACTTGACTTGACTCACTCACACTTGCTCACTCACTCTTACTCACTGTCACTCACTCACACTCACTCATTCGCTCACTCACACTCACTCGCTCACTCACACCCACTCGCTTGCTCACTCACACTCGCTCGCTCGCTCACTCACTCACACTCATTCGCTCGCTCACTCACACTCATTTGCTCGCTGCACCAATTATGATAACTATAATGATAACCATAAAGATAAAGTTCTAAAAATCGAAGAATAGAAAAGAATAGCAGAATCCACCACAACTATAACAATAATGACACAGAAAAACAATATTGTTGGAATCACTTTCAAAACTATTTTTTCCAGTTGACGAACGATAAAAACAATTATAACCAATCAGAATCCATCCTGCTTTAAAGAGCTTGTGCATTTAAAGTGGCAGACAACTTAAAGGATTAAAAATGAAAATAATGTCATTTATTACTCATTCTCATGCCGTTCCACACCTGCAAGACCTTCGTCAATCTTCAGAACACAAATTAAGATATTTTTGTTGAAATCCAATGGATCTCCATATCCAGCAATGACACTTCCTCTCTCAAGATCCATTAATGTTCTAAAAACATATTTAAATCAGTTCATGTGAGTACAGTGGTTCAATGTTAATATTATAAAGCGACAAGAATATTTTTGGTGTGCCAAAAAAACTAAATAACAACTTATATAGTGATGGCTGATTTCAAAACACTGCTTCAGGAAGCTTTGGAGCGTTATGAATCTTTTGTGTCGAATCATGATTTGGATCGCGTGCCAAACTGCCAAACTGCTGAAATCATGTGACTTTGGTGCTCCAAACCGCTGATTCAACACGCTAATTCATTATGCTCCGATGCTTCATGAAGCAGTGTTTTGAAATCGGCCATCACTATATAAGTTTTTTTTTTTTTTTTTTGGTGCACCAAAAATATTCTCGTCGCTTTATAATATTAATATTGAACCACTGAACTCACATGAACTGATTTAAATATGTTTTTAGTACCTTTATGGATCTTGAGAGAGGAAATGTCTTTGCTCCCGAAGATTAACGAAGGTCTTACAGGTGTGGAACGGCATGAGGGTGAGTAATAAATGACAGAATTTTCATTTTTGGGTGAACTGCAGTGCCTGCTTAGAATAAACAGAATGATATTGTCTACCTTCTGAAGAAGATGGCTGCTGCTGAAAAGCTTGACTGGAAACAGCTTTCCAGTTTTCTTTCGACCTTTCTTGCATGTGACATTCTAAACAAATTTCACCTGTGATTACTCCAAAACTCATCAATAAATCAATATGCACTAAAATTAACTGCTATTATTCCCTCAATACACCATTACAAACCTCTAAATTGCAGCATTTTGCAGTAACTAAGCTAAATCATGACATTTTACAGTCAAATGAAATAATCACAGTCAAATATAATTGAACTTTCTACTAATGAGCCATCAGTAGTTTTGCATCACAGACTCATAACTATCAAGTCAAGTCAAGTCATTTTCATTTATATAGCGCTTTTTACAATAAAGATTGTTTCAAAGCAGCTTCACAGTGATAATAGGAAAATTAAAGGACAGAGATCATTTTGGCTTTACAGCAGCTCCAGGAAAAAGTTATTATTGAGCTAAAGTAAGTTTTTTATTGAATCACTTCTGTTGTAAAAATCGAAAACAGAATGAAAACAGAAGACTTTTAATGCATTCTTGCCTTTCATTTACATGTTTAGCCTATAGGTATAGGCATTTGAATGTGTATGTGCGCAGACGCTTCGTCTTTTTTAGTGACATTGCCAAATTACCTGTCTGGTCTGCATAATACAGAATTATTAGTCGTTTCTGTGGATCCATGCGAACTGCAATCATTTTGATAACGTTTAATCTATACATAGGGAAAGGGAAGGAGGCCTTCGCAGGGGATAGTTTAGTTGACGCTTCAGGGCTGTGTTGTCGTCGTGTCTAGGCGCAGGTCCTTCATCTCATCTGGATACAGCCTGGATCTGGCAGACTATGGTAATTTGAATCTCTGTTTTGTCAGAATTAGGAAATTGCTATTCTTCCAATTTTTTTTATATCAGCTATTATGCATTCCGTTAATTTTGTGAATTTATAAGTTTTGTCAGGGCGTGAAGAAATATAGAACTATAATGCTGATTATAGTAATCTGATGAAAATTATATTGCCATTGTTTAAAGCAGTGTTTTTCTGGGTGGCAGACCACATCAAAACTAAAACAAAAACTGCAGATCATCTAACATCCTGAATCTGGAAACCACTAACTACCCAAAAAAAAAAAAAAACAATTGGCTTACCACTTATATCAGACATGTTAAAATAACTTTAATCAATCCTTAACCTTACTTTTACTGACCTGTTATTATTTCAGTGAATCTATCTATCTACAATTCTTATTTACACTGACTTACACAGCATTAACTCCTAGACCATGAGTACTGTTTGCTTTCAAAATCTGTAAACTTCAACAACTGTTCCACTTCTCATAACCATCTTCCCTTTTTTGCTTTGTCGTGGCGTAACTTGCTCCACCCACTCAAGAGATACACAGCAGTGTCATTAAGACAGGAAGCAGAAAAAAGCCTGAAAGAAGCAGAGTGCTGCATTAAAGAGCCGCTCTCACTGGAGAATGAAAACAGTTTGAAATTGGAGAGCGCTGCGACTGAGAAAATCACAGTAAATAAAAACTTCATACTGAGAGTGTTTAAGCTGCTGCTGTCAAACAGACAGTGAATAGAAGCACACTGGCTTGCTCACAGCAGATAAATACATTTGATGAGGCAGTCACATGCACACACATACTCACCGACACAATGCTACAGCATCTGCTGACGAGCGAGTTCCAGCGTTTGGAAAGCGTCAGCAGGTTTTTGCGCGGTCGACATGGGTTCAGTAATAGTCTTCTCAGCTGAATGGAGGGATTGCAATGCATTTATTTAATCATCAATACAGTATCTCAGGACAACTTAAGCACTAGACTGACATGCACTTGTTTATTTAGATGGTCTAACAAAAAGTAAATTGATCTTGGCAGTAGCTGCTTACACAATACTAAGATAAACAGAGCTAAGAAACACACTAGGGAAAATCACGATACAATGAGCATATTTACATAAGTGGCTTTAAAAGAGACAAATAAATAGGTCTGTCTATTCAGCTACCAACCATGTTATAGCGTGCACTGATTTAACCACATTGCCAATTGACAAATGCGCATCGAAATGCGTAACAAATACTTTATCAGGTAATATGTGTATATGCAGAAAGGTGTTGTAAATGATTGTTGTAACAGTGCATGGATACTTGTGAGAAAGGTATGAGAGAGTGATGATGTAATAGCTTACCCACAATGCTGTGCAGAGAAGATGAATGGGGGAGTGAGAGTGAAGGTGATTGGTGGGAGCTCCCATCAATGAACACATTGCAGGGCTGATGCTCAACCAATGTTGAGACTTATTGTGATTCTGAACACGGCTAGTTATTCATAAGATTTTCTGTCAGGGAAATCGCAATGAAAAAACAGCATTCCTTCAAACAGTTCAGTGCCCTCCATTCTCACTGTGGGTCTCTATTTTCGGCACACATACAAAAGCCAACTGCAACGTACTGTTTGTCCAATTTTTCTTTTGCACTTTGTGACTAACAAAGATTTTTTGTGAGGTATAAGAACAACCAAGTGTCACAGCAGGTAAAACCTGTATGCCATCTACCGCTCCAAAACTAATTCTCATGACTGTCTGTCTGCCATCATTTGCTAGCAGATGCTCAATTCAAGGAAATGCGCCTTTCTAAAAATAAAGCCTTGTAAAGACATCTGTTGTTGGTGTATTTGAAAGTGTCCTCATAGTGGGAGACGCACGCGCCACTGAACACTCACACTTACCACTACAATCCGTATATATATATATATATATATATATATATATATATATATATATATATATATATATATATATATATATATATAAAAAAAAAAAACACACACACAATGACGAAATTAGATATCTGAATCGACATGTTACATAATCATCACGATTATAAATGTATACTTTAAGAATTTTCGGGTGCCAATATGTTGCGTATAATATCACGCAAAAGACACATGAAAGTCATAAGAATGATGTAGCAACAGAGACGCGCAAAGTAGACAGATTTAGTTACTTAAAACAAGTCAAGTGGCTTTGTGTGAGCAGGACAGTTTGGTGTGGTCGGTAATCTTTGTAGAGAAAAAAAAGGAGAAAGAATCGGGTTGTTTTGCGCAAAGCGGCAGCAGCTGCCATTGGGTCCGGTACCGGGGGGAATGAAACCTAGTGAGACGCGCTTGTCCCTTGCACCTTATAGTTGGATTCATGTTGTCTGAACGTGTTTTAATATTAATATTCTGTCCACAGCATCTCTGATTCACAGACTCGATCATGACTGTTGTGAGGACTCTTGACGTCAGAGGGGAGAATCATCGCTGAGGTCCAATGGGGGGAATATCAAGCGAGGCAGAGCTATCGTCCTACCAACAGTATTAGCCATGCTAACCGATGGGCACCTCGCTTTTCCACAGGACTTAACCCTCCAAAGATGACGGTTTTACCCACCTACGTGAAATAAAGGGCATTTTAGTTCTTCTTTTATGTTGCTCTCCGTCTCTTTCTGGGTCCCCCATCTCCTCTCTCATCTCCATCTCCTCTTGTATGACAAGCACGGACAGCGCGCGAGCTCGGGGGAGAAAAAGGCATTGCAGCTTCATGGCACTGAGGTACCGTATGCTGATGCGCACTTGTGCTTTCTTTTGTTAGAACATTTCTTAGTTAAACGTGTCATTGACTTGCAATGATTGGTTTTCAACGGGCAGTAGTGTATTTAAATAAATTGCCGGAGGGTTGACCTCTCCGAGTCCTTTGCAGTCTTTTCTTAGTCAGTTTATATATATATATATATATATATATATATATATATATATATATATATATATATAGCCAGGTCGGTGAGGTAGAAATTTATGAATGAATGAGTTAAAATGTGTCTGCGTCTATGGCGTCAGGCAAAAGCGCATCATTGTGGATTCTGGTAGCATATACACGATGCCTTCATAAGAGACCCGTGCACTGAGGTGGCGCGTCTTATTTTTAGACAATTACTAAAAATAGAAACAAAGTGAAGTGCGTGCGTTTCGTCGGGACTGGTGCCTGATTAATAGCCTTTTTAGCGATGAAATGCACATGCAGCAGTAAACTAAGCGAAATATTGCATATTTCCAGCTCGTCCGGATGCAATTTGCTACACTGTTTTGGTGGTTCAAAATGAGCCAATTGCGCCTCGTTAGTGCTCAGCGACTGTTTATTAATTTCTAATTAACCACAAACCAACACTTTACGAGCTATAATTATAAAATCTGAAAATTTGAGCTAATGACAACATTTGTAAACACACAGCCTACTTAGCCTAGTAATTTTATTCTTCACTGCCCTAAGAATAAGAGACTGTGTCATCAGGTCCAGACGCTTCAGGCATATTTCTTTTGACAGATATCCTATTCCCACTGCCTTTCCACTGACATACACATTCTCTCTTATCTTCACTACCGCACCCCTCTCTCTCTCTCTTTCACCCCCTCCCTCCCTCCCCCCACCATCAGCTATGATTCACTCTCTTGCAGCAGCAATGAGCAACCAACTTCAAAACACCTCTTCCCTCTCCACGGCGGGCACGTGGAATCTCCTGGACGTGCGGAACTCATCACCGGTGCGGACGGCAGAGCTGAGGCCGCTTCCCGTTAGCCCATGGGACATTGCACTGTGCGTGACAGGCACGCTCATCTCCTGCGAGAATGCAATCGTGATTGCCATCCTGTTCTACACGCCCACCTTGAGAGCTCCCATGTTCATTCTGATTGGGAGCCTCGCGTTCGCGGACCTGCTCGCAGGACTCGGCCTCATTCTCAACTTCGTTTTCATCTATATGCTGAACACGGAGTTTGCGACTCTGATCTCCGTCGGCTTGCTGATCGCCGCCTTCTCCGCATCAGTGCTCAACATCCTGGCTATCACAGTGGATCGCTACTTGTCCCTGTACAACGCTCTGACCTACCACACAGAGCGCACGGTCACGTTTACCTATGTTGTGGTGGTTCTCATTTGGCTGGTGTGCATCACCCTGGGCCTACTGCCAGTGCTCGGCTGGAACTGCCTCAGAGATGAGGCCAGCTGCAGTATCTGCCGGCCGGTCACTAAGAACAATGCCGTGGTGCTCGCTGTGACGTTCTTGCTGGTGTTTGCCCTCATGATGCAGCTTTACCTACAGATCTGTAAGATTGCCTTCCGCCACGCGCAGCAAATCGCTGTTCAGCACCAGTTCATGGCCATTTCCACCACAAAAGGTGTGTCCACGCTCTCCGTCATCCTCTGCACCTTTGCCGCATGTTGGATGCCCTTCGCCATGTATTCGATCGTGGCAGACTCCAGCTACCCAATGATCTACACGTATGCAACAGTGCTGCCCGCGACATGCAACTCGGTCATAAACCCAATCATATACGCTTACAGAAATCCGGACATCCAGAAATCCCTGTGGCTAGCCTGCTGCGGATGCGTGCCGTCCAACTTCTCCTTGCGGCCAAGGACATCGAGCGATGTATAAGTCGGACTACCTATGAGTTATGTCTATCTCACATAATTGGTTTGTACCGTGTCAGTGTTAATGATATGATGTTTTCCCTTGATGGGATCCCAGTCAATCGTTGTGGGTTGTGCAGTAGCTGTTGCGATCCAAGATGTCAACCTGCAAATGTATAATTAGATGTCTTTAATGCATAGAGCACCTCTATGCACAAAATATCAAATCCTATCAGATATGAAACAGTTCAAACTGAACATGATCTAAATAATCTAGATATGTCATACAGGCCCAGTGACAAAAATCAATATACTATATATCTAAAAAAAAAAACAAAAAAAAAAAACACCATTAACAGTGAAATGATTACAAAATCAACCCAATTTGTGTGAAGGAAGCTGTAAATTGTGAACAGCTTTCATGTACACGATAATGCTATATAGAATGTTTTCAGCACCACGGACAGCGGCAGGCACAATGAGGCTATTCCCTTGCAAACCCGCCTCTAACACTTATATCTGTGTTTACTAAAAAATGTATGAATGACAAAAAGAAAACACAGTCCCGTGAGTGAAAATTATACCGCTTCTGGCGTCTGTTGCTTTACAGCCAGATTTATTAAATCACTTTTCTTTTCTTTTTTTAGTTCATCTCGCTAGCTGAAATTATGACGCAAGAAAAAATGACCTCTTTTCTTTTAAGCGCAATTTATTTGTTACTACAAGTCTTTTGCAGTGAAAATTCATATCATAAATGTAGGATTCCCTGGGAAAAGCCTATTTGTTTAGACATGCTGATTTATTTATTTTTTTAATTGTCTGACGTCCCTAATGACTTCAAAATTTCTGCTGCCACAAAGTTGTGAGGCAAATCATATTTTCAAACATTTTTGGTCTCTGGAATCTATTGTGCACACCTTTTGGTTTCAGTGCATAACAGCGAATTAATGAAAGTTTAAGCTCAAAATGAGGTGTCAGCCACAATGCTTTCGATACGACACAGACTCTTTCAAAGCAATTTTGCAAAAGACCAATTGGGACAGGAATGCTTAAATGAGACAAATGCTTTGGGTCTATACAGCAAAATGATCCTGGTGATTATCAGATATAATTGAGTGTGTAGACTCTACAATTAGTCCGCCAGATCAGAGATCAGTGTTAGGGGCAGGCTTGTGTGTAAACAGATCTACATGTAGGCCTATTTAATGGTCTTATAATTAGGCCAAAATGGGACAGAAGGGACTTAAGTTAAGATTCAGCCAAAAAGACCTAGAAGTGGCATGTGAGATTTAAAAACCACATTACTGAATCTGCCAAATCGGATATATATATTATGCTGTACAACCAAAACAAACAAACAAAACCGAGAAACATTATGACTCTCAAAATGGCGCAAATGAATCATCACTAACAGCTAAACACTCTCAGAAAAAAAGGTATGGCTCTGTCACTGGGGCAGTACCATAAGGTACAAAAGTGAAAAAGTACATCTTTGTACCTTCTTTCCCCCTAAATGGTACATATTAATACCTTAATAAAGGTACAGTATTAGTACTTTAAAAGTACATATTAGTACCTTTTCACTTTTGTACCTTAGGGTACTGCCCCTGTGACAAGTGCGGTACCTTTTTTTCTGTAAGTGAAGGATTAGTTGTAATATTTTATATGCATAGATATTTGTGGAGCTTGAAATATGACCATAACAAAGCCTTGTGTTTTCAAGGGGTGGGGTGGGGGGAGGGGAGGGGGCTGTTCTTTGACAACCCCTCATTTGCAGCAAAGAGTCTTAATTTAGGCCTTACCTTTTCTCTTCTGCAATAATGAATCAGCTTGTACCGTTCACTGACAGAGCTACAATCACAATGAGGCCATCAACAGAGCTAATTTTACTTCCTGACTTGAACATGATTAAAAGAGAATAGGTTAGTGAGACCAGGGTGTTTCAGCTCTTTAAATCAAATGTACTGTTTTCTAGGATGCACTTTTGCATTGTAGTACAAGTATTCAAAGTTGGCCTTGAGAGCCCATCCAGATGCCCTCTGACTAACCTCAATACTCTTAGTGACCTGTACGAAATCTGATGGACTTTTACATGGAGGTATTTCACAGTCTGGACACTGTGGAACGATTCTCCAGTCTTCTTTGTGCGATTGTGTGATACGCCTGATCGTTTGTATGTCTGTGTTTGAGAGCGAGAGGACCATTTGTTTATATACCACTCACTTATGTCAGGAGTGGGGTTCAGTGACCTATCACACTGTGCCCACTTATAAAAAATAACCCACCCCACATAATACACGAAACCTAGCAAATATCAATGTTTTTCAGCAAATCTCTATCGTTATGTAATGTATCTCCACTACAATGTACTCAATGGGATACCATAGATTCAGTTTGTTCAGGGGTGCAGCGGTTATTTTTCTTATGCAATGCTGTATGAAAACGTATATTTTTATACACATCAGGGCATGAGTTTTATGATGTCGTTTTGGTGTGTGAGTATATGTACGTGTGTTCAGTAACTGTATTCTTATCGATGTTTTCTTAGAAAAAACAAAAACAGAAAAAAACGAAACAAAAAAACAAATGAAACAAAAAAAAAGTGTGTTGGCAAGGCAGAAAGTGCCATAATTTCACTTAATAGTGTCTTACTGAGTTCATGCATTAATCATATCAGTAAAAACAAGGATTTGATTTGTAACATCACCTGACTGTGTTGAAAGTACCATTCAGCTTCAAACCTGCAATGGTTGAAGTACAGCTTTGTGCCCAGATTATAGGCAGCTTGACTACTGAAGACAGACAAGATATAGTTTGTTTAGTAGCGGAGGGTTTTAACAGTAGGGTCTAAAGCTAAAAAAATAGACTCAGAGAACCAGATGGTGCACACGTTCAACGCCAAGGGAACGGCTGCATTCCACCCTCTCGCTTGAACACTGGAGCCCAGTACGGCTACTGGCAATGCAGTCCTCTCTTTAGTGTTCTGTTGGACTGGGACAGCCCTTTTGTGTGCCAGACTACAGACAGATGGTCCACCCCCAGCCTCATGCTCAAAAGTGACCTATCCAATTACTAACACCACAGATATCATCACAGAAATTAAGTATGCCAGGCAGCCAGTCATCTAGAGTTTCACATATCTTCAGTCAGTAGTGGATAAAATATAAGACGACTGCATTCCTCTGGAGCTATACAGCACAGTCAACGGGGGCTTATTTTCAGAGTTGCACTGAGAGAAAGAAGAACAATCTAGAGTGAGACTAGCATACCTTAGTCCTTTGTCATGACGTCACTGCTGGCGTACATAAATGGAGAGAGGTCGTCTGAATGACGGCACCTAACCGCATGGAAGCTCTATTACCACTAAATCTAGCCCTGCTAAAAATAACCTTGAGGAGCATGAAATGTTACATTTATCTAGGGTACTTGAAATCCGTTTTCTGGGCCATTAAGCTGAGCTCTGTGTTTCCCATCAACAACTACATTAGAGTAAGAAGGCGCCTTCCTAAAATAAGGAAGGGGAGAGAGACAGTAAGCCTTTAGAAGAGCCTCTGGGATTATGTAACCACTGCACCCAAATGTAGCTCATTCTACAAAAATCCAAATCTCTTGTTACTGATGAAGTCTCACTATGATCCACAATCACTTTTGTAATCATTTATAGAGCTAAAGGAAAGGTCTTCTGTAGGTAAACTGTCAGCACAATTATGTGGCCCTTATTAGCAAGTGGTCAGAGATGTGGAAGGGTGCTCTGATACTGTGATGTAATTGTTGTTGATCATTTTCTTGCTTTGTTTGTTTCTATTTGTGTTGTGAACTGAAATCTGACAAATACGATGCACTTTATGAAAGGAACATGCTACACATTGCAATGTAAGTGTGGAATGTAATCCTTCCTAAAAATGATTTATTTTTTATTACTGTAAATATGACAATATCAAGACAAAAAGAGAGTGGGTGAGAAAAAAAACAACACGAGGAGAATACTTTGTCAAATAAAATTCAGCAAACTCAATCACGGTCTATAGTTGTTTGGTGTCTTTATCATCTGTGTGTGTTTGAGGGGGAAGGACAGACTCACACCGGTATGGTTCATTGTTTGAAGGCGGCTTAGCTTTAAAAGGATTGCGTATGAATTATTGAGCCGTTCCGTTTTACGTAACGCTTGCTGTCAGGATCACGGTGAGTGTGGGATCTGAACGCCAGAGATCTTGCCGTGCCCACGATGAGAGGTGATGGGCAATTCGCACCTTTTTGAAGCGCCTGCTGTAGAAAGTGTATTAGGCCTACAATTTCAGCAGAATTTAGTTACTACTTCACTGCTATAAAACAAAAATGGATTAATAGGGTAAACCTCAAACAGTTTAAGATGTCAGAATCTCTATAAAATATTCATTTTATTTTATTATATATAAACTGAGCATAAAAAATAAATACAAATATAGCTGCGAGCAGCAATCATCGGGGTTCAAGCCTTTAAGCACATGCGTAAAAAGGTATTATATTTTATTGTATTATAGCATGGTAACTCCATTAATTAAACGTGCTTACTCACACAGTTTTGTTGCAGAAATGGAAATTCAAAATCAATAATGAGGTAAGAAAATGCTGATTCCAGGTTTCCCCCTTTAAAAATCGTAATTTTCAGGTCTCAATGTAATTGTAATGTTATATTACTGCAAAAACGTACGTCAAATGAACAAATGAAGTGGTAGACCTTGACAAAATGTGATTTGTAATGTTATTATAAGGATTTATATAGTTTGAAGGGATTTTAAATGACAAAACCTTGAAACCTTGAACTATATTAGTGGCCTTCTGCCGCCATCTGGTGGCACAAAATGACAGTGTCAGGCAATTTACTATAAAAAAAAAATATGGTTTTAAAGTTTTTTTGACAGTTATAGCGCCACCTATTGCGAAATCTTTCCCACCTTTTTTGGGGGGTGTCCTCAGAGTGTGCCATACATATGCGTGTTAATTTTGGTGAAAATATTTCATTTCATTTTGAAGTTATAGACACTTATATATATGAGAGCATAAAAAATGACCCATGAAAGTCTTTCGTTAAGGATTTATGGGCTTTCAAATATATTTGGCCACACCCATTTTGTAAATGACCCTGTTGTAGTGACCCAAAGGGTAAAGTTCAACTTTTTTTTTTTTTTTTTGATAATTATTGATCTAGAGAGTTCAGAGAATTGTCCTGCACTGGTTTGGTTCCGATCGGGCGAAAAATCTAGGACTACTTCGCAAAAGTAGGTTTTTCACATATTTGCGAATAAATAATGAACAATTTGATTGACCGCATTGGTTCTTGAGGCAAAGCTGTTCAGAATGAGGAGATATATCAAATGATATGCATATTGTGAAACACCATGTGATTACTGAGGCGCAAAACTCGTTAGCGCCAACTAGTGGCCGATTTCTTTCAAGATTCTTACAGAACTCTTGGACCATGAGTCGTACATGCCCACGTTTTGTTCCAGTCGGCCTCCGTTAACCTTGTCTAATAGGTGCTCAAATTTCATTGGCCAATTGCGGCCATGTTTTTTGAGATACGCCAATGTCCTCATAGACTATCATACCGCCTTGGTGCAAGACACTGTATGCCAAATTTCAAGTCGATCAGACTAACGGTTGCGTAGTTACAGCTGTTTTCATTTTTTTTCAAGTTATAGCGCCACCTAGTGTCTCATCGTGACCAAAGATTGAGCCCATACACACGTGAACCGAGTTTCACATCTCATTTCTTTCTCAAGTTATAGCCATTTTAGTAGAAGTGGCTCCACCCACATCATACTTTTTGGCGCCCCTTAGTGACCATGAACCAAAATTTCGATAATTATTGATATCCAGACTCCAAAGAACATTTCTGCACTGGTTTGGTTCCGATCGGGTCAAAAACCTAGGACTAGTTCGCAAAAGTAGGTTTTTTAAAAAACCCAAAATACCCGAACATTCAGAGACATGTCCTCCGCTTTGCGTCGGGTGGTTCTTCGCCGCTACATCGTGCATTAAAATCCTTTAATGCATGGCTAGCCGTGGATTATCCCTTACATAAACATTTACCAATGCACACATCAGTTATGGTACAGTAAATGGAATCTCAAGCATGTTCGCTTGATGTGCAAGAACCAATGAGGTTCATTGTTATGTTACACAACACATTTGAGCTTCTGGAAGAGGTTCGTTCTCGCGCGTCAAGCTGTTTCCGATGAGCTCGTTTATGTTTGCTGATTAATGTTTATACGTGAATAAAAGCCTAAATTAAATCTGTTTGTCATATAAAGTGATTGTGTCTCTTCAGAAAATTTGAACTAAACCACTCAATTCATATGGGTTACATTTACGATCTCTTTATGAACTTATTGAAGCGTCAAAGTGGTAGTTGCATAGCTGTCAGTGGAGGGACAGAAATCTCTCAGATTTCATTTAAAATCTTATGGGTTTAGAACAACATGAGGGTGAGTAAATAATAACAGAATTTTCATTTTTGGGAGAGCTTTCCCTTTAAATAGGCTACATTTAGGCCTAGATAGAATTATACTTTTCTCTCCTGTGTGCTGTCACATGCCGCCATGATTCACCCTAAAAATATTATTTTGTCAAAAAAAACATCTGTGCAAGATATACTGGAAAGCATCGAATACATTTAATTGAATGCGATTTGGGTGGCACTAAATGAACTGTTAAAAAAAACACCAAAGGAGTGTGATGTCCACTGGAATAGAGACTGAAACTGAACTGAACATGATAAAACACAAAACAAACGTGTGCTGAGGTAAAAACTCGCTTCCCTCAGGAGCAATGTTAACTTTTGCTTACCACACATAGGCCTACACGCACACAAGGGGGAGAAAAAAAAAGGTTGGTGGGCACTGGTTAATGGAGCTCGCCTGTATATTAGACAAAGAAAATACTGAAATTGATGTAGGCTACCGAAACGAAGAACATACCCTCGATTGAATGGTAGACTAATAAGTGAGAAATTGCGCATCCTGCTGGCAATTTGAATGAATGACAACTAATGAATGCGCGAAGAGGCAGGACAGTAAGGTTTACCCATGCCCACGTAACCTGCCTACTCATTCGCTCACAAGCTCACGAACACGCACACGGTGAAAAGCAGGGATGAGTCATGGGCGCGCGCGCCCACGCATGCGGACAGAAACTGAGAGGTGACAGTATCACCGCCTCAACAGCACTGAGTCACACCACAGCACAACTGAGACAGTCACCACGAGAACTGCTCCAAGACACAAACAGAACGTCACATAATATACCCTCTTTTTATACAGTTATTACACTTGCAAATAACTTTAAATAAGACAATAAAGACAGAAACTTTTGAGAGCCACCAAACAAACAACACTCTTGACTGTGTTACTAGCTCATCTGTTACTGTTTTGTTCAATAATTGTCTCTGAATTGTAGTGATTCTTTTTTATTGTCTCGTTCTTTATTAGACATGCACACAAACAATTTAAACAGGAAAGAAGACCTACTAAACCATTCTGTGACAATAACTCACTATTTCTTACTGTGACCGAGAGTGGACACACAGTTGTTTTGTCGTGGCAGCAAGACATGTTAACGGTAACCCTTCAAACTATATAAATCCTTATAATAACATTACAAATCACATGTAAATATTAATTTAGCTTAAGTGGTGATTGATAGTGGATAGTAATATAGGCTAATGTATACTGGTGGTGATAGCCTATTGCGCTGTTGAGCCGCATGTAAGTTAACCTCTTGAGGAGAATTCAAAACAAATGAGCTCTGCTCACACAAAGAAACTCAGTTATCATGTTGCAATAAAAATTCAATATGTGGGGTTTATTTACTACATATGATAAAGTTAAGCATCACATGACCGAAAGTGCTAAATTCCTGAATATCACCTCGACTGAAATTTATACTAATTTCATACAACAGTTCAATAAATAAGTAGTTAACATTAATCACTTACGTTTTAGGTGCAATATTGCCTGTTTTTGTTCTATTGTAGCAGTGAAAATAGTCCAAACAAAGCAGAACCAGCGCATCTCGCAGCTGTGCTAAACGATTCAGCGTTTTGAACGAATCGGTTGAGTGAAGATTCAATGACCCAATCATAAACAACTGCTTCATTCTTGAATGATTCAGCCTTTTGAATGAATCGCTTGAAGAAATGAATCAGTGACTCACTCATTAAGACTATCATTTACCGCCATCCACTGGCGGTTTAATTTCATGTTTAAAAGTATAATTCATTCATATAATTCATAGTATATTTCATCAATATTTCTTATTTGTATATTCAATTTTTTTTAAAAGAATCTCATAACATTATTGAATGTAGTTGTACTTTTTCAGTGTAAATTATTTAATTTGGTAACAGCCCTATAGTGTCTTACTATTTTAATATGAAATTTAGAATTTGAAATAAAAGAATAAACACATTTAATTAGATTGGGGGAGGGGGAGATGCCCTTTATAAAGGTTAATTATTATTATTATTAATTAAGAAATTATTATTATTATGTAAGAAATATTAATAAAATACCCCAGGGTAAATAACATAAATATGCAGATTAAGATATATCACTGCTGATAAAACACTGATGAGAATGTTGCTTGTTTCAGAATAAAATATATTTACAACACACAAAAAAATTTTTTTTTTTCTTCCCAGGCAAGCTAGGTTTTTACCCTGACAAGTAAATGGCCAATTTAGTTGTCCAAAAGACAAGCACAAAACAAGGCTTAATGTGGAGCACTGTATTTTGCATTTATATTCTCTCCTTTAATGGTAGCATCACTCTAATATTTGATACTGACACAAAGGAGACGGCACAGACCTACAGAACGATTTTATTGTCATCAGATGTAGTTTTCACACTACCAGCATTTATAAAATGATTTTGATCCGCATTTTATTGTTCATAGCAGAGGGCTCTCTCAACTTGTTATATTTTAGTTTGTCAATTGATACAATTTTGTAGTCTTCGCATACACATGCACCCCTGAAACCACAGAGCCCCCCACATAACAAATCCCTGCCTACAAGAAAATATATTTTTTGTATCTATCCCATCCACAGCCGTTTAAATATATTCACTGATCGTGTCTTTAATATTTTCATATTAGCCTACCGCTTTAAATTCCCGTAAAGTGAAAAAATCCCAAGTGCGCCCACAGAAATGTCATATAGAATCAAAGCTTTGGCTGGCAAGACTGCTGCCATTTACGGTGAACGTGATTTCACCAAGTACAACATGTTCCTGGAACAACATTCCAATCAACCAATCAAGTTTACAGTTTATGTCAAGGTTAGGGTTACGACCCTGGGTTGTGTTTCCCGAAAGCATCGTTAGCCAACTATGGTCGTAAGTCCCATTGAACTCTATTGGTAACGATGGAACTTGCGACCATAGTTCGCTTTGGGAAATGCACCCCTGGTTAGGTGCTTCCACAACAATGTAATTAAACTATCATTTCCCTCTGATTTTAAGGATAAGTTATGGGTAGGGTTAGGAAAAGTACATTTTCAGATAGGAATATTGTTAATCCAGGAATTTTAGATATGTCAGTAGCTTACAAGCTGCAATACAAACATTCACTTTAGTCTAGGACTAGCTTAAGCCTTGTCTGTGAAACCGGATTATCTACTAATAAAATAAGATAAAATATTTATTTATTAATAATATCCATTTCTGATAATCCCAGGTTGATATGGTCCTTAGGATCTCGACTCGAGGACAAGACTACACATTGCGTAGCCACAACATAAGGATATGCAACGTTAGTTACCTTGACTAAATAATCTCCACGACATAATATCACATTCCCAAAAATGTATTTCTCTTAGGCATGACAAAACTAAGTTCACCTTTTCCAGCAAACAGACTCATTCACTTTAAAAACTCAATTTGGCAGCTCTACAAATAGCTGAAGGAGACAATGAGGACAATGAAACAGAGATGCGTCACAGATCCACACAGCTGATCAGTCCTGCTGCAAGTCACGACTGTGACGGTGACACATCCTACCTTCCTTGAAGTTAAGATCAGGTGAACAAGACCCTAAGTCACCCTCAGTTCTCTGCCAATTTATGAGGGATGAGAAATCATAATAGGAAAAATTAAATGAAGGAAAGTGGGAAGAAGGTACAGTAAATGTTAAGGATAATAAAGCAATAAGGAAGGCTTTTCAATAGGAAGGGAATTAAAGCACTGCTTGCCTCAGAAGTAATCTGATCTAGCATGTATAAAATGATAGGGATTCATTTGAAGGATACAATCTATAAATCAATAGAGACAGAATTTAAGGAAAGGATGAGTTACTTGATGCTTGCTGTATTATTTTTCACATGCTTCTATAGTGCGATTGTGATTACAGCATGACTTTTTTATTTTTTATAATTTTGTAGACATTGCTGGAGTCAATTTCCATTTCAGTATCCTCACCAAGCCACCAATAAATAGTTTTAATTTATTAATATTGGAGTACATATGTAAATAAATACCCTGAGATTTGAATGGGGGAAACCGATTGAATAGTTTAGATATTATAAGAAACCAGACATTTCCATGGCGTTTAAGATCATTCATGAATCCCAATTTTTTCCCCCAAATATTTCATTCCTGGGGAAAAAAAAAAAAGGTCTTATTTCATTTGATCATGGAAAATACTGTATGAAGACAAAAAAAGACAAAAAACAAACAAAAACAAACTACCACCATTGGGCATGATTGATTTGCTTTTTAATATATGCATTAAATTGATTTATAAATAGATTGAAATTGAAATATTAAATGTAAACAAACCACACCACACTGAGGAATGTTTTAAGAAGCACTTTAATGGCAGTTCATACATGCATGCAGCATTTGCCTACATTATATTATTTTTAATACATTGAGTTCTGCCATTTTAACAAAGTTCTATACATCACATTGTTTAAAACACAAAAAACTTCATTCTTTACATACAAAACACAGGCTAAACACACAGCTCATGATAGCTGGTACATTGGGAGCGTTTAAACTTGAAGTCTCCCTTTTTGTGCAGTGAGTGACACATTTAAGCAAATAAATAGAAAAAAAAAGCTGAAATACTGAAGTGCTCTTATTCTGTACAAATTAGCATATTTAACGTTTCAAATGCCCCAGAAGGCAAGATGATTCAAAAATTAAAACACTAGCAAACAAAGCTAAAATTCAAAAATGACCCCAAACCAGCTGTTTATCAATTACACAGAAAACACTGTTAATTTGTGTTTGTGTTACACATTACCAGGACAAAACAGGCAAAAGCACAGCTGTCTTGTTGTCTGCTTAATTATGGCGTGCTTGGTGCCTTGGTAATGATGCAGTGACATCTACTGTGGCTATAGTGAGATGATTAATAAGTGAATGGTTTGATCCTTTAGGGAACAGATGGCCATGAACTATATCCATTTGAAAGGACAGAAAAATGTTGTTTTTTTTTCTTTTTCCATTCTTGAAAAGACAGTGGAAAAACAAAGAGAGATCCTGACACAGTTAAAGATACAGTCCATAACTACTAACACAGCACCACTTGAACCTCAAAACAAAGTATCAAAGTATTGTTTAATGAGCCAGTAGATGAATAAAAGCCCAGCTCTGTTGTCTAAAGTCATTTGTAGTTGCACTACCAGTAACTGCCTACAAGTAGCAGCAATCACATTTTGTGACTTGTGTGTTGGTAGATTCAGAATGCAGCAATATACTATCAAAGTCCTTTAAAAGCCTGACTTGTAGTCAAGAAGAAAGCAAACAAAACCCTAAAACTCATTCCAATCCATCCAAATGGGTTCAATCATTTAATTAAATTTGGGGAGATAATGTGCATAAAACATAATCATGAAGCTTCCCTCCATCCCTCAGATTCAGAAAATATGTTATATTTGCAACAGAATTTGATTATATCTTACATATACACCCTTGATAAAGTTTCCCGATTCAGATTGTCCATCCATTCAATTAGCTGGGATGTAAACATAAATATATTTTATACATTTTAAATAATAAACGAAAATATAACTAAACATCTACTGTTTATTTGTGCTCTATTGGAGCAAATCGCTCAATAATATTGCTATTTAGACTTTCAACTGGTATCATTTCAACTGGTTTGTTATCCGCTTGATTCGTGGTTGACATGTATTCAAGAGGTCAAAATGCAGCTGTTTCTTTGGGCTTGAACATGAAAATGTTTACATGCAGTTGCAAGAAAAAGTATGTGAACAACTTGCAGAATCTGTGAAAGATTTGAACAAAATAAGAGAGATCATACAAAATGTGTTATTTTTTATTTAGTACTGTTCTGAGTAAGATATTTTGCATAAAATATGTTTATATATATAGTCCACAAGATAATAAAATAGCTGAATTTATTAATTCAAAAGTTTATGAATCATTGATTCGTAATACCATTTCATTACCTGGATGATCTACAACCTTTTTTTTTTTTTTTTTTTTTTTTTTTTTAAATGATAGTTGTTCTTGAGTCCCTTGTTTGTCCTAAAAAGTTAAACTGCCTAATGTTCTTCAGAAAAATCCTCCAGGTCCCACAGATTGTTCAGTTTTCCAGCATCTTTTGTATATTTGAACCCTTTCCATCAGTGACTGTATGATTTTGAGATCCATCTTTTCACACCGAGGACAACTGAGGGACTCAAACACAACTATTAAAAAACGTTCAAACATTCACTGATGCTCCAGAAGGAAACACAATGCATTAAGAGCCGGGGGGTGAAAACTTTTGCACAGGATGAAGATGTCAAAATTTTTCTTATTTTGTTTACATTTTTTTATTTTTTTATTTAGTACTGCACTACAGTCACTGCTGGAAAGGGTTCAAATATGGAAAAAATGCTGGAAAACTGAAGAATCTGCAGGACCTTGAGGGTTTTTCTGAAGAACGTTAGGCAGTTTAACTGTTCAGGACAAACAAGGGACTCAAGAACAACCATCAAAAAACAAAAAAACAGTCATAGATCATCCAGGTAACGACACAGTATTAAGAATCAATGGTTCATAAACTTTTGAACGGTTTCATTTTAATAAATTCAGCTACTATTTTTTGTCTTGTGGACTATATATAAACACTTTTTGTAAAATATCTTACTCAGGACAGTACTAAATAAAAATTAACAAGCATTTTGTATGATCTCTCTTATTTTGTTCAAATTATTCACATTTTCACAGATTCTGCAAGTGGTTCACATACTTTTTCTTGCAACTGTAAATGTTTATTATATTATCCTCCAATATATTCCTGACTGTTTCCTGTCCTTCAAGCTAAAATTAACATTGCATGTTCATCCAGCTGGCTGTTCTAATAATTATGGGGTCATGTTCTAAGGTTAGAGAGAGAGAGAAAAAGTGCAGGAGAGAGGACAGATGGTAGGACCACCACACTCAGAGTGAGTGATGAATAGTCTCAGGCATAGGACTCAAGCCCACTGCGCTGACGACCCGATCTCTAACAGACATTATTCCATGGGGTCAAAACTCTCATTAAATTTCACAGTCAAGGCTTCAATTTAAGATGTACAATCTAAAATTCAAAAGTTTCCAGTTTTGTCTCTTTGAGACTTTGTAGTTAGGCAGCCCCCCTTTTTTTAAACACAGGAGCCATGATATATTAGTGCAGACAGACATCAACATGCTACATTAGTTGTGATAATTCTGTTCTCTGAAATCTACACTGTAATGCTTACTTCATGTTTTTTTTTTTTTTTTTATTTCTCTATTGTCGTTTTTCTCATCTCAGTCTGACCACTCATTTTCATCCAGCTCAGAGTCTTCATCAGATTCGCTGTACTCCACGGCGATGCGACGTGATAATATAGTGGCTACGTCATTCCCAACTGGCTCCTTCTTCGCTTCCTGCTCCCGCTGTTCCTGCACCTTACGCAGCTGGATCCCTATAAGACAAAAACGAAAAAAGGAGGACCAGAGAAGATCTCTAAACATCAATTCATACATAACTAAAAGGGTGAACCTCTCAAGAACTGTCAAGAAATGTGTCTCAGTTCATATTTCCAAAGTCCCTTCAGTGCAAGTCATTTCAATCAGCAGCTATCTTTGAAGCTATTTCAGTCATGCAAGTACAGCTCCTCTCTCTTTGAATGGGGAACCATCAAATTCTCCAAAGCTGTTCACCAAGCTTGCAATTAAATTTCATATTTGAAAGCACCGATGACATCCGACATCAAATGTCTCATAAATTATGTTTCTAAACACTGAAATCACAACAAAAAAACTGCATTCTTCAGGCTAGAGCAGACAATGCACATTCAATAGCGACTGGAGCTTCTAAAGGTGGCTGCAATGACTTTATCCTATGCTCACCAAGGCTGCATTTATTTAATCAAAAATACAGAAAAAACAGTAACATTTTGAACTATTATTGAAATTTTAAATTTTAAACTTTTCTATTTTAAAATGTAATTTATTCCTATCATGCATGCCTGAATTGATCATTTAACATTATCAATTTAATATAAATAGTCACTTTATACTGTCACTTTTGATCAATTTAATGCATCCTTGCTAAAATAAAAGTATTATAAAAACAACAACAAAAAAACAAAAACAAATGTACTGTCACTAAATCTTTGAATGGTGTTATATTACACTGCCTGACCAAAAACGAAAACAAAACGAACAAAAAACAACTTTGTTTGGATTTAAATAGGGAAATGCTTAAGAGTCTATGATTGGATCATTATTGCAGTGATTACTATGTTTCTAGCATGTTATAGGATTGGCAACAGTTCTTCTAACCCTAATTGATGGAGTGTGTAGCTTTTCATTTCTTAAACAACCATGTACATGTAGGAAAACACATACCAGGATAGCCATATACAAGGATGACAATGTCAAGATTCTTCAGGCTCAAATTGTGAAAATGGTTGGGATGGAGCATGAAGAATCATTTTCACAAAAGAACTGGCACCTCTGAGTCCTGACCTTAATTTAAAATTGATGCACCTCTTGATGGAAATAAATATGATGTTATTTCCATCGAGAGGTGCATCAATTTTTGTTCAAGATCTTGACAATGCAAGAGTTAAGAACTCCAAACAGCAACTGTTTTTATTGCCCCAGCTGTATATTATATTATATTTATATAATATAAAAGAACATTTAAAAGTTTTTACATTGTGACATTTCCATGATGCCGCCAATTTTCAATATCGAAATGAAAGGGGAAAAAAAAAAAAAAAAAAGTAGATTGTAGTCACCATCTGACATCTCAACACCCAAACCCCACTTTATGTGTGACCTCTCACCTCGTCGGATGGCTGCCAGCAGGTCGCTGCGTGCATCGCTCATTGGGATGAGAGGTACCTGGCCCTTCCTGGGGACAACCGGTGCTTCCACAGGGGCAGTGGGCATAGTGTGTGAGTGAGGGTGCGGGTGGGGGTGTGTGGGTGGTCCAGGTGGAGGTGGAGGGGGGGCTGCAGGGGGAGGATGGGTTGGGGAAGGGGTGTAAGAAGCAGGGAGGGCAGGAGTCGGAGGAGAGGGGTTGTAAGTCTGGGAAAGAGATGGCATGGTGCTGGCTGGGGCAGAGGAGGGGCCAGTGGGACTGTCAAAGGCAGTCTGGGCGGAAGGAATGAGAGGTGGAGGTGGAGGAGGAGCAGGAGGTACGAAATACTCTCGATGCTGAGACTGCTGACCACTGAGATATAAACAGAGATAGAAATTATTCAGACAAACAACTTTACTCAAAAGATGAGGTTCTACAAGATGGAAACTCATTGCTTTTTTATGTTATAAATTTCAGCAGGTCTCATACCAATGAGGCCAATACAAAAAAAAAAAAAATGTATATATTATATATATATATATATATATATATATATATTTATATATATATATATATATATATACACACACACACACACACACACACACACACACACACAGGTGCTGGTCATATAATTAGAATATCATCAAAAAGTTGATTTATTTCACTAATTCCATTCAAAGAGTGAAACTAGTATATTATATTCATTCATTACACACAGACTGATATATTTTAAATGTTTATTTCTTTTAATTTTGATGATTATAACTTACAGCTAAGGAAAATCCCAAATTCAGTATTTCAGAAAATTAGAATATTGTGAAAAGGTTCAATATTGAAGACACCTGGTGCCACACTCTAATCAGCTAATTAACTCAAAACACCTGCAAAGGCCTTTAAATGGTCTCTCAGTCTAGTTCTGTAGGCTACACAATCATGGGGAAGACTGCTGACTTGACAATTGTCCAAAAGACGGCCATTGACACCTTGCACAAGGAGGGCAAGACACAAAAGGTCATTGCAAAAGAGGCTGGCTGTTCAGAGAGCTCTGTGTCCAAGCACATTAATAGAGAGGCGAAGGGAAGGACAAGATGTGGTAGAAAAAAAGTGTACAAGCAATAGTGATACAGCACCCTGGAGAGGATTGTGAAACAAAACCCATTCAAAAATGGGGGGGAGATTCACAAAGAGTGGACTGCAGCTGGAGTCAGTGCTTCAAGAACCACTACGCACAGACGTATGCAAGACATGGGTTTCAGATCGCATTCCTTGTGTCAAGCCACTCTTGAACAACAGACAGCGTCAGAAGCGTCTCGCCTGGGCTAAAGACAAAAAGGACTGGACTGCTGCTGAGTGGTCCAAAGTTATGTTCTCTGATGAAAGTAAATTTTGCATTTCCTTTGGAAATCAGGGTCCCAGAGTCTGGAGGAAGAGAGGAGAGGCACACAATCCATTTTGCTTGAGGTCCAGTGTAAAGTTTCCACAGTCAGTGATGGTTTGGGGTGTCATCTGCTGGTGTTGGTCCACTGTGTTTTCTGAGGTCCAAGGTCAACGCAGCCGCATACCAGGAAGTTTTAGAGCACTTCATGCTTCCTGCTGCTGACCAACTTTATGGAGATGCAGATTTCATTTTCCAACAGGACTCTGTTATGGCTCTCATAACACCTGAGCAGTGCCACAGACTGATCGACTCCATGCCACGCCACATTGCGCAGTAATTCAGACAAAAGGAGCCCCAACTAAGTATTGAGTGCTGTACATGCTCATACTTTTCATGTTCATACTTTTCAGTTGGCCAAGATTTCTAAAAATCCTTTCTTTGTATTGGTCTTAAGTAATTCCAATTTTCTGAGATACTGAATTTGGGATCTTCCTTAGTTGTAAGTTATAATCATCAAAATTAAAACAGAACTATATCAGTCTGTGTGTAATGAATGAATATAATATACAAGTTTCACTTTTTGAATGGAATTAGTGAAATAAATCAACTTTTTGATGATATTCTAATTATATGACCAGCACCTGTATATATAGAAGAAGAGTAATGTCCACACAGCTCCAAACACTTAATAAACAGTGCAACGTTTTGTCTTCATTAGGCACAATGATTGTACTAAAATGACTAAAACTGAAATAAAAAATAAATTAATACTAAATATAAAAAAAACCCAAAGGCTAATAAAAAATGAAAAAAGCAAATAACAAAATTACTAAATAATAAACAAAATAAATTTAAAATGAAAACTGAAAATATAAAAAAGAAAGCCAATTCAAAATATTAATAAATGCTACAGTATTATAAATAATACTAAAAGAGAGTTTGAGAGAGTTTGAATTAGGAGATGACACACCTAGGGCTCTATCACACACCCTGTTAAATGCGACGGCAGGCACGATGCAAGTGTTTTTTGCTAGTTTCAGCCCGATGCAGTTATCGTTTCCATGTCCTGCGCCACGTTGTTTAAATAGCAAATTCATTTATGCCCATTTGTGCGCCCATGGGCTTGCTGGTCTGAAAACGAGGTGTGTTCAGGCGCATTGTTGGAGCGTTACTATTTTGAGGCAACTGGAATAGACTGCGCCATTGACCAACTGAAACCTGGTCTAAAGTCAATGGCGCAATATTTGTTTTGTTATTTAAACAGCGCGTTAGTAATATGTGCCTAAATGCAGGTGCACAATCGCGTACACTCTGCTTATAACACATACAGGGATGCGCAAGCAGCACACAAACATGTCAAATTTTAAAAATAAAAGGATTACAATGTAAAAGATTATTATTGTGTGCATAAAGATAAAAATGCTTTGGTGGAATCCGGCTTGTCCAGTACATGGACTGCTCACGCACTTCAACCTCGCGCACAAGCAGATCCGTTTCCTTGCTAGAGAAGCGTTCAGTTTTTCCGCTTGCAAATTCCGCCATGTAAATAGCCAATCCGCCATGGCACGAGCGCAACTGGCTTTTAAAGGGAATGAGAGAAGAGAGGTTTATTGCACGTTATGCCAAAAACACACCCATCACTCATTAAGAGAATAGAGACAACCCTCTCAGACCATGCGCCAGGCACACCGACCATTTTTCCTGTCCTTAAATTAGCAAAAGTGGATTCGGACACGCCCTAAGTGCAGTTGCGCCGTGCGGTTTAGACCATGTGCTTAGATCAGCCCCTAGTCTGTGGTTTCTTGTGTAAAGTCTGATAATGTTACCAACAGAAGAAAATGTGTACAGCGAGACAGGCTTTTGCCTTGTAGTGAGTGCTTGGCCACAGACATTATGCTAGCTAAATTTTACACATGATTGTATATGTATTTTGTACATTATTCAGACTCTAAACAAAAATATAAATGAAATAGCATTTAGACCATGGTTCTGCAACCCCTAGGCCTAGGGG
Source organism: Chanodichthys erythropterus (assembly GCF_024489055.1). Lineage (NCBI taxonomy): Eukaryota > Metazoa > Chordata > Actinopteri > Cypriniformes > Xenocyprididae > Chanodichthys > Chanodichthys erythropterus. The sequence continues at coordinate 9,059,774 of NC_090231.1, read as the reverse complement.
TTCATGGTTGAACTGCAGAGAGAGTGCAAAAGAAAACTGAATAAAAAAAAAACTTTATATTACAGAGATTTACACAGAAAATACTATGTTATGAGAAGCCAAAAAAAAAACAAACAAACAACCCAGACCTGTAGTCTTTAGCCTGCAGGGGGCGTGGCCCGTTGAGAGCGGGGTCTGTGACTGGTTGTCCATGGGAGGTCTGAACCCTGCCAATGGTCTGTCTCCCAGGTGGAGCGGAGGAGGAAGAGGCTGGCCGGTAACCGCGGTCCAAAGACTGGGTCTGGACGTGAGAGGGGGCCATGAGGTGATCTTTGCCATCAGCAGCAGAGTATGCGCTGGTCACAGCCATCTGTTGAGCTGGGTGACTGGGGCTGCCTGGGTAAGAGTGCTCACCCATGTCTGAGGCAACCGACCTGATGACAGAAAGATGAGAGAGAGAGAAAAAAAAAAAAAGAAAAAAAAAAAAAAGACATGAAGAGAGAAACATTAAATGCAAAACAAATGTTTTGGGTTCTAAAGTTCAGCTCTATTGAAAGCACCTGTGTGGCATGCTGTTGTTTATTACCACAAATAATAATTCTGACTGTTGATTTTGCTCCTCAGTCACTGCACCAGAATGAATGTTAGAAGACACAGTGTTTGGAAAGTGTAGGCAAAAACATGCAACTTCCTTTATTGAAATTTCTCAATAAAGAGAAAACAGTCATTGCAGCTAATTAGATTTAAAATTGAAAGTCTCACCAAGGCAGCATTTATTTGATAAAAACACATAAAAACAGTAATATTGGGGAAATATTAATACAATTTTAAATAACCATTTTCTATGTAAATATATTTTAAAATGTAAATTATTCATGTGATGGCAACACTGAATTTTCAGCAGCCATTATTCCAGTCTTCAGTGTCACGTGATCCTTCTAAAATCTTAATATGCTGATTTGGTGTTTAAGAAAATTAAGGTAGAAAACAGTTATGCTGCTTAAAGGGTTAGTTCACCCAAAACTGTAAATTCTGTCATCAATTACTCACCCTCATGTCGTTCCACACCCGTAAGACCTTTGTTTATCTTCTGAACACAAATTAAGATATTTTTGATAAAATCCGATGGCTCAGTGAGACCTCCATTCCCAGCAAGTTAATTTAGACTTTCAAACACCCAGAAAGGTACTAAAGACATATTTAAAACAGTTCATGTGACTACAGTGGTTCAATCTTATTGTTACGAAGCTACAAGAATATTTACTGTGCGCCAAAAAATTACTTTATTCAACAATGAAGCTTCAAAGCTTTACAAGCTTTTACGAAGCTCCATGAAGCAGTGTTTGAAATCCCCCATCACTATGTATTGTTGAATAAAGTTGTTATTTTGAATATGTCTTTAGTACCTTTCTGGGTGTTTGAAAGTCAAAATTAACTTGCTGGGAATGGAGGTCTCACTGAGCCATTGGATTTTATCAAAAATATCTTAATTTGTGTTCCGAAGATGAACAAAGGTCTTACTGGTGTGGAACAACATGAGGGTGAGTAATAAATGAGTAATAAAAATTTCATTTTTAGGTGAACTAATCCTTTAATATTTTAGAAATGTGTAGAAACTGTGATACTTTTTTCAGGATTCTTTGCTGAATAGGAAGTTCAAAAGGACAGCATTTATTTTGTAGCACTCTAAAAGTCTTTATGTTCACTTTTGATCAATTTAATGTGTCCTTGCTGAATAAAATAATAGTAATAAAAAAAAAAACAGTAGTGTACAGTATATGGTTAAAAATATATATATATTTTTTTTTTCAGTAAGCATCATTCTTCCCTTCATTTCTACACACCAATAAAACAAACAACAGCACAATTCATCTACAGCACATACTACATACATAACATATATTTAATATATGAAATTAATTATTTTAAATATATTAATTTTTATTATGTATATAATTGTGTTCACGCAGAGACTCAAACACAAATCAATAAATCATTGCCGATTTATTGAGATAGTTTGAACTGATTTGAACAGAACCAAACTAATCAACCAATTTTTAAACTTTAAATGTGTTGTACATGTCTCTGATATAAACCTCTGTCTTACTTGCTTAACTGTGAGAGAAAGCCAAATAAAAAGCACATTAAAATCATTGCAATATTCACATGTAAAATAACTAAATATCATCTAATTGTTTAACTTTACTATATAAAAAAAGAACTGCATACAGATGTAATGCTTTAGATTGGCAGGTGAGTGCTCAGGTGTCTCTATAAATTCAAACAGATGTTGGCAGCTCAAAGTGTCAACAGATGGCAGTAGTGAGCTATGCTGAACTGCAGCCCAGTTTGAAGATCATGTATTGCCATGGAAAAGAGTCACAGCGAATGAGACCACCAACCTGTTGTCCGGCGAAAGGGAGCCTTCAGAGGACATGCCATGGTATGGAGAAGGTGTGAAGCGGGCATCTGGGCGGAACTCCTTATCAACCGCCATTACGTTCCACTCCTGTCTGCGATTTCGAGCCTTACGAACCTTTTTCACCTCACGACTGGGATCCTCCACCTGCTTCTGCTGCTCCTGAGTGAGTGAGAGAGAGAGACAGAGAGATCATATGAGAGTGAGTGAGGGAGAAAGAAAGTTGCAGTGTTGCAGAAAGCCCAGGGATTCATCACAAATCACGTTTGGTGAAAGAGTTTTAGACTGTCAAGCTAAAAAGAGTAAAATCACAGACACACAGACTGTAGTGTCCACATCTTTCACTGAAAATGCTGTGAAGAAAGTTTTCTACATAATTCAGGAAATGCATTAAACATACACACGCACTCAGTAGAAAAGCTAGTGAAGAGACTGCAGGGAAAGAAAGTGAATGCACAAGCAGGAGTCAGCATAGTGAGGGATTGACGGATGAACAGAAGGACTGAGAGAAATGCAGGTCTCTTACGGAGGACAGGAGGGGGCTTCTGAGTAGGGCCTGCCTGGAGTGGGACTTAGTCTGGTCTGAGTGAGTCTGGCCTGAGCCGCTGGTCTGGAGAGAAGGGGCAGAGTCTGGGGGGGTTAGAGCTCTCATTCATGCACACATAAAGACACGTTCATTGACGTGTTTCTTTCTGCTCTATTCTTTGCATTTAAACACACAGGCTTCTGGTTCGTAGGAGGAAATGAATTGGAGAAACTGGTTTTATGGGGGGCCTGGAAGTGCCGTTGGAATCAAAGGTAGGTTGTCTGATGTGCTAAGCATTATTCCAGCTTGTTGATAAGTAAATCTTAACCATGTTAGTACCATGTACAACAACATTTATTTAAGTATCAACTTGGTACCAAAGTTCCAGTATTTTTGACATCCCAACTGCAGTGTATGATTGTGGAAAGAACAGATATGAAACTGGACATAAAGTGCACATGTAGTAGACACACACCTTCTGTCTCCTCTTTTCTTTTCTCTTGTCCTCTGTAGCTTGCAGCATTTTCTCCCTCCAGAGGTTAAAGAAGTAGGAGGGATCTGTGTAGAACTTTAGTGCATCCTTCTTATCATCCCTATATAAAGAAAGAAAGAAATAGACATATGATGGTTGTATAAGTGTATTAAAGGGTATAAACTGTTTAAACAAACTAATTTGCTGAAACAAATTGGGCATTCAGACACTACTTGAGATTGAGAACATTCTAGGATAGTGCACTTGATGTGCAGCAAGTGATTTATCATTTTGTCACACTGCACCAGAGATGCACAAACCAGGGACATAGTCTAATCTGTCCAGCCAGTTTCAAAACTAATCGAAAATATATTTAAACTTCTCATAATAGCAAAAAAATATCTTTAATGTTGCGTTTTGCACTATTTATTTTGACAAAGCATCGGTCAACTGAACTAATATCTAATAGCAAATACTCCATCTCTTCATGTGGTGTGAGTTTAACATGCATTTGGGAACACAATGTAATATTATACCGTATTATATAATTATTATTATTATTGTTATATTTAAATAGTTTGGCTTCCTATAAACACCACTGTGAAGATGTGGACTGAATAACTATTACAACTAAAAAGAAGTATATTTATTTATATATTTGGATATAATGCAAATTTTTTTTTTTTTTTAAAGGGATAGTTCACTCAAAAATGAAAATTTGATGTTTATCTGCTTACCCCCAGGGCATCCAAGATGTAGGTGACTTTGTTTCTTCAGTAGAACACAAATGCTGCTTTTTAACTGCAACCGCTGCCGTCTGTCAGTCAAATGATGGGAGTGGATGGGATCTTCTACTATAAGAGTAAATAAAACTTGCTTAGACAAATCCAAATTAAACCCTGCGGCTCGTGACGACACATTAATGTCCTAAGACACGAAACGATCGGTTTGTGCGAGAAGCCGAACAGTATTTATATAATTTTTTACCTCTAAAACACCACTATGTCCAACGGCGTTCAGCAATCGCTTGGTGATGTCTGATCGCGCTCTGACAACGGCAGTGATGTCTAGCACTCATTGAAGTATATGCGCGAGATATCACTGCTGTTGTCAGAGCGCGATCAGACCTCACTAAACGATTGCTGAATGCAGTTGGACATAGTGGTGTTTGAGAGGTAAAAAATTATATAAATACTGTTCGGTTTCTCGCACAAACCGATCGTTTCATGTCTTAGGACATCAATGTGTCGTCATGAGCCACAGGGATTAATTTGGATTTGTCTAAGCAAGTTTTATTTACTCTTATAGTAGAAGTTCCCATCCACTCCTATTATTTGACCGACAGACGGCAGTGGTTGGAGTTAAAAAGCAGCATTTGTGTTCTACTGAAGAAACAAAGTCTCCTACATCTTGGATGTGCTGGGGGTAAGCAGATAAACATCAAATTTTCATTTTTGGGTGAACTATCCCTTTAAATTTGATTTTTGGCCCTTTGTTATAAAAGCCTTGGGCATCTCTGCAGTACATAATTACTTACTCATAATCTTCTTACTCATAATTCCGAAGCTCAGAAGCTGAGCTGAAGCTACAGTATGCTACAGAAGATGCACTGTCGCTACGGTTGATAATAAACAACATTTAATGTATCTCATGGTAGAATGTCAGCTGGAAGTAAGGATGACGATGATGTCACCTGTAAGGGCTGAGAATATTGAGAGGGGGAGGTTTGTCTCCACGGTGGTAGAGCTCCAGAACAGGATTAGGGATGGAGTTCCTGGAAACCACCTGTTGGTCCTGAATGGTGGAACTCTTGAAGGCCTTTCTCATGTTGATATCTTGCAGAGAGACTAAAGACGGGGGGCAGAGGGAGAGATCAAGCTTATGTATTCATTATTTTTATTGAGACTGTCTTCGTTGCAAAACTACCATTCTTAATTTCTATATTTGTCTTATTTTTTAGTAAAACGATCTAAATTTTCTCAATAGAAATTTACCAGAGAATAAAAAATGCATAAGATATTGAAAGGTTCGCTTACCAAAAAATGAAAATTCTGTCAATTATTACTCACCGACACATGCGTTGTGTGTTCACACAAGAGCTGACATTGTTGCGTGAACATGCTTTGAATAATACCGTTTTGTAAATAAAGCTTTTTTTTTTTTTGCACAAAAAGCACATGTAGTCACATGTAGTACTTTAATGATGTCTTTCCTACCTTTCTGGGGCCCGTTTCAGAAAGGAGGTTAAGTGAGAACTATGAGTATGTTAACCCTGAAATGAGGGGAACTCTGGGTTTTCTGTTTCAGAATGAAAGGTATGTCAAACCCGAGAAAGCAGGGTAAGTCAAGCCTGTTTCTGAAAGAGAGGTAACTTATACTCCGAGTCAGTTACCATGGTAACTTACTCTGTGAACCTAACCTGGTCAGGAGCAGGTTTTCTTCAGAGTTTCTTTCAGTCTCCTCCCCCTTTTTAAAGTTTCAAGTGGTGTTTAAATAGTTAATTCATTCGTTCATGCTGGAAAAATGCGAGTATTTTTTGTCCTATTTCAAGTACAAATATCTAAAAATAAATGTGCCTCATTCCGAACTCGCTCTTCTTCCTTCACATCAGAGAGGCATTTATTTTCAATAAAAATGAAGAAAATGTTCTAAAAGTTGAAGAAAATTTAAAAATGATAAAATAATTTAGCCTCTGATATTATTGCGTCCTGTTAATTTTCAACACTGGAGGTGCAAATAGTATGCATCTGCCAGTATAAAATATAAAATGAAAATTAATTAGTTTAATAACTTACCATTCTGCCAGGTTTCACCTTTGATATTATAACAGTGATAAGAATTAAACTTGCATTGAAGTATGCGGACGTCATTTTGTCACGTGCTGATGTCATGGTGAATCCTAATATCGGCACTCCATTGATGATAGCTTTTCATAGTCGTGGTGCACGCGCTTAACTCAGAGTGAATGAACTAACTCAATTCAGCTGTTCTGAAACCGAAAACTCAGAGTTTCCCATTCCAGGGTAAGTCAACTCAGAGTTCAAGTTTCAAGTTGGTTGAACCTCCTTATTGAAACGGGCCCCTGGACCTTGAAAGTGGAAGTTGTATCAGATGTCTAACCACTCGGATTTCATTAAAAAATTATCTGTAACACTTTACAATAAGGTATAATTTGTTAACCCCAGTTAATGCATTTACTAACATGAACTAACAATGAGCAATACATTTGTTACAGTATTTATTAATCTTTGTTAATGTTAGTTAATAAAAATACAGTCGTTCATTGTTTGCTCATGTTAGTTCACAGTGCATTAATGTATTAGTAAATTTTGAAACTAACATTAACTAAGATTAATAAATGCTGTAGAAATATTGTTCATTCTTAGTTCGTTAACTAATGTTAACTAATGAAACCTTATGGTAAAGTGTTACCAAAATATCTTCATGTGTGTTCCGAAGATGAACAAAGGTTCAAGTAATTGATGGCAGAATTTTCATTTTTGGGTGAACTAACCCTTTAAGACTTTACAGAATGAAGAACCAAGACGAATTACACTTATATAAAGGCAAGACAGACCGAAGTAATGCTGAATGGATCATAATCACCATAATGGATGACATACTACTATACACGAAACACCAGTTAACTGCCACTCAGAGGACTGGATAATGATAAGGCAATACTTACAGCCATTACCCAAGATCAGTTTAACGTTCATTATTATGGTGATTAAAGTTGTGGTTTGACTAAGACAAGATGTCTCTTGATCAACATAAAGAGTAAAGGGTCTTAAAGCAGAGCTGTGTGAAATCCCTGCTTAAGTCTTTTAAGTGTTCACTGAAGGAGAGGATAGAGCTATCCAGGAGACAGCAGATGGTCATTCTCCTATTCACACGCTCTGCTTCTCACCCTGGACTAATCTGGAATGGCTCAGACACATACGATAAATCAGCTGCACACCTAAGAGCAACATCATTTTTTTATGTTCTGGCCTCACAATCCCATGGTGTTTTTGTTTTTTTGTTTAGTAGATTGAGCTGTTCATGAGTGACTTAAGATGTTCTGTACATTGACACCATCCAAATAAAAACCAAGGTAGTGAAATTGCATTAAAAAAAAAATGCAGTGAACAGTGGTGGAAAAGAGCTATTTAGATATTCGTCCAACATCAAAGTCATGATGATGCAAGTGATGTCATACAATGATCTATGACATTGTGTGGAAATTAATGTCTTGGCTCTGGTCCAAAACTAAATCATTTATTAGGACCCTCTACATTAGTTTTGGGGTTGTCTGTTACTGAGGGGACGGGGCTTGTTTTGATGTAAAGAATGATGGACTGCCTCAATCACCCTCTAATTATGTATGCCACAGGAGAACACTCGCAATATAAAGCACTGGCTGTGCCTCAGGGGCCACTGTACTACTTTATTGAACATTAATAATTCAAGACTGAGCAAACTGGCTGATCTGATGGCAGGAATGGGGTATATGAGGTCAAACCTGGGACAACCTATAAAACAAGGTGGTTCTACTTTTCAAAAAATGTACTATGGAGTTATGAGCCACAATGCAGTGCTAAAGGGAAGTGCTAAAGCCCTTTCTTTGTCCATTCGTTCAAATACCAACAGACATTCTGTCTAAAACAGCTATGATGCAGACAGGGCTGTAGCTTGGGTCTCCAGGTACCGGTGCAAGTTGTTGATGTGGGTACCCTTGAAATCACATTCCCAGGGTTGTTGCCCTCAGTTGAAATCGCAGGGATTTCAGGTTAGGGTTAGGGTTAGTGACGGCCCTGGATGCAACTCTTAGGACATGCATGTTATATATATTTAAAATTATATCCTTAACCTCTGCATTGGCTATCAAAATGGTTGTCTTTTTTATTCAGAAATGATTCCTCTCAGATTCATCTGTAATCAGAATGTTATTAATACAAAAATGGCTGCTCTGAACAGTGTTACTGTATTTTATTATCATTGAGGTTTTATTATAGTTGTAATTTAATTATTTTATTTTTATATTTTCCAATTTTATTATTATTTTAGTTAAAATATTAGTAATTTTGATTTGTGTTTTTGTAATTTTTTTATTTTATTAAATGTCTATACATTTTTTTTTATTTTTAGTTCAAGTTTTAGTTATTTGATTACATCAAGGCAAACTAAATGAAAATGAGAAATGTCTTGGCAACAAGCTGAAACAAACTAACTGTTAACTATTTCAGTTAATGTTCATTTCATTTCAATTAACAAAATTGTTTATTTATTGCTTCAGTTTTAGTTAACTATAAGAATCCTGGCTGTGAAACATAATAATATCCAATGATGTTCTTCTCTCTAATATAATCTCCACATTTTTCACTTCAGCTTTCTTCGTCTGTCTCTTACTTTAATTGTTTTATTCACATATCTAAATCCATATTTTGTCCTTGTTAACAGTCTGTTGGAGTGCAAAAGAAACTCTGTTTTAAGTGTGGATGGCTGGTTATAAATTAATAATTAGAACGAATGTTAAGAGAGGGAGGGATGACATTTTTGCATCAGATACAACCATGAATGCCACCAAATCCCATCACCCTTTCTACTAACACACAACACACATTATATATATATATACACACACACACACACACACACACACACACACACACACACACACACACACACACACACACACACACACACACACACACACACACACACACACACACACACACACACACACACACACACACACACACACACACACACACACACACACACACACACACACACACACAGTCTCCTTTCCAACCCTTCATTCTGCATGCAGCACACATAAAACCCCAGATCACCATCAGGTCACACAGACACACATTAGAGACACACGGTCCAGAAACCACACTGTGCGCATTCCCAGCAGGCTTTGGCTCTCAGCACGGGTGTGGTTGAGAGGTCATCACTCACTGTGAATCAGGTGGTAATAGAATGCTCGGACTTTAAAAGAAATGTCGATGTTTCTTCTCCCTAAATGAGTGGTCACAGGGGAGCTGGAACATATTAAACTCTCTTTATCGGCTCTCCAGTTATCGATCACAGCCAGGTGGAACGTTTTAAATAGACAAGGACATCGTTAGAACATGTAACATGGCCCTAATCTTGATTTTACATATGGACAGGGTGTTTACAGATAAAAAATAAAACTGTTCTGTGATGGGCATCAAACACATAGCCTGACATCAGAGAGTCGTGCTGAGCTCTGCTATCTGTTTCATTTATTGAGACAAAAGACGGTGCCACCAGGCACTGGATTCTTCTATTCCGCAGAGGGAAGAACAAAAGAATGAGATGAGAGGAGTAGAGCGAGGAGTAAAGTGATACAGTGCAATTTCTCCCTCTTTCATGACAGAGAAAGCTGGGTCATCCCTCTAACTACAGGCTAAAAGAAGACCATTATAGAGGACAGCACTTGAAGGCAAATGCGCTCTCTCGCAACCTCTTTCCAGCTGCTACCTGCAACAGCTGAAAGCTTGATAAGATCTGGAGATGATGTAGAGATTAAGCTTAATGCTTGATGTTACCCTCTTCCACGGTGGAGTCCAGCTGAGTGACTTTGATAGCCAGCAGGTCCACTCTCTCCTGCAGGTTATTCATACGCATGTAGAAACTGTTGGCTTCATTAAACAGCTCTCCAAAGATGTCCTCTGCATGACGACCTGCAAGACAAATGGCAACTGAAGCTAAGAGATTGGCATGTTTAAAAGATCAACTGAATTTCCACTCTGGTTTTGTGTTGGTCTTGCAAGTGGACCAGCACAGCGACACTTTTCATCAGCAAAACTTGATTAAGCTGGTGGACCAGAATAGTGTCTTCTGTGAATGTCTTCATATCGATATTGAACGCGATATTGCGTGGCTTGTCAGTGAACTACGGCTCTGTTTATTAAATGCCGCTCCATTTGAAAGCAGGTGATGGTGATTTAGCGGTAATCAGGGAACCGGCTTTACTGACGAAATGCGCGTGAAAAAAACATTCGATATATCGCCCAGCCCTAATAGTGTAGAATAGTGTCTAAACAGGTTTACATGCTGGTAAAACTAGATAAATTGGTAAGGAAACAATTTTCTTGCATCACTGGCTTTTTGCTTCAATCTGAATGAATTCATTTTGATTGATGAATCCGAACGTAGTGTATACATAAATGCTAAATAAAGTGATCAGGTTGATGTGCACGTTTATATGTGACATAATAACCATTCTCCTACGTTAGTTACATTAGCATATGCGCAGTACGTTCCAGTTTCGGTTTTCAATCCGATCAAGTGTTTACATGCCCTCTCGATCAGATTAGAAAAGGAATAAACCGGGATGGTTTCAATACGATCGAAATTTCATTTGGATTGAGCTCAATCGGATTAAGGCATTTACATGAAGGCTTTTCAGTAGGATTGAGCCATCAATCTGATTACTAACGGGTTATTTGGTTGCACGTAAATGTAGCCACTGTCTCCGTTTAATCATATTAAAATATTTTAGTAAAAAAAAAAAAAAAAAAAAAAAGAAATGTAGGTAAATATATATTTTCAAATTTCTGCATGTTATATTGGTGCACATTACTGAAAATGATTAAATACAATTCCTTGTTTTATTTAATAAAATCAAGTGTGGAAAAGATACCATATCAAGTTATTTTAACTATATTTTCATGGTGTTTACATCAAACATTTTGTATACTAAACCGATTTGACTATAATGGCAGTCTGGTTGAATGATACCCCCCCCCCCCCACTCTTTTCAGTTATATTGCTTAGACCTAGAGACCAGACTGATGGTAGGGAGAGAGCCTCCAATATTGTGAGATAAGCAAATGAGACTTATTTCAACAGATAACATTATTATATATGTAAAAGAACAAACAATTCAACAAGAGAAAAGAAAAGCAGGGTGCCACCCACTCAAGCTTCCCAGTTGTTTGATGATGGCCGCTAGGGTGCTGTTGGTGACACACTCCAGCTCACTGGGCACTCCATCAGGCAGAGCTCCTCGACACAGGTGCTTGGGCTCGATGCTCCTCTTCACTAGCGGCATGACTGACTACTGCTGTGAGAGAGAAACAGGGAGACTTGTTAATTAAGACACAAATAAACCACCTAATGAACTCAAAGACCAAATGAGAAATATTATTTTCTATATATACATACATATATATATATATATATATATATATATATATATATATATATATATATATATATATATATATATATATATATATATATATATATATATATATATATATATATATATATATATATATATAAAATAAATAAACTAATCATCCTTCCTCACAGCCAATATAAAAATATTAAAAGTTAACAGAAGTTAGGTATTGCAAGGAATAGGAAAAAATAGAAAAAATAAATAAATTAAAAAGCAGCACTGGGTCGACAGGGTAAGTGACCTGTCTAGAACTCTGTCACATGGCCATGGGTCATCATTATTGCTTTTATCATTTGTTTATTGTACAAATGAAAGACATTGTAAAGGTAAAAGTTAATATGAAATAAGAAATCAGTTCTATAACATCAAATCTCACAACCTGATATGATTACATTGTCTTTCCTGCTGAAGCAGCATGCCTTAAGTGTGTTGTGCTGGGGAAAAAATAAATAAAATAAAAATAAATTAAAAAAAATTCACCAGTAGTTAACCTGGGTCCATATTTCTAAAACAGATCTAAACCACAGACAAACGCTAATAAAGTCACTGGCATCACACACACTGATGCAGATGCAATGGTTCAGTGACCTGGGCACGCAGACAACATAGCCTGGCAACTAAAGCAGACTAGTATGCTGCTAATGAGACATGAAAAAATGTCTGCTGCGCAGACCGGCTCCCTCCCACCCCAGGAATGCTGTCACTCAATTCCCTGTAAAAGGGTCACTTCTTTAGATTGGAGGGGGGAGAAAAAAAAAAAGAAGAGTAAAAGGGGAAAAAAGGAATAGTTTAACAGTAGTTAACAATATATGATAACACTTGATTTTCTGATCATATTTTTTTTCCAGGCACATCCTACCATTTCCAAATCACATTAATCTTAATAACTACTATTAATTTTATATTTATTCATTTATAAGTGATATATTTGTTCATGAAGGCTGGAAATGAAAAACGCCTTATATTCATGTGGGCATAATTATTAGGTATGTTTTCTTTTACAGATAAAATTAGCCAACATATATTTAACCCGGATTGAAAAGTCAAAAATTATTCAATGCCCATGAGAAGGATGCAATACTAATGAAATACTAGAAATTGCAATTAAGGCATGACCATTGGACAGTGAAATGCTCATTGGGTCAGACAAAAACAGGTGGAGAAAAAAGACGCATGTTAACTGCAAAATAATTAAGAATTAAGTGTGAAACCATCAGGACCCCTTTAGTCTCCAGCACCAACATTTTCCAGAACTGTAGTGTTTAGTAGTGTTGAAAACTGAAAAATGTTATTTTAAATTGTAATAATAATTTCAATATTACTGTTCCCTTTTAAAATGGGAACTCACATTGAGTCGCCTAGAGGCAGGGCCAGCGCGTGCCTATAGGCCTATAGTGGCAGTACAGTCAGGGTGGCAAGAAAGAGAGGGATTTAGTTTTTAATTTCATTAATTAATTTATTTTTTGGACATTCATTTGGAATTATTTCACTTATGAAAAAGTTATCATCCGATGGACGAGCCCAAAATCTAAATTAATTTTTCTTGCTTCTACTAAATACCAAAACTTGCCACTACCAAGAGCGGCATATCGGTCTACATGCAATGTAGCCAAATCACATACATACAGTATCTGCTGATTTTGCAATGGCCAATCAGAGGTGTTTACATTATCACTGGACAAAAACTCTGGCGTTTTGAGCGTTGAGTGGAATGGACTCAGAGTTCTGCAGGCTCGCAAATCCTCTCATAATAAACAAAGTGTAGATATGTAAATAAGAGATTCATTATGCAGACAGCTTCATTTATTATAACAGAACTTTGAGATTGCAATAAAGTTATTATAGAGGGAGCATATATATATATATGTATATATATGTGTGTGTGTGTATGTGTAATCCAAAAGTAATCAGATTACATTACTTTCATATTGTGGTACTTGGATTACGTTACTGTATCCACCTGTTTCCGTGGGGCGCTACTGTAAAAGAGAACGTGGGTACAACTTCCGGTGAGGCGGCGGAAGTAGCATACCAATGGTATTTTGTGTGCTAATTAGTGAAGAGGCTAAGTGTTTTTTGGATCATTGTTTACTTTGTAAAGTTGCAAATCTGAGAGATGTCGTTACGGTGCTCAGGGACAACATCTCGATTTACTACATTATTAGTTAATAATATCACAATACAATAAACAGTTTTCATGCCCTTAATTGCTCTTTACTTTACTGACCTTCCACAAAAGTGCTGCTGCATGACTAGAGCATCCTGACCCTGCAATACATGAACAACCCGCTGTCTGTATCTTCTTCCCGTCACTGATGCACCAAAGCCATATGATGTTATATTTTACTCCTAATGTGCTGTGCGTGCCAGAGCCAGTCGCGTTTCCACAGTATGCGATGCTAAAGGCTACTTATGTTAACCACTGCGATAATAAATACACACGTTGATGGAAAATATCAGAGACTGCTTGAGGAATGAAGACAATTCTTATGTGATTATAATCGTGTATTTATTTAGTTTAATGTTTTATCTGTCTCTTCCCTGTGCCTGTTGATTCCTAACAAATGCATATCTTTCACAGATTCACACACTCCGGTTAACTCGTATAACTCATAACTCCTGTTGTCTTCTCATGAGCTCCCTCTGTTGCTCTGGCTGAAAGGATCAGGATAGATAGACGGAGAGATCGCGCAAACATCCTCGGATAGCAATCATCGCATAATTTAGAGGAAAATCAATAGAAATGCTCAGAAAAGTGACGTAACATGAGTATGTTATCAATATATTTCTAAATGTGTAAGCCTTTGGATTTAAAAGCCTTCCTGGAGTTGTTTTTTGCATTCTTGTGATCGCAAATAAATGGATGCATGCACAACTAAATAGGTCTGTGTTTTCTTTTTAGGTCAATATAAATATCAGTTAGATTTAACATAATTGATGTGTACTCCTGACATAAATTAATACATTACTATTACTGTAACATCTTTTTATTGTAAAACATTGTTCAAATATTGATGAATTGATGAATCTTAAATCTTTAAGTAAAGAACAAACGTTCGCAAGTTTGGATCGTTAAATCTTGAATGACTGTCAACTGTTAAATGAATGAGTATCACATCCAGCTTGTTTACTTCGAACCAGAAGGCGCTCCCACGTTTGACGCAAGGCCTCATGGGGCGTAGGAAACTTGTGGATACTTTTTATTTATTTTTTTAAGTAATTTGTAACTGTAACGGAATACATTTTTAAAGTAACCCTCCCAAGCCAACAACAACAGTAATGACAACAATTACATAGAATCTTTCAATTTAATATTTAACAAATTCTAAAAATATTCCTGGAGAAACCTTTCAAAAAATGTCCATTAATGTCCATTGATGTCCACTGATTTAGTATTGGATTCACCTTATACAGTTTGATATTTTCGCATTCGTTACATTCCATTTGCCATTTATTGTAAATGTACAAATTCAATAAGGGTTTAATGTCAGACACTGATAGTTTTACATTCCATAATTTCCAACTTAAGTGCTTCCTTTGCTGCTTTATCTGCTTGTTCATTACCAGCCAGTCCCATATAGCCGGTATCCAACAAAAAAACAAACAAAATAATATTAAAATTATGTTTCTTTAAAAAGTCCACTTTTCCTATTATGTTGATAATTATAGGATGTTCAGTTTTCAAGTGCTTGTAGGCAGGATTTAGAGTCTGCAAATTAAAAAAAGGCATTGTTGTTCCTTTTCTATTTGTTCTAGAGCTAAAAGTAATGCACAAGCTTCAGCTGTAAAAATTAAACTTTGTCCAGAGATACACTTGCCGACACATTTTGGACAAATCACTACTGTGGAAGATTCATGATTGTCTGACTTTGATCCATCTGTGTTGACAGGTACATGGGATGGTAAACTGAATCTTATGTCCAGAAATTTCTCCTGAAACATTTAGATGATTTAGCTGGGCTTTAAAAAAAAAAAAAAAAAATTATATTGAGCCAGGTGCAATCATAATAGTCGTTTTTTTTTTATATTCCAAGGTGGTATAGGGCAAGCAAGTGCTAAGAGTTTTAGGAAGCATGTTCATTTGTGTCAGGGTTATCTGACACCTATGAAATGTGTCATGTGCCTTTGCGAGGAGCATGCACGCTCATTCCTTGAGGGGGCTAAATGCAAGAGTAAGAGTTTGTAAGAGAAACTCTGCTCTTATTTTTTCTAGGGTTGTTCCGATTCTGATACTAGTATCGGAAATACCACCAATACCAGAAAAAAATTCTAGCATCGGTATCAGCGAGTAATTAAAATGTACCGATCCGATACCATTTTCTTAAACAATATGTAGTTGTGCCCGCTATCTTTGCTTAACGCAGCAAATCGGAAATCAATTCTTCTTCACGGCTCAGAATGCAAACACAGGAAGTTGTGCTGTGTTGCCATAAGCAACCACTGTTTAGAGCAGCGAAGAAGTGAAAAACAGGGTTATTTATTAGAAATAAAACTAAATAAGATGCTAAACAAATTAATTTAAAGTGAATCTGAAGCCTACCTTTCTCATTCTGCACTGTTTCGAGACGAATGCTAAACTATTAGGCTATTTATTATGTAAGCTTTGTACTTCACTCGCATTATCGACAACATCCTTCACATAACAGCATAATCAGGCGGTGGTCACAGGACGGCAGATTGTATTACAGAAGTGAATTGAGCAGTGTAAAGTTTTATGTGTTTGGTTGATTGTATTTTATTTTAATATTTAACAGCTGCGATATCAAGTAAGCAATGCAAGAATTTGTGTCCGCGCGCATGAGGTGCCGGTGCGACCACTGGAATGTTTTTTTCCTAAACTGTACTCCATAATTTATGGTCGTTGGAGTGCGCCACGATGAACCACTTACGATTTGTTAATATTTAGACCTAATTATATGGTGAAATATTTCGCGAAGCCTATAGGCCTAAATATTCCCTTTTATTGTATATGTGTTATGTAAGCCTAAAGTTTTATTCTGTTTTCTCCGCTCACCGAACCGCTGCATGTGCGCGATGTGGCTGTGTGAACTCATGTTCTACATATCCTGTAATTGGTTTCAAAATGCACAAAAAGCTGCATATTAGCCTACTTGACATTCATTTTCACTTAAATTTAGGCCTTAATGGTGACATATATCATCGGAAAAACTAATGCCAGGGCATTGCCATTGTAACTTACCTAACCTATGATGACTTGACAGCTGAGCCTGAGCGCGTCAGTGTGGGCATCTCACTTTTGAGCGTGAGAGCGGGCATCTCACTCATGTTGGATGCGTCAGTGTCACATTTGCATAGGATGTACTAGTTGAATGTGTGATTTGTTGACTGCCAAATCAAAATATTAAATAGAACGAAAAAATAACGTTATTAACCGGTTGTAACGACGGTTAGTAGTTGTGGGAAGAAGGAGGCGGGAACCGGCGAACGTTCAAACAAAGTTTAATTCCAAAATGAACAAAGAACAAAAAGGTCCGCGAGGGTCTGCCGGCCACACAAACATAATAAACCATAACATAAAGTCCAGGCCTGGTCCACGGTCGTCGCTCCTCCTTTTATGCTCCCGGAGCTCCTCCGTGAGAGACTCAAGGCCGGTGCGCCTCCCAGGTGATGCTTGTTATCACTTGCGTCACCGGCCTGGCGCCGTTCCCTCACGGCTCTCGCCCGCCCTGGTCGCCACATCGGTTAATGGCCATTTCAAATGAGCGTTTCTGTTCAAAATGATTAAATCTGATTCAGTTTCCATTTCTGGTTACGTTTCGTCAAAATCTTGTTCATTTCCGGTTTTCGTTTTCATTCCTTGAACCAGTTCAGAGCCCTGCACCTAGGTATCGGATCAGTACTCGGTATCGGCCGATACCCTGAGCTCAGGTATCGGAATCGGTATCGGGAATGGAAAAGGGGTATCGGAACATATCTAATTTTTTCCGTTTCTCGAGGGAATTTGGACAATCATCTTTATCCGTTTGGATGAGCTTTTGTTTATCGGGACATAACCGCCCAGCTCATACGAGCCTTCAGTTTCTCCCAGATCTTCACGTTGATGTGGAGAGATCTTGGGGAAAGCCTTTTTCTGCTCACATTCACCTTTTCCAGCATGCAAATTATGCTGATGTGGAAGAGATCCACGCTCCCCCGAAGCTCCACTTGAATAGCAATTCTGAGTTGTTAGGCTAAGTTGAGTTAGCCTCCCTGGAAGCTGTCCTGAGAGCAAAACGTCATTAGGCCTCCTCTCGTTTTAAGCCCGGAACACACCAAGCCGTTGCCAACAAAGTAGTGGCGACTAAAGCAGACTGAGGGGTTGGCTCACATCGGCAGCATCTGGGTCCAAAGTTGCCCTGACACACCACACCGATGGCCAAGAAACACGTCCATTCTACGCCTGCGTAAGAAGCAATGCCTTTCCATACCAGCAGGTGGCAGTAGCTGAACAGCCAATCAGAATGATCAGATGTCCCAACACTGATTCAACATGACGAAACGGCTGAAAAAAAGCAGACGAGGACCAACTTCAGCTGACGGTGCGGAACACACAGAGAAAACTTAGTCGGCCGACGAACAAAAACTGCCTGACGGCCGACCGTTGGCTTGGTGTGTTCCAGGCTTTAGAGAGTCAACCTGCTGAGGCCTCAGTTCTTAGAGCTAGGCTCTCCCCTGAGCTCCGCCTGCTTTAGTAACAAGGCTGTTGTGTAGCCTTCTTGGCTGGTGTAAGATGTAGTGCTGAGTCCTCCATCCTCTGAGTTCAGCTAGGGACCAAGTTAGGTTCTCTGGGAGAATCCTTGGTTACTGCTTGCAAAATGAGCTCCGCCTGCTTTTAGTAATTTTTGACAGGCATAGGATGCAGTGGCGAGGCCTTCGTCCCTAGAGCTTGGGTAGGTAGTATGCCAGGTTGTTAGGCTCTCTGTGAGCCTCCTTGGACAACGCACAAGCAAGGAGTATTTCTAGGCATCCTCTCCTTATAAGAGTCGTTTGCTAAGTCCTTTGCTCTACAGAGCTTCACTTGGCCAGCTAGATCATGTTGCTAGGCCTTCTTGATAGCTGCTCTTTATAGGGCATAGTTAAGCCTCCTCTCACTTTGGAAAGTTGTTGTTCGCAGCCTCTGTCCTTAGAGCCAATTAGGTGGGAGTGCCAAGTTGCAGACCTTGTTGAGCCTTTTTAACCTGTACCTTTAAGTTAAGAGCGTTGCTAGACCTCCTAATTTGGAAGCCTAACTTTTTACCTTGATAACAATTAATGAATGATTATTTTTGATTATATTTGTTTTGTTTTTGCCCTCATAGTTCACTGGCAAGGTTTGTACTATAAATATGCTTGACTATTAAAAGGTGGAATATTTTTTCCTAATGAAATAGTGATCTGACATCATAGCTCACTTTCAGCACTTATTTTATCTATGGTTCCTAACATTTATTACATATTTCTGCTCGTTATAAATCAGATACAGATAAATTAGTACAGTACCAGTACATTTATTTGAATGTGTTAATGAGAGCGATTGCGTGTGTGAATTAGTCTGATTAAAAAAACGACACGTGAAGTGTCACTCAAAGACCTCAACCGAATGGCCAGAAACATCCCTACATTCGCACTAGATCTCGCAGGAGACCACAGCGTTCACACTTACCTGCGAGACATCGACTTTCACCTGCAGTCTTTGACCAGTGTAAACCACCAAGATAGACTATCTGCTTTAGATCACTTCCAGCCCAGAGTTGCGACACTTTCGGACTCGGCAGCCAGAAAACATCTAATCAGACTATCAGCAGCTGAAACGAGCCATCATAAAGGAATTCTTAGACCCAGAGTCTGAGAATGGGCTGATTGCTGCCCTAGACACCAAACAAGGTCGGCATGAAACTCCCGATGTTTACTACCACAGACTCAGATTAGCATACTTCAGAGCTTGCAACGAACCTGGGATGGAGGAGGACACCAGCTTCAAGAGCCTTTTCCTCTGAAACCTCTATCTGATTGTAAGTCACCATTTGGGCATTACGGCCTACCCCCACACAATGCCTATTCAACAACTACATGACCTGACACAGAAAGCCTTTAACAAACACAAGGCCTCTTCAAAAAGGGTTTGTAAGACCCCAGTGATTCTGAACCGCAAAACCCAGAATCCAAAGCTGGCACCAGAAGTACACAGAAGTACACAGTACTGCTAGAACGCAAGACCCTTCAACAAAAACCATGGAAAAGAACATCCTCACCCTGCAATAGGGCTGGAAGATTAATCGAAAAGTAATGGAAACCGAAATTCAGTACCTCTAACCAACGTAATTTTCCCATGTTGGTTAATACTTCCCCCTTAACACTCTGAGGTCTAAAAACGCGCCGGCACGTTTTGCAGTTTTTTTTTCACATTGCAGCAAAACAGACTTCAAATACTCCGTCATTTTTTGTCATAGAGACATAAGTAATATATCAATTGAAACTATAGAATATCTTCTTTTATTTATATACACTCAAAGTAAAAACAAAATGTTGTGCTTTTTGTAAAATAAAGAAAACTAACATGATGCGTGATCTCTCCTCTCCCTCTGAACGAAATCCAATCTGATAATTCTCAGAAAATGAACTGTAACTTAGTGAATACTAATCACAGAAAAATTAAACTTATGTCTAAAAAAAACGTTAAGATGTCAGGTTTTAAATCATGTAAGTCAAATCGAAAACAAACCTTCTGTGTTTATGTAATCTGTATGAAAAGAGAGCCATGTCAGAAGTCTGTGATTCAGCTCATTATCCGCTAATGCGGCCACGCCCACGGAGCAGCGCTATTCAGACGCAAATTCAGAGGCAATACATGCATTCATCATCTCAATCGTGTATTTATTGTCTTGAAAAGTGTTTATCTGGATGTAAAAGTCATGGTTAGCGATCTCTAGAAGACATACAGTTAGTTCCGGTTTACTTTTCTTCTATGGATGAATTTTAGATGAGTTTTTGTTTCTTTAGCGCCCTCCTGCTGCTGTATGAATTGGAAACTCCATTCATGGAATAGCCTCTTCTTCTTTTAGATGAATTTGTGGACTAAAAATGCACAGAGCGCCCTCCGACTTCAAGGATGAATTGAAAACACCAGCGCTCATAGTAATGACAGTGAATATTAAATTAATATAACTCCTCTGTATAGAAAATTGACATAAGCATATGAGAATCCAATATTTCTCCAAATGTGCATGTTTTTAAACTAAAAGCCTATATTCAGACTCTTTGCATCACAGAAATACATTATATTTTAAAGTATAATATAAAACCATTACTTTATATTGTAATATTTTTCTGTATGCTTCATATATCATAATGAGCTTGAGACATCACAGAAGGTTTTTTTTTCACAGCCTACCTGACTGAAATGCCTCATTAATATGAAAGTCATTTCAGCTCATTACTATCCAATTCTTTTGTCTTCTCAGGTGAGAATGGCCCATTTTCAGTGGTGATTCACGCCTCCTCGCATACTGTGTTTCTTGGCAAAAAGTGTCTTACAAAAACTAAATGAATATATTGTTTTATATGAAGGAGTAGGCAGCATAATTTTTACATAATTCTGAAGCAAAAATTCTAGTCTACAACCTCCAATACCCAAAAGTCTTGTGAACACAGATTTACTATACTTTTTTTGGCCTTATTTCAGTGACTTAAGTTTTTTGTTTTTTCAATAACCACGCATAAATGTTATTCCTTCAAAAACACAAACATGTACATACATGTTCCTCACATATTATTGTAGCCTAGTTTGTGCTGAATACAGTGTAATGACACTTTTTCCATTAATATGTTTATGAAGAACTGAAAAAAGCACAAATGTCAGAGCATGTCAAAACTTCTCCAGGCCCCAAATCAGCCTCAGACTCCAGAGGGTTAAAAACATACTACAGCGTGTGGAGCCACGTGAGTCAGTCAGTGGTAGGGTTGCAAAGGGGTGGAAAGTTTCCGGTAAATTTCCGGAAACTTTCCACGGGAACTTAACCTGGGGAAATATTCCAATTTGGAAACTTAACAGGAATTTATGGGAATTTACAGGAATTTATGGGAATTAATTGGAAATTTTAGGAAATTTATATAAATGTATAATATTTACATAAAAAGTATCATATAAAAACAAATATAAACATTTTGTTTGGTCATAACATAAGTTATTTATTTTTCGCATTCAATTAATTCTAATTCAGTAAATATGTAAAATATATTTTTATTGCAACAATTGTGTGTTATGTATTTCAATGTCACATGATCCTTCAGAAATCATTCTAATATGCTGATTTGATACTCCGTTATTATCATTGTTGGAAACAGTTGTGCTGCTGAATATTTTTTGGAGCCTGTAATACTATTTTCAGGATTCATTTTTAATAAAAAGTTAAAAAGAATGGAATTTATTCAAAATAGAAATCTTTTCTAACAATATCACTTTAATATAACTTTTATTTAATTTCCCACATCCTTGCTGAATAAAAGTATTAAATTCTTTCAAAAAAAAAAAAAAAAAAAATTACTGTCCCCCAAATTTTGAACGGTAATGTATATTGTTACAAAAGATTTCTATTTTAAATAAATGCTGTTCTTTAAATTTTTATTCAAAGAATCC
Source organism: Chanodichthys erythropterus (assembly GCF_024489055.1). Lineage (NCBI taxonomy): Eukaryota > Metazoa > Chordata > Actinopteri > Cypriniformes > Xenocyprididae > Chanodichthys > Chanodichthys erythropterus. The sequence continues at coordinate 9,037,560 of NC_090231.1, read as the reverse complement.
TAAAAAAAGTATCACATGTTATAAAAGAATTAAGCAACACCAATGTTTCCAACATTGATAACAAAGGATCAGATCATCATATCAAAGATTTCTGAAGGATCACTGAAGACTGGAGAAATAATGATGAAATTGTAGCTTTACATCACAGAAATAAGTTCTATTTTTATGCATATCAAAATAGAAAATCATTATTTTAAATTGTAGTTATGTTTGACAATATTACAGTTTCTGTATTTTTGTTCAAATGAGCTTGTTATGGACTGGGGGATGCACAGTGCATGCAGGGGGCGTGGCCTCAATGGCCCTGCAGTAAGTAGTGTGCTGTGTGAATCTCAGGGTAAAAATTCAACTAAAATTATATTAAATATGGTTGTTTTAACCAAAATTATGCTGCAAGATGTTCTTTTCAACTACATTTAAGTACCCTGTCATAGGCTAACCAGGATTTTGCAAATTCTCTGTTTATTCCCATTAATTCCCGTTAATTCCTGTATATTCCCGTTAATTCCCATATATTCCCGTTAATTCCCATGGAAAGTTTCCAGCTTTGAAAATTCCCGGAATTTTGCAACCCTAGTCAGTGGCATAAAAGCAACACAGAGGCGAATGCCGGTTCAACACATAGTGATGGTGCACAAGTGGTGAGCCTTGCGTTTTCAAACTTTGTCAGATGTATTTGTTTTAAGGTTTACCAGTTTGAACATTCAAGCGATTTTAGATGATTGGATGTATATTATTTCGAGCTACCGTGCTCGCGCAGCTGCATTGTGGCACGAACACTCATACGAACAGTAGCTGTGCAAAACGTGAAGATTGGGCGCACTGAGAGGAGCAGAAAGTAGTTGTCAGCGCTGTCATGTGATTAACCACTAAAGTAGCTTAGAAACTCAAAACTTATTATAGCATATATGTTTCTACTTTTGAAGTAACTATTTACAACCCACAGCTTCACAATTAATAGAGAGATGGTATGACTAATTCACACATGCAATCGCTCTCATTAGGTACTGGTACTGTGCTAATTTATCTTTATCTGATTTACATCGAGCAGAAATATGTAAGAAATATTACAAACCATAGATAAAATAACTGCTGAAAGTGAGATGTTATGTCAGACGTTGCATTAATCCTTGAATGCATGTGTTAATATTACTTGATTAATCAAGATCGCATATCATTCTTGATATATACAGATTTGTATTTTAATGAACTACATGATGCAACATATTAGTATTATAAGAATCTTGAAGGTTCTTCTCTTAAACTCAAATTACATATGCAAGAAGACAAAGGATTGTAAAGTTTCCCTCCAAAGGAACAACTTCTTATTGGCTAACATACCTTCAGGGGACTTAACATCTTCAAACTTTAAAAGATCACTGATCACAGGATAATGTGGGTTTTTCCACTTCCTGAGAAATTCTGATGTGAAGATGCTGAACTAGAAGTCTTCTAAGGACCATTAAGTTTGTGCCAGGCTTCAGCCTTGCCTTTCCATTCACCATAGACCCTCCAATTGGTTCTCTCTCATCAAGACATCATCAGCAAAGATCAACTGGAGCCTCAACAAACTGCATCAGGACAGTTTAATTCAAATGGGTGAGACATGCAAATATCAAAGTTAGTCTCATTATTTGATACATTAAGTATCCTTAACCCTTTTAAATAAGGGCGTGTTTGAACTAAACTGATGGATTGCTCAAGGCTGTTGATCTGCTGAATTTCAAACAATGCTATAACTTCTTGCTTTCCTGTATTTTGCTTCAGCTCTCTTTCCCTTGGTAAACTGTATGAATGTATGTGTGTGTATGTTAGAGTAGTTTAAGTGTTTAGTCAGTAAATACGGTGGTAAATTAGGACACTGTAAAAGGGCCTTTACATTTTCCAAAAAAAAGAACTTTTTTTGTTATTAAAAAGCAAATAAGCAAGCCCAGCCCAGGTGAGAAAAAAATAATGCAACATGTTACTTTCCATAAAAGAAAAAGTTGCTAGTAAAAAGTTTTATTAGGGAGTAATGCAATATTGTAATAGATTACTTTTAACTTTCCTCAACACTGGTGACAAACATTCTACAAACTCCTGAAAAATGCAGGTAGTGACAATCATATTTACAGAAATTCTACACAGTGTGTACGGAACCGAACTGAACAACTGTTTGTTATTGACGTATTTAAACGTGCATTAGAGCTGTGTCTCTCGCCCGTATGTGCGTGGTGCAAGAAAACCACAGGAAAGGTAGTTTGAGCTTTGACTCATTTGTGTTACCAGATCTTGCTAGGAATGACAAGAACAAGCCCATAATAAACAGAGATCAATCCAAAAGCTTTATATTGAAAACAAAACCAAAATATCCCACCTGCCAACTTTAAAATCGTCACTTGATCATTTTATGAACCAAACCCAAACAACAAGCCCAAAACAATTATAATAAGTGGACATGGCAACACATCAAAAGTGTGCTCTGCGAAGCAGCCTTACAAACAGAAACAAAACATAACTTTGCTGTGGTTACCATTACCATGCTGTCAATAATTGCAATTTCGGGAGAGAGTCATGTTCTGTATACACATGGAACAAAAATTTATGGGGATTCAGTCCTGTATTTAAATGCGGTTATCCCTCCTGAAACTTTATAGTTTCTTTCCCCCCCATTTGATTCTGCTCTTACAATGTAAATTATCTGTCACTGTTTTTTAAAATGTAAAAAAAAACTGGAGAATTTTGCTTGGCTGATCATCAATTGCTGCCCTGATCTCTTTTATATACACACACACACACACACACACACACACCATTATAACAATTACACACCAGTTCAATAACAGATAACACTGCACTGAAATATTCACGCTCTCTTTCAGTCTGTCTTCTCATGAATAAAGCAGTAGAGATGAGTGAGACCATAGAGACACAGGGCTGTAATCCTCATTCCCTCAAGCCCTCAGCAGGACTGTGTGAAGTGTAAGTAATAAAAGGATGGGTTAATGGAGAGAGAGAGAGAGAAAGAGAGATGATTAATCACTAAAAACACATTTTTTAACCTCCACAATAAACTCCAATGTTACTCAACCCTAAATAGAACCACTACATTGGCAAATTATCTATTAAATAAACAATTTAATGAAACACAAATCCTCTCCAAATACAGATTAATTGACCATGATTTAGAAATAGAGAGAGGAAGATGTAAACAAGCATGGACAGATAAAGCAGATGATCTGTAGACACTAATCTACAGCAAATAGAGGATGAGAAACTCTTTCTACTCATCTGTCCTAAATATCACAATGTAAAAGAAACATTTCTCCCCAGATTTGAATTCATTAATTACATCATTCATTGAACTTATGGTACTGAGAAAATGTCCTTCATAATTCGAGAAGATGATAGCACAGCTGCAAAATATGTGATAGCCATTCAATTTTAGAAAAGTTTAACTATCTAGAGTCCCGATTTTGTTTATTTATATATTAGTATAGAGAATATCGGTCTATGTGTCTATATGTTTTAGAGGAATGGAAGGACACATCAGACAGCAAAATACTCAGAAGCTGAACAGTTCATCATGGCTGTCTGTCTCTAAAAACCTTGTGAGCTCCCTATCTACATTTACATTCATGCATTCAGCAGACGCTTTTTTCCAAAGTGATTTTGACTTTCAAAGAATTCATGATATGCATTTTATCAGTATGTCCCTGGGAATCAAATCCATGACCTTGGCATTGTGCCCTGCTCTAACAGTTGCGCTACAGGAATGCTACCTACCAAAACAGTTTTTGTTTGCTGCTGACTCACAACAGGATGGGTTAATGGGAAGAGAGATTCACAATGCTGTTTAGATAGGCAAATCTCTAACATTTCAAACACAGTCACTGATACCAACATCATGTCCTAACCTGCCATGATGTGTCAAGTTTCAAATGAAATTGCTGCGCAACTTGACACAATTTCAGCCAATCAGAACATGTCTCATGTTTAATAAAATAAAACTAAGTGATTTTTGACCAAAAAATTTTTGCCACAACTGGTTAAGGAAAAAAGAAACTTGATTAAAATGGAAGAAAGAATTTATCATATGACGATTTGTTGTGTTGTGCCTGGTTAAGTGTAATAGTGAGAAACTTTCAATTAAAAAAAATAAATAGAGTCAAACTGTTCCCACTCTCTCACCATCTTCTCTTTGCATGTCATTCAGGGTTTTTATATAATAACTAAAACAAAAAAAAAATAAAAAAAAAAAATTTGCTACTTGAAATAAAATAAAGGTTAATTGAAAAAAAATATAAAAAATGTAAACTTATTTTATTTCAGCTAGTTGCCAATAGTATAATATCATAATATTAAAGGTGCCATAGAATTGAAAATTGAAAAAAAAAAATTTAAAATTTAAAATTTTCATTTTTAAACACTTGCAGTCTGTATAATTCATAAACACAACTTCATTCTTTATAAATCTCTCCAACAGTGTGTAATGTTAGCATTAGCCCCGTTAGCCACACATAGGCTACTATGAATCTCATTCAGAATCAAATGTAAACATCCAAATAAATAACATACTTACATAATCGGGTATGCTGCATGACGAACACTTTGTAAAGATCCATTTTGAGGGTTATATTAGCTCTGTGAACTTTGTTTATGCAATGTATTATAGAGTCGCAAGCTTGGGGGGCGGGGAGCGCGAGCATTTAAAGGGGCAGCAGCCTGAATCGGCGCATATTAATGATGCCCAAAATAGGCAGTTAAAAAAAATGAATAAAAGAAAATCTATGGGGTATTTTGAGCTGAAACTTCACAGACACATTCAGGGGACACCTTGGACTTATGTTACACCTTGTAAAAAAGCGTTCTAGGGCACCTTTAAAAAACAACTGACTTGAACCCTTAGACACAAACTGTTGAAACGTGATGGTGAGAATGATGAGAATTATAGGAAGCACACACAGAGAGAAAGAAAAGCAATGAATGAAAGAAAGAGAGAACCAAAAAGTGTGCCACCTTGCCAGGAGGGGCCTTGGTGATGTTGCCATGGAAACAACACTGAAATGGCTTCTGAGAAAGGATTGAATTAGAGAGAGAGACAGAATGAGAGAGGGAGAAGAGTGAAAATGGTGCAGAGAGAATCCCTTCTATACATCTCAACAAGATGTCAAATGCAGAAGAGCCCCACCCACTCTTGTAACGATTATACCTAAGCATGTCTGAATTTCCCCATCTCTTTCTGACAGCAGGAGGGGGTCAGGGACCCTAGGGAGAGCAGCAGAGTGAATTCCTGAGTGATGTGTGTAGGGGGATGTAAAGCAGTAATATGTGATATGAATATTAAGAGCAATGAGCATATGAGGTTCACCTCATTAACCAACGCTAAACACTCATTCACAATCATCTGATTAGGAGCAGTTATAGTACAGCAGGAGTCCGAGTCAGTGAGCATGTAGTCTCTGTTTGCATGATATTAAAGACAGAACTACCCGCTTTTGTGGATGCATGTTGTTTTTGATGTGCATCAGTGTCATTTAATAAGTTTGTGTGTGTGCATGAGCATCCGCTCTGTGTGAAACAGATGGCATTTATAATGGAATTAA